>NC_142026.1:11138383-11467133 GCF_982192425.1 Myodes glareolus
CATATGTACAGTACTAGGCAAAGGTAACAAGAAAGGTGGCAGAAACCTGATTGCTATAAATTTGTTAATTTAAGTTTTAAGAGCTAGTTGGAACAAGTCTAAGCTAAGACCAAGCTTCATAATTAATAAGACGTCCTCATGTCATTACTTGGGAGTTGATGGGCCAAAGAAAGACCTGTTACAAGTCATCAGTGCCCCCTCCCATTTGTGCAGGGAGCCAAGAGGAGTCTGAGAATGATTCTTTAAGAAATGAGTTTTACAGATACAGACCCACAGTGAAACATTGGGCCAAGTTTAAGAAATCCTACTGAAGAGAGGATTAAGAAATAAAGGAGCCACAGGGGTCAAGGTCACACAAGAAAACCCACAGAAACGGTTAACCTGGTCTCTTGGGAGCTCACAGAATCTGAACTGACAACCAGGGAACTTGCGTGTGTCTGACCTAGAACCTCTACATATGTGTAAGAGCTGTGTAGCTTGACTGAGTTGTGGGACTCCTAACAGTGGAAGCAGGGATTGTCCTTGATGCTTTGGCTGGCTTTTGGAACCCTATCCCTTTTGCCTTGCCCAGCCCTAAGACAAGATGAGCTTAGTCCCACCTCAAGTTTATACACCATGTTTTGTTGATATACATGGGAGGCCTAACCCTTTCTGAACAGAAACAGAGGAGGAGTGAACGGGGGGGGGGGATATGAAGAGAGGTAATAAGAGGAGACAAGGAGGAGGAAAATAACTAAATTTAAATTAAAATAGAAATGAGTGTCAAAGATTCATGATCTACTTTAATATGTGAAACTCGCATATTAGCATTTTAGACAAAACTCAGAAGAGACAATGCATACCCCCATTAGAAGTTTCTAATGATGTTGAGAACTAATTGTTTCAGATAAATTGTATAAAATGCTGACTATTTTAACTAATTCCAATCATGTGAATGTTATGCTTCAAGATAGAGTTCAATAAAGTTTTGAGAAAGGGCAAGGAATTCACCTTAGATTTTACTTCCCTGGGATACATGTAAGCTCATCCCTCTTCTCAGGCACGATCCTCACTGCTGACTTCTAGTATTCCCTTGATTTCCTTAGGTTATATTCAAATGTTGACTTTTGATAGACTTGCAATTCAGGTCCACACTAATCATGGCTGCACCCTAATATTTCCTGACTTCTCCCATCTGTCTTGTCACCAAAGTACTCCACTAGAGGAGAGAGGGCTTCGACCACTGTCTACTGTTATGAACTCACCCCAAGAAAAGCCACGTACACTAGCAAAAGGTGCTAAAAATATTTGTTGAAATAAAAATCAATGAGGAAGGGAATTTAGAAAACATCACATGTGCACTTCATCCTTCTAAATAGAAACTAAGGAAGTTCAAAGTAAAAGGAAAATGTGCCCATTGATTTTGTTTAAAGGCTGCGAAGATTAAAAGGTGTTGGGATAAAAACGTTATCATAGCAACAGAAAAATACCAAGAGGAATCTTTTAAGTTTATTATGGTATTTCAGAAAAGGTTGTGCTGCAATTAAATTTTATTACAGCATAAAAAAATCATCATGGGAAGAGACTTAATGCTAAATCTACTAGCTTTAATCTCTCCCACAACCTCTTCTCTACATCAGCTACCCATTCGTATTATCATACTTTGATCCCACATGCTGTCAGTGCCTGCCGAGCACTGAAGGCAGCTGAACTTGTAACACACTCAACAACTGACATTATGAGCTGCCAAGAAGGTTCAGTGGGTAAAGGTTCTTGCTACAATGCCTGATGATCTGAGTTCAACCCCTGGGACCTGTGAAGTTGTTTCTGATTGTCACAAGTTGCTATGCCAACTAAACAATGGAAATAGTAATAACTGACATGAAAATTTAAACAGTGTTATAGATGATTTAAACATTTAACCTTGATGTTTGAGACTGTAAACTGTATTTCTCCCCATTCCATCATGTCTATGAATACTTTAACTGGGAACTAGTTGGTTTTGAGGCTTCATATTTTCATTGGACATCATTGTTTATAAGTTTGTGTATTCCTTAGTAAGTTGTGATGTATCTCATAGAAACTTGCCTCAATTGTTGTGTCTTAACTAAGACCACTCTCCCAAATTAAGCCTCCGGTAACAGTTGCAATGGAAATCAAAAGGCTATAAAACATACTGCATTAGCACTCATAAATGAACACGAATGAATTAAGAATGTAATAGGATCTCCCCCCTCACACTCACAAGCACACTTACACAGACACACACACACACACACACACACACACACACACAATACAACAATCAAGAGATGAGGAAAACAGAAAGAAAGAAAACAAGATGTGTTTTGTGAATGAGTCATTTTAACTGTACCAAGCGACTGCATCCAACATGTGCTGGGATCCTATTTTTACGCCTGTGGTAATCATCACCTAACTGTATTTCTAAAAATGCTGCATTTGATTGTCTACCTCTGCTTCTCAGAAATTCAATCATAGACTACTTTACTAAAGGCAAAAAATGTATTTCATTTTTCTCTTTGGCATCATTTCTACAGGCACTTTCAACTATTTTCCTAACACTGTTTTACTACAAATTTATCCCATAATATTTCTTCAAATGTGTATGTTTCCTTCCCAAATTCTAGATAGGTTGGCATTCTATGACTTCACAACATATTTCCAGAGTCATTTTTGTTAATTTATCTATTATCATCCCCTGAACCTGGTGATGCAGAAGAGCTGTCTAATAGAAGTGCTTATTGTCCTCTCTGTTTACTGTCTATTGTTGTACAACTTCACATATTTATGAAAACAATGATTTCTGTAGATTTTGTTCCTTGACATGATCTAAACAACTGGAAAATTATTGTTCAATGGAAAACATCTATATATTTTATTTTCCAAAGTGGGCAATTTTTTTTACATCGTATGTCTCTCTTACAGTACTATTTAGCATTTTCCTTCCACACTACAGCCTGTCAACTATTGCACTGCCAGTGTTCCTCCACACCAAGAGACCTTCTCAGTAACAATCCACTATGAAATACAAATCCTATCAGTACATTAATATTATAAAAATTAATGTTATACCTTATACAAACTTTGCAATGTCTATTGCCATCTTGAGTAGTATTTCAATGAAAGTAATACTTTATATATATATATATATATATATATATATATATATAAAACAGGCTGTATATATGAAATATGTGTATTATATATATGCCAAGTGAAATAAAAATTAACATAAAGTGGTAATTTTCAAACCATTCAGAAAACTACATTATCTTTAGGATAGCTATGTTCTAGGGTAATATGCATAAATATGAATATGCAATGCTTGCATATTTATACATGTACATATAAATATAATCATGGTACCAATCTCAATGAGATAATACCATATGAAAGCTGGTACATATTTTTATTTCATCCCATTTTGCTCTATTTATTCAGAAGTAATTCACTAAAATCATTTTATAAACCACTAATAAGCTGTAATACAAAATTTAAAAAAAAACATAGACACAAAATCTCTACAGAAGGAGCTTAGTTTGCTGAGATTACTGAGTAGGTCAGAATACTGATGACATTTTTCAGGGATATTCAACTTTTGGGAGTGATTCTGATGCAGTAATATAATCTTGGAGAAATCTAATAATATTAAATATAAATTGTATTTTCTATACTTAAATTTAAAATGACCACATTTCTAGCTTTTCATGGCATAGTTACTAAAAATCCATTACTTGCTTTAAAAAAATGTACTCCTGGACTCTTTTGTAATTTTAAATGCAAGCAGCTACTCAACATTCTCATAATCATTAAATTAAAAAGTGTTAAGAAAAGACAGTTCTTAACTAATTTATATTTCTCTTCTAATGGGAATAAGATTGCTAGTGACTTGTTTTTGAAATATCCTGCAGTCAGTCACTAGGGTCCAAATGACCTTCCGATCATTCAAAGTAGGAGACCTACTGACCTTAGATTACAACAGTCCACAGCTCTATTTATAGACTAGTATTAGCCTCATTCTCTAGTTTGCCTTCCCTATTATTTGGTTGCTTTCCCTATTTATATACTTCAACTATGCATGATGAGGCCAGACACAACATATCATCCAAATAAACCGCCCTTAATCTTGCACACGCATCATTTTAGGCCGTTGAAAAGACTTGAGAATTAAAGTCGAGGCTGTACATTCATGCTTTTTTGTTTAGTAAGCATAAAAATTATAAATGCAAATCATTTTTTTCACATTTCAATGTGTTTTTGTTGTTAAAAAGAACAGTAGAATCCATGGTTTAAAATTTGTTTTTCCTTGATAGCATTAGAACATTTATGACATTTCAGTTTCAAAATTATCTTTTAAGTTCAAGTAATGCATCTATCAGTAAATTTTTATCACATTTACCTACCTTCTAATGATAGCTGATGTAAAGAGCATGCTAACAGACTTATGAGGCTAAACTCTAAGCAATTTTAGAATCTCCAAATTATAATTTTTCTAGACAGACCCGTGTAAGACTACATATATTTGTCTTTTTCATTTTCTAATTTATCAAATTGTTTATGCTCTGCTCATGTGAATTATTGTAGTTTATCATGGAGTAACTCATCAATATCTAATTTGACATAAGACCCACTCCACAAGATGCAATCTGTCCCTAACACTGCCTGGGTAATCAAAAACCAGAGACAAAGTAGCCCAGGGACCTAGTGTAAAATCAATTACTATTCTTCAAAAACAGTGGCAATAAAATGGCATTCTGCTATACTCATAAATCAGTGTTTTGTTCAACCATCATCAGAGAAGCTTCCTCCAGCACTAGGTGGGAACAAAAATAGAGACAGACAAACATGCAGAGAGTAAGACATCTTGGAACACTCAGCTACAAATGGTTTGTCTCCATCAAAACCATTCCCTTAGAACTAAGGAAACCCTGAAGAAGAGGAGGCAGTAAAAGTCAGAGACAATAGAAGACACCAACCAAGGAAGTAAGACTAAATGAACACTATCAAAATTCATATGAACTCACAAGAGATGGAGACAGCAAACATAGGGTCTGTAAGGGTTGGTTCCTGGTCCTATGCATATATGTTATGATTTCTAGTTTATTGTTTTTTATAGGATTACTGAGTATGATAACAAATGACTCAATGATTCTGGTGTCTTCTCTTCGAATAAATTTTTAAGAAGAATCCATGACTAGATTCCTCTATTACTGGAGATCCAAAAAAAAAAAAAAACCACCTCTAAAATCAACTATTGTAAATCTAAAACATCTGTTTTGACTGAAAAGTCAAATTTATATTGTTGGTAAAATTTACTAAGTAGAACTGGGATACACATAAAAATGGACTTAACAAAATTAAGAAGTTACACTTTGATTTCAAATAAGCTTGTTTGGCTGTCCAGAATCCCTTTTCTAGACTACTGCTTCTTGAGCATGAGTTCTTTCACACCTGCTCTCACAGAAAGGCCGGCCTTGCACACTGACAGCCAAGGCCTCGGATTCCCATCACACACAATGTTCCAAATAAAAGCACCTGTGAGTGTCCTCAACTGCAAACCAATCCTGCTGAAAAGGCAAACTTCGGAAAGCACAGATGACTCTTGTATTCTCAGTTAGGAATTCTCTTCATGCTAGATGGGGTTTCTGAGAATATGAACACAGTTGCTCTCGTCTCTTAAAATAGTACAGACTGGACAGTTAATATATCTCTTGGCCAGTTACTGTTTTATATTAATACACACACTCACACACACAGTGAGAGAGAGAGAGAGAGAGAGAGAGAGAGAGAGAGAGAGAGAGACTTTAATCAACATGAATTTCTTGCAATACAAATCAGACAAAAGGAAAAGAAACTGAAACTCGATGGTTTATACAGGGAGAAAACTAGAGCAAAATGTAAATAAATAAAAAACAACATCATCAAAAACAACAACAGAAACACTCAACATGACTGCAGGTACTGAAAATAACAATATCAGATTGGTCAAATTTAAAAAAATGTATTAAAAATATGCTCTTTAATGTAACTCTAGTTTATGTATCTACACTTGAGTAAAGGATTTAGTGTATCTATTCATGATGAGGGATATTTGTATTTCTAATCCCGATGTTATATTTAGCCATTTACTGAGGCTCTGTAGAGGACATGAACTCAGAATAATCATGGCTCCCCAAGACCTGTCACATGCTCACTGTTTATAAGTAACCTACTCTATTTACTAGATACGGGTAGTATCTAGTATCTCGAAGCTATTCAGACATATAAATGCTTATCTGCTAAAGTTAGGTCAGCAGAGTGTTCCACACATAGAGAAAATTCATGAGCTGGTTGTCTTCTCCATTTCCATTATATATTAGGAATTAAACTGAGGAATATTTCCATGTCATAATCTCAAATCTAAATGAGAATGGCTACATAATTAATATACTTATACTTAGTAGGTCCCTTTTCACCCCATTTACTGTGTTTAGTGAAGAAAACCACATGTTAAAATTGATTAGCTCATTTTGATTTTATGTTTTCACATAATAACATGTTTCATCTTAAAATAAATTTGGGTTTGTTTGTCTTTCACCTAGGCAAGCATGTGGTAATGACAATGAAAATAGCAAGCATAGTCTGACAGAGTAGAAAGTCTATGCTTCTTCTTTCATAATAAGAGTACATGCCTTGTTTCCTTTCTGTTAGTGTTGTAATCTTAGATAAACCACTTACCTATCGTGAAGTTGACTTTTGCATCCCTTTAACATCAAGATTGCATTCAATGAATAGAATTCTGTGTGGGGTGTGTGTGTGTGTGTGTGTGTTTGTGTGATATAGACAAGATTGTCTGGTAAATGAATTCATCAGCTCCCTTCTGGCAGCATGACAGGTGTGAGGTGTTTCTCTGTGTGTGCAGACTAATCCTGGCAGAAACATTCAGAGACCTGCTGCTTGAACCCGCAGAGGTAACCTGAAGGAGTTCTCCAAATGCCTTTCATTCACAGGGGAAAACTGTTCATCTGATGATGATGAAGGGTAAATCTGCCATGATTGTGCTTATAACCATGGCCATCTCACGGTTCACACGTGCTTGTCCCATCTCCAGGTGCCATCTGTAGTATTTTCCAACACTGTCAACTTAGAAGCAGAGACGTCACATAGGACTGCAGTATTTACTACTGTGTACACATCTGCCATTTTTGGAACTGTTGTGGAAAATGACAGCCTAATAAGTTTTCCTGCTTTTATCATCATCCTTGATATTCAAACTCCAATTGACATTGGCACTAGGAGTAAAATGGATGTTGAATTCATGGGAGAGAAAAAAATGGGGATTTTGGTTTTATATCAGTATTACAGACAGAGTATTCAATTTATTATATTTTCCTCTTTGTGACAGAAATTCAAATTTTGTTCATGGTTGTATTGGAATAAATTGTTTCGCTCTATTATAAATGATGCAGTGTTTTATATTCATTTTAATGACTTCCCTTACATTTTTGTGTCAGCTATAAATTTATGTGTGTGACATTAATCTTAACTACCAAGCTTCACAATCTCCATAATTAATATACTTAGCAATCTTTACTTCCGTGGCTGCATTGTTTTGCTGTATTTCATTATTAGCTAAAACACTTGATGATTTCATTTTGCTATTTATGATTTTTAAGGTTAGTAATTATAGTGAGTTAATCTGTCTTTTCCTAAAGTAACCGTGAAGACCAAAGGCAATTTTTTATTAAAATATAAGTACTATTTCAATGAAAAACTTGAAAAATATTTGAGAATAATTCTGATCTAATAGCAAATTGTTAAATATGCAAAATAATACTATATTTACTTACTATAATATGTTATAGTGAATATAACAGTGTTATGAAATTTCTCACTACTTTATATGATATAGCATTATAAGCTGTATTTATAAGCAAAAAGAATTAAAAGATACTAAGTTAGTAATAAAAGTAATTTAAGTAAAATATCACATTAAAATTAAACATCTATTCTGTAAATATAGGAGAAAATGGCTGTCAAAATTAATATTTATAGCAAGTATTTCAATTTCTCCCTTCTTTTTCTTCTCCAATGATACTTTGTTTAAGATATTTTAATCCTGCATTGAAATGAAGACTTATTGGCTAATAAAGTCTCAAATTAAATAATTTACTTTAATACATAATCATAATATTTCATATAATAAGCATCATAAATTTAGGGTCAGTAATATGGCTAAACGGGTTAAAGGACTTGCTATCAAGCCTGGCCACCTGAGTTTGAGCAAATGAACCAAACGTTTGATGATGAAAACTGATGTCACCAATTATTGTCTGACTGCCACATGCCCACATATCCACCACAAACACACATACACATCATCATGATCATTTTCATATCTTCATAGTAAGAAGAACAGAGAAAATGATATTGAAAACAATTAAGAATAATATTGCTATTTTTTCAGAAGATAGAAAGTCAGTTTATCTCCATGTCCTTATTACCTACCAGAATTTCACTGTGTATTAAATGATTTAGTTGAACTTTTTTCCTCGCATGTCCACACAGAACTCCTATTTCACTATCTTCTGCCTTCTTTTATTTTTCATTGAAATAATGTAACATAGCACTTTATCAGACTACAAAATGTTTATTCTATACACTTCATTCAATATTAAGAGTTTTGAAAACAATGTCATCATCCAGAAGTCCAAATGTCAATGCTTAGATAGTCACACACACACACACACACACACACACACACACACACACACACACACACACACACATTCTGGCGTGTCCACAGGAGAGAAGCTTGGGCCTCTTATATGCTAAGCAAGAGCTGTAACACAGGCTACATCTACAGTCATCATAATTAGTTTTATCCTCAATAGTTAACTCCCATGCGATTAATGGTGACATGTTAAAATAAATTATGTTCATGTTGATTTAGAATAGGTAATGAAATATCATGTGGCTTAAAATCCTGATGATCAACATCAACCAAAATTCATTAGTTTCGTATGTGTGTGTGTATTTTTTAAAATAAAGTAAATATCACTTTTATTTAAAGCACGTTCCCCTTTCATCAACAAAACATCTGGAATGTTAAATCCCAAATAAACTCAGGACAAAGCTGGGCTGTAGTGGCCTCTAAATTTGAGGCCAGCCTGGTCTACTTAAAGTGAGTTCCGGGATAGTCAGGGCTACACAGAGAAACCCTATCTCAGGAAAAAAAAAGAATTAAAAGAGAAAGAAAGAAAGAAAAAAGGAAGGAAGTAAAAAGGAAGAGAAATAAAGAAGGGGAAGGGGAAAGAAGTAAAAAGAAAGAAAGAAACTCAGGACAAGTGTGGTGCCTTTTAGCATTCCAAAAGTACCTGCTGGCCTCTAGGCTCACTCAGTACCTGTGTCTCTTCTCAGTTCTTCTCAACCTATTCCCTTGCCCTAAACTTCTCCAAATTCCCTAGCTTCTCATTCCTACATAACCCCTCCACTTAGTCCATGTACTCTTTGGTCCTGTTGGTCTGCTCTCTCTTTCCTCTCTTCCTTGGTCCTGCCATCACTCTCCCTGCTCTCCTGCCTCTAATAGTCCAATTCAGTCTACAGGACATAGTTGGTCCACTACTTTCTCTCTCTGTTCTGGACACTTCCAGAAAACCTTAACTATACTCTTACTTATATCTAAAATCAAACCTTCCCCTTGACAAACACACACACACACACACACACACACAGAGAGAGAGAGAGAGAGAGAGAGAGAGAGAGAGAGAGAGAGAGAGAGAGAGAGAGAAGAACTGCTACTACAACCTACAGACATGTTCCTACAGGTTTTATTTTATTATCTCAAACATTTCAAATTGCTAGAACTCAATATGAGTTGGAAGAAGAAAGTGACAACACATATAATTTTTAGCAAAATGCAGTACTATATGAAAACTTCAGAAAGGAAGGGACTGTTTTAAGATAATGGAACACTGAACATTAGCATCATTTGATAATGTCAAAGCCAAACAAGTTCTGTTCCAAAAATTCCAGGTAAAGTTCACTATCAGTGATGTTCATTGGAATCCATATTGGGGCTGGGTGTATGCATTACAGCCACAAAGGGAACACATAACGTACATGTTCTCAGAGAGACATCTACAGTGCACAATATAAACAGCTCACTTGAGGAGAAACCATTCAGGGAACTGTAACGAACTCCTCAGAGAGTAATGAGTTCATATAAATGCTTAAAGGCTAGCTCTCTATCTCCCTGTCATTCTTTTTTTTTTCTTGTTATTATGTTTTTATTTATTTATTTATTTATTTTTAGAAAGTAATTTTATTAAATTATAAAAGTTTCCATTTCCGCCCCTCCTCCCAACACCCTCCCACTCCCCCCACTCCCTCTCCTCCTCCCTCGTCGTCCCTAAGGGCAGTCAGGGTTTCCTGCCCTGTGGGAAGTTCAAGTTCCTCCCCCATCCCTCCAGGTCCAGGAAGGTGAGTATCCAAATAGATCCTTCATCTGGCGATGGATGGCGATACAGACGGAGACCCACATTGGAGCACCGGACTGAGCCCCCCAAGGTCCAAATGACGAGCAGAAGGACGAAGAAAATGAAAAAGGAAATAAGGACTGCCAGGGATGCTGTCACCCACTGATACAAGGGGACGGATCTAATGATAGCTTACCAAGGCCATTTGGACTGGGACTGAACAAGGACGTGATCCAACCAGATTCTCTGAATGTGGCCGGATTCTCTGAATGTGGCTTTCCGAAAAGCCATTGACAATGACACTGGGACTTGTTTCCTCTGCATATACTGGATTTTGGGGATCCAGTCTGTTTGGATACTCATCTCCCTGTCATTCTTGATTCATAACCATCCAAGTAAGTAGGGAATACATGAACATATGCTGAAGGAGAATTCTAAGAGAAAATATTGTCTCCAAAATATAATCTGTTGTTCTTAAACAATTTACTGACTATTTTATGCCTTAGTTTTTCATAAAGTGAAATACAAACACCAGTTACCACAATTGGGTTCCTTCTAACACTGTGTATAAACTAGATTTATGTCAATAAACAACTTATCACAGTGTGCTGCATTGTTAGTGTTAAATAACTATGAATTATTAACTTTAGTTTTCTATAATTAATTGGTTTAGAAGTATAAAGCAAAACTGTGATTCATTTATTCAGAATTCTGAGCTGAATTTTAAACGATTTTCCCAGTTCTTCACCACATTTGTAAAAGAAGCACTTTAAATAACACTTATCGGGGTTGCTACCAACTTCTTTCTAAAACCAGAAAGGTAATTTTCAGTCCTAGTCTATGTTAAGATAAAAGACTTGTCAATGATGAAAATAAATACTTTCCTTCTTTAAAATAAAGCTTCCAATTATGGAAAGATGGGCATCACTTTGTTAGACAGGATGCATTGCGACTAGTTTTTCCTTGCTGTGTAATGATCAAAAGACTCTTCAGACACTGTAGAAATCGCACATTCAGGACAACTACTTGTCTAACTTCGGAAATTATCTAAACAATATTAGTGTAAGCTTGCCTTAGTTTGTCACTGCTGCTGCAACACACAGCTCAAAACTACCACATTAAAAAAATGTACTGAGACAACACATACATATAGTCTTACAGTTGTGAAGATCACAGTTCCGGAATGGGCCTCATTGAGTTAATTGAAAAGGTCCTTGGGACTCATTACTGCTTGTGGACTCTATGGGAGTGGAGTTTAGTGACTTGTCTTTTCAAGTTGCCGGTACTTCTAGGCTCATGGCCACTTCCCCCATTTTCAAAGATAACACCACCAGCCAGATCATTTGTACTGTAGTTTCTCAGTTGTTGCTATCAACATTGCTCACCATTATCACGGTCTCATCTTACTACTCAAAGTCCATCCATGTACTCCACAATGAGCTCTCTATTTTACAGTCAGCCACTTTCTAAAATTTTAATCCCCCTTTGTCATTTCATCTATCACAGATTCCAGTGACTGGGTGTAAATACCATGAGGAGACATTATTTTAACTATCATTAACCTTTCATTGTGGAGAAGCATGTATGTATTTGAAAGTGTTTTTTTTCATATAAATATGCATACTTTAAAATATACATGTTTATTTTGTGAAGACTAATGAATTAAGGGATGTTGAAAAAGAATGACTAATATATATTTTATATGCTATGTTAGGGTCAGAAAAATGCAAGCACGATTTGATGGCATGTGGAAAACAATTTGAAAGGAGAAAATGATGAAAGCACAGCTGTGAGGGTGTTGAGCAAAGGGAATTAGACACTTTTAAGAGAAAGGGAAAGTATTGTGTGGAAAGACGGTACACACCATCTTTGGAAAAGCAGTAATTACCTACATGTCAATGTAGGCAAGAGCAGACTAGGGTGAAAACTTTGAATGCTAGTCTCCTAACACAGCTGAGAAATAGTGGGAACTAGGGCATGGGTGGTGGCATGGGTGAAGAGACATTTGGGAATCTAGATGCAATTAAAATGAAATGCAGTTAAAATTTATTGAAGTCCACTTGTAGTAAGATGTTAAAAATGGAAAAAAATTCTAGAAAATCATAATTTTTTATGAGTAAATGACATTACAGTTCACAATTCCAGAAATATAGTCAATACAGGTTGAAGTTACAGAAGAAAAGTATCAAGGTCTTCAGTTTTGGACACATTAGACTTATTGGTATAGTTTGTGTATGAGACAATATTAACTAGTCTTAAGCATTACTCTGTCTACTTTCATTTAACTGGCATGTTTCTTAGCCTCTTTTGAAGCCTGATGGAGCTATATGACTAGTTATAGAATCAGGAATATGTGAGACAGAGATGCTCCTGAGCTTAGTACATGCCCACAGGAGAGCTGCATGGGGCTCTTCTGTATTTTATCTGATCCCTGTGTCCATACATCTTGGACAACAGAGTGGTGTGGCCAACCTTGATCAGACAGAAGAGACAGATTAACTGACACATGCTACAGCACTATACTTTGGAATGCGTTTTAAGCAGCCTAGCTTGTGTCTTTGCTAAATATAACTTCTATGAGAAAGTTATTGACTATATAGCTGAATTTGATATGAGTTTTATCCAAAGGGTAGCCTGGGGATCGTTGGCATTGAGATGGTTTTGCCAGTTAATAACTGGAGGAGCTACTAATAGAAGTTAATTTTCTCCACATTTGTCAGCTCATTATAGTATAGCAAAATTGAATATTTTTCCTTTTTACCGTAATGGCTAAAGTCAGTATTTATTAGTTTTTATTTATAAAGTCAGTATTTATTAGTCTTTATTTATGAGTCAGTATTTATTAGGCTAAACACAGGAACAGTGCTATATCAAGGATCAAATACTAGAGAACTGGGAACAATGCGGTAATGCTTCTGGTCTACCAAACTTTTAAGTTAAATTTCATCTTCTTTATTATTGGTTTATCCTTTCAGAATGCATAGAATCTTTCAACTCTCCACGATTTCATAATGCATTCTAATTCAAAAATAAAATCTCCTGTCATGTGATTATCAGCATTTGGGAGTTTGTGTTTAAGTTTTCTTCTTATAAGTTGTCTTCTATTCATGAATTAATACTCAGGGAGGTATTTTTAATATCTATACCTCGTCCCCAGGGATCCTAAAAGTTTAAATGTATTCCTGTTCACTTCTCTTTAGCAGCAGTTTTACAAAGGTTTTCTACTTATTCCTCAAATGTTAGTGTCTTACACACAGGCTAGGGATAGTGTTCAATTTTGCCAGACTTGCATTTGGGAATTTCGCTCTCAAGCTTCAACAGAACAACAGTGGTTAACGATAGCTTGGCTATTGACTACAGGAGAAAACATTTCAGGAAATCATAATTACAATGACACTTTGCCTTAGAATTTATGTTTGGCAATTAGTTAATTTTCTTGATATTAATGTATCTTTCAAAAACCTGTTATCTTGGGACTTCAAATAGGACAAGCCATTGGTTCATTTTCCTTCGGTGGCAACAAGCCCCATAATGAAGAAATATTAAATAGATTTTCTCCTTGTTATTATACTTGGGATTTCAAATCTATTGAGGAACTTTTGCTCACCAAACCTTATTTAATAAAGACCTTCAATAATCCACTGTGGGGGAAATCAATATAATTAAATAAAATCAAAGATGTAGCTCATTGTATATCACCGTGTATGAACCAAATGTATATGAATACATTTTATTGAACCACGAATCTGAACATGAACAGAATCAGGTTGTCCCTAGATTCGCCTGGCATTTTATGAAACCTATTATTCTTATCTGACATTATTGCAGTATAAGAGACCATTGTGACATTTGATTACATTCCGTTTATTATTGCTTTGTACCAAATTGTTCACACCAATAAGTGATAAAAATGCAGAGGCAATTGCAGCACCCTCTCAAAGTCCATTCATCTTTCCCTGAGTTAGCAATGTCCAGAACTGAATAGAAGCCAATGGTCTGATCTCTTTATTCAGATCACAGTGAAATACTTACATGACAAGCAGATAATGTGTCACACAATCCAGGCAAAACTACACTTTTAACCTAAAAAAAATTCATGTTTTAGTTTTTCCGTATCTATAACTTAAAATCTACCCAAAGGTAAAAAATCCAGGCAACAAATATAGGTTTGAGAATTCATAAGTTACTCAAAAACAAATAAGTTCTTTTTTATTGGATACTTATATGTACATGCACTTATTTTTTGATCATACTTTCTTTAATAAATATGTTCCAATTGTTTTCAAAGTATATCTTTTCTACCAAATTATAAAGTAAATATTAAATAGAATAAGTCAATTCAACAGCATTTTTGTATTTAACTGTATAATATTTCAACATTTTTATTTTACATGTGTGTGTATGTATGTATTGTTTGCATCAGTGTATGTAGTCCTTATTCCATTTTAATATCTTTACTCTAATGGCAAAGATAACAAGCAGTAACAAGAAAGTTTAAATTTAATTACTAATTAATATACTGTTTACATTCTGGATGAACACTTTATAAGAATTAATTGTATAAATATGAATACTCCTACTGGCATATGATTACTTTGTAATTTGAGATCACTTTCCTGTAAGTTTGCCCTCATAAAATTTATGCTTATGAAAAATTATGGAACAATATTATACTCTCTTACATTATGTTATAATTTTCCACTATTCATACCTTAATAATAATAGCATTGAATCTGCATAACCCAAAGAAGTTTAAAATTATCCCATAAAGGAAAGTCAGCATTAACATTATTTTCTCATGCCTTCTCCCTCTTAAAATAAACTCCTTTACTCAAAATGATGTTACTACATCCTTTTATTTCATCCATACTTGACAAAACAAAATAGAACCACGAAAATGGGATGATTCAATGTTAATAACCATCAACCCTGTTGAAAACATCAGAGCGTGCAATATTAGTGTTTATGCAGTCAAACTGGTTTTCATTCATTTACTTTACTAGAATATACCTCTATATAGGGAAGTCAGACAGCTGTCTGTGAATCACAAACAGTACAATACACAAAAACCTAAAATATAATGTTAAAGACCACAATTTTTGTTAAAACTTTGTTGAAAATCTGTGAGAGGATGAACATCTGTAGTTGCCCCCTGCTCATAGTTTATTGATGTTTTCTTAAATGATGTTGAGTATCAATACTTATTTAAATTGCTTATTTGTGCAAGAAAATGCAGTTGCATTAGAGAGGAAAATCAGAATAGGTAGTTAAAGACAAAAGAATGCAGTAGGAAACATTTTAAATATTACTTCATTTTTTGAGTCCAAAATATTGAGGAAAAAAGGATCTCATGAAGTTGCTATGAGGAAGAAACAAGGAAACATCCACAGTACGTGGCAAAGAATATGCACTTTGGTTTCAATTGATACATACATCCAAAAAAAAATCCATGACACATCGTGCAGGATAACAGAAGAAGAAGGAAACAGAACTCTGCAGGTGGCAGTCACATTTCTTCCACAGCAAAAAAAAAACTACAAATAACAACAACAAAAAAAAATAAAACACAAAGCAAAAAGAAACACTGTTAGGAAGTCACAGTAAAGAGCTCATCACAGGGTTGGCTGACTGATGGGGTTAGCAGCCACATGATTCTATTACCCCTCAGTTGTACTGCTAGTTCCTAACAGTAATGCTGCACTAGCTACTCCCAGCATCAATCTGATATGGTGCCCTCATACATGGGCCATTTTTCTTTTGTACAAAAATGGAAAATTAAGCAAATCGCCTTTAGTATAACCAAGCATATCAGTTCAGAAATACAATCAACAGACTTTGTTTGGATTTCAAATATTTAAAGTTTGAATATCTTAAATAATATAGTAAGTCAATAAATGACAAAGTACATAGGTTAATGATATAATAAGAGTTTAAATCATACAAATAAGTAAAAGAAGCAAAATGCACAAGATGAAGAAAAACAATCCAATTGGCAAATGATAGAAGAAAATTTACACTAACACAAAGCAAAACAAAACCCGAAATCTTTTAGGTGGATCCTGATAGGTCATGTGGAAAGTTCACATCTGACCAATATATCCATAAAGGGAAAACAGAAGCAATATACCTGAGAGCAAATGGAGGTAGAAATGCAAGGAAAGCGTATAATTGCAATTTGAGATAGGAAATTCTGCATGGTACATATTTATATACACTACTGTCAAGTTTTGGGGCAGCAGGAGATGCAAGAGATTGTCATATTTTGGGGGGCTTGTTTTCATTAAAATAAATAAAAATCTGAACTTGTTGTTGCCTCCATAAAGGAGGCATAACACTTAAGATATCTATTTATGTATGAAAATAAACTCTTGCAATTATTCTAACTTTTGAATGTTTACATTAAATCAAGTGGCTACATCTACAACGCGATTCTTGCATCCAAGGCTCAAGAAATAGCAAGGCATAGAGGGCTAAAGGTTATGAGAACCAGAGGACAAGAAAGTTGACTTTGAGACTGAGTGTTCTAGAAAGGACAACAAAACTAGCTCCATGATACCTCAACAATAAGGATGCTTTAACATGACCAAAAATAAAGTCAGAAATAGTCATGCTAAGATGGAATAAACAAATCTCACTGGGCTCTATCCCCCGCCTTCAAAGAACCTCACTCTTTCCTCAGAGATACTTAGTGCATCATGATTACTATCAATTTCTAAATTTGTGATTCTGAAATTTACGTGAGAGTAGTTCCTAGGTGGCCTATCATCACTTTTCCTACTTAAATTACTTTGTATTTTTAGAGTAATCATTTAGTACCTTAATATAGTCCTTAATATTTAAACAAACACTTTATTTTACATTATATTAAATGTTTGTTATCAAATAGCATATGCAAGAACAAATGACAGAAATTGGTGTTAGAGATTTCCATACTATTGTACAACTATTTAAGAACTTACATCAAGGAAATGAATATCCATTGAAATGTATCAATTATTTCTGCATGCCTAAAATTATATAAATTTTATAATATATTTTTGCCTACCTAACTTAATTAATAGTCATAAAAATTACAGTAATGGTAACATTAAAATTCATGCTGCTAGTTTTTGGAAGGTATTCTAATTTCTAAGATTAGTCTAAATGTTTTAAAACATTTACTTATTAGCTTGAAATGCTCAAGGGTTTTTAACCTAAAGTGTGAAGAAATTATAAACAAGGTGTTAGTAGTAAACTAAATTCTTGATGCATTATTTGATTATGTAATTTCATTCATTAATTATTCAAATGTAATCAAATTTTCATCTTAGAGATTCTTCACTAAATTTAAACATCTTCAGTTATAAGTTTCTCAATTAGAAAAATAAATGAGGCTTATGACAAAGAATGAAAAACCACTAAAGTTCATGTCAATACTTCATATTGATCTATAAATTTTATATAAGAAGAGAACATATTAAAAAGCATTTTAATATGTTGTATAAAATTAATGATAAGATATTTAAAATTAAAACCAATATGGTATTCTTTTCAAGAAGTACCTAGTAGCAGTTGGGTGTAAGTCAAAGACAAGCAAAAGTATTCTGGGAGTAATTTTATCCATATCTTGGATAAATCCACATTTAACTGTTTTGTAGAGTAATATGGGAATACCAATGGATATTTTAAGCATCTATGTGACTGAGAAGACTCACAGCACATCTGACAGGAAGGATATTGAAAATACATATTCTGTTGGTAAAGTACTGATAATAAATTCATGCTATGGTTCATACATTTTGTAAAATATAGGCTGGTCAAAAGAACTTGAATATTTGTGTTGATTTTTTAAGGGATGGAAAGTCCTGTTCATGAAATAACATGAAACCTATTTAGAAGACTTAGAATTATGGTTTCAGTCAGTGTCTCTAAGGAAGAATATAGAATTATGTGAAGACTGGTTTAGGCTAGCAGGAAAATTGTATAGGCAAGATCTTTCAAGAACCTTCCTTTGTTAACAGATCAGGGTATAAGATTAATAAAACTGAGTTAAAGTGTTCTCAATGGATATTGTACTTAAGATGGACTTGGTAAAATTAACATATTGTCTAGGCATGTTCTCCTTTCAGAAATTAGAAACACTATTAAATCTAATGTGGGCATAGTTTTATAATATTATCTGAAAATTTTTATTTTATATTTTCTGTGAAATGAACAGTATTTCTTCCTGAATATATAAATTATTTATTACACAAAACAAGTGTGTTATTCTGTACTACAAGGATATAGATCTTGTCTGATTCTCCTTGGCTTTAAAGAATTTATCCAGTAGAGAATAGAGTGGTGTAGAATTATACATGGTCTCATATTGTTTCTAAGTAGGTACCGCAAGCTCTGGTGGGGAATTTTAGCATAAACCTAAAAAGCAATGACAGCAGATGAATAAACAGATACTGATGTCAGTAATTAACTTCCTCAACAGTACCGGGTTTGAACTCAAGAAAATGTACTGGCATATTTTCTTTCTTTTAAGCCACAATCGCTGAAGGAGGTCCATGTTTTTGACACTGGAACAAAACATTGCAATCTACAAAGTTCACAGTTACTGAAAATGATCCAATCTTGTTTACAAAATCTTCATAATTCTTTAGGTCACAACACAGTTTTCTGTTCAAACTTTTCACAGTTATTTTTGGCCATGTGAGGCCCACAGGCAATGTGTTGGGCATGCCTGTAAGCATTTTAATCATAGCCACATTACTTACAGGCATAGGATGAAAAACAATGAACCATCGGAGTGGCTGAGTGAATAAGAGCAGGAGGACCTACATTCAGTTTCCTAGAACTCAGGAAAAACCTTGTGTAGTCAGGACTATCTTTGGTCATAGACAGGAAGATCATTGGGCCTTGCTGGTCAGCTAGCAAAGCTGGGAAACAGAGAGCTCCAGGGTTAGTGAGAGACCCTGTCTCAAAAGAATAAGGTGGAAAGCAACATGCTTTAAGCTCTAACAGAGGAAGGTTTTTAATATCTGCTACTGAACTTATCAGGCATACCTGTGAATCCTCATAACCTTTAATATGGTGCACAATGGAAACTCTCTCTCTCTTGCTCTCTCTCTATTTCTATCTATCTATCTATCTATCTATCTATCTATCTATCTATCTATCTATCTATCTATCTATCTATCTATGCGTCAAAATATATGTAACCAGAAAATGGCCCCAAGAAACATCAAATTAGAACAAATAAGTAAATATAAGAAATCATCATCACTAGGGGAAAGAATCAAATTTCAGATGATATTTGACTGTGCTGAGGGTTTATAGATTCAGTCTGAAAAACAAAAGTCATTTCCGATGCAGAACCTGAACTGTAACTGATGTTACACTGTAATGAAAGCGCTGAGATGGTGACGATGATGCTACTGGAGATGGTGACGATGATGCTTACCGCAGAGATGGTGATAATAATACTTGCTGGAGAGATGAGAAATTTAAGCCTTTCCTTCTAGGGGGCAATGGGGAAACCATTTAAAAGTGAGAATGGGGCTCCATGGTCTTGTGACAATGAAGAAAACAGTCAAGAAGAAACTAAATTTTAGGCCTTAGCCTAATGGATGTCATGTTGAAATCTGGGAATGAATTAAAGTGATTCTCTTGGAGGAAAAGTTCATACTCTAAAAGGTCATGGCTGATACATAGATCACATATGTGACTTTTCTCATATGAAAACTTCATACTCTAACAGGTCACAGCTGATACATAGATCACATATGTGATTTTTCTCATATGAACTGTAGACTGGACACAATTTCTTTTCTAGACACGGTTATTATCCTTGACTTCATTCATCTAATCATTCCATGAAGGGTTACCCTTCTCATCATTCCTTCCTCCCAGGGATGTCTCCTATCACCAGCTTCAGGAAGATCTTTAACTGGCTTGTGAAGTATAGAATTTAAGAATTGTTTTTTAATATGACAATTTCCAGAATAATAAATATTTTAACATTTTGTCAAGAATAGTGACTTGTGATTCTCCCTTCATGAATTCCAAATTCCCTCAAACTTAAGGAAAGGATTGCATCTGGGAGCAAGCTGATATAAACATCCAGAAATTTCTGTGAGTCCCATCTACACGCACTTCCCTCTGCAAAGAGAAAATGAAAGAAATTCACTCAGTTCCGTTCTTCCATGTAATCTCTCTTCCAGTCCTATTATCCTACTGAAGAGCCCTAAGGACGGACTGCAAAGATAAAAACCCAATTTCTCACACGCAGTTTTCATATTCAGATAGTTCCAACAGCACTAGGGTTGGGCATATAGTCACTCAGAGTTTCATCATGCCAGGTCTCAAGTCTGAATCACCACAAGTAGGGCTGAGCAATGTTGCTAAACCTCGCTGGAAATCAAGGCTGGCATGTGTAAAATGTAGGGAACCTGAAATAATATAATATTTTAACGAGTGTTCAGTGAAAGATAAATTTCAATGTACTTCTCACAATGTCTGAAATTTAATTAGGTATTTTAGTTTACTAAGTAAATTTTAACTAGACACTAAAATCATTCGCATCTTATGAACACATGTTATTTTAATAAGGCTTCAAATTTCAGAGAAAAGTCAATAAAATAATTTCCCACAAATTATAGAATTTATATGGTATCTTCAAGAATAATTCTAAAATCAAGGCAGGGTAATGGAAGCAGAATGGACAGAAGAAATAGAAAATAACTCCAGTAAATGTCCATGAACACAGAGCCTTCACCTAATCTTATGGTATTTATCCTTTGAAGTTCATGAAATCGAATAGTTTAAAATGGTCACTGACCACAGAAAGATGATCTTTTTCTTATTTTTAATCTAAATATTTAGTTTTAGGTTTAATCAGAATAATATAAAATCAATTTTAGCTCTATGAAAGTGAGGATACATTTTTGGTTCTATTTCCATGCATGATCTCTGGTAAGCAGATCCTAGGGAGTAGCTGGAGGACCAAGACTGGCAGCTCAATATGTGAACACATTTTCATGAGCTGTGAAGGAACCTTCCACAAACCCTGTCAAATCCATCAGTCCTAGCCTGGAAAATTACGTCTATTCTGTAAAACCTTCCTATAAAGTGTGTACTATTTTAAATGATTGTTATGCTTTAAATCTTTTGGAATTGCACACAGAACTATCTCATTTCTCTTAGAAATCAAAGTGTATATGCGTTTAATAAATTAAATGCGTTTTAAGTTTAATCTGAAATTAATCCACTATGGTAAACGACAGAAATCTGGCAAAAATTACTAGTTTGAAAGAATTCTATTGACGTAAGCAGTGACACAAATATGGCTTTTGTGGAGTCACATGACTGGCAATTAATTAATAAATAATGCAGTGAAATATATCCAGCTCATCAGCAGTCTTCTTTTTTGTTCACTGAACATCTGAAAGCATAGAGTATTTTTCATCCAACCCTACAATGCCCTTTGGGTCAATACCTTTGATAAGTATGATAATCAAAGTTTATTTCCCAAGGAGTTTTTGTTTTCATTTCTAAAATCTACATGCATCATCTATTCTGAACACATGATAAATATCAGGGAATTAACTTAAGCATCTTGTCATGCAGTGGAATGCTGACAGGCAGCACAATTAACTCTAAGCTCTGTATTGCTCAAAGTAAAATATAATCAATCATTTTTTATAGCAAAAATGCAAACTTTATTTGCTAACACAAATGGATTCACTTGACACATTTAGAACTTATAATACAAAAATATATTGGATAATGTCCAAAGTTCCTCATTTATACACGAAAGACACTTGGAAGGAACAAAAAAACATCAATGGCAGTAATAGCAAGTTGTTGATATTTGGTGGAAAGATGTAATTGTTTTTACAGTGTTCTGGCTATAATTTTGAACTTACTCAAAAGTCTGAGCTCTTATTCAGAGTTATGTATTTTTTATGTTTTGCAAGTAGACTCGAAGTAGAGTACTCTTTATCACCTTATTTATTATCCCTTTTAGCATTGACTCATAGGACAGCAAAACATAAGCATTCTGGCACTACACATTTTGAATGACTTCAACATTTAAGGTTAACATACAATAATTCAACAATAATAGCAAGTACTTTACATATGCACCATACTGAAAACTTAAACGTGTATTTTAGGTTAAAAAACACAATTTTAATATTATCAATATTTTCAACCTCAAGTAGACGTAGATGAAAAATTATATAAAACTTTGTCTGCCTAGATATTTATGACAGTCATCTTCCTTGCCCAGGCCACCTTTTACTATACATAGAGAGATTAGTTCTGCTTCTTATGTGACAAATCATCAGACTGAGCATTAGTTGTATCAATTATTCTTTTTCTTTATGACCTTTGTTTATCGTCATTAACCAACCCTAATATATGCCTGAAGAAATGATCTTATTGGCTAATATGAGTCCACTATCTCATAAAAGAAGCAGTTTATACTGTACACCTGAATGATCCCAGGCATCCCAAGAACATAAGCGGTGTGTAGGGACAGAATAATATTTGTTAAGATAAGGAATAAAAGGGAATAATAAAACCAATAACGAAGTCATTGGCTGACCAACTGTGTGAATATTACTAAATAAAATGAAAACCTTCCACCTTTTCATGCAGCCTTCCAGTCAATATGCTGATATTACATCAGCAAGTGAGACAACATCCCTATTCTCTTCAAATAAATACTCTGGGAGATTTAGAAAAAAAAAACATTCTAAAAACATTATTCTTAATTAAACAAAATCCATATAAAACAGAAAACATAGCATAAGGTTTAGTAATAAAATGCAAGCGGGTGTATATATATTAATATATATAATTATATATAATTAATATTTATATTATATATATTTGTATATATATATACACAAAGTGAATTTTATATGGAAGGATGGTGCCACTTCTATGAGGCATTAAGGAAATTGACTCTTTTCTTAAATAGGATAAATGAATGGACTGTTTGGGGAAAATTGTAGATGTTTACAAAGGAAAATATTGCATTAATATCATCAGTTAAGATAAATGAAAGACCTCATTAATCTAACATAATGACTGTCAAAGATGTAGAAAACAGACCAGAAATCAGAATGCTATCACCATAATAGTCTACTCATCCATGCTTTGATGACATAGACAAAGTATTATATAGTGGAATGACCTAAGTTTAGATTATCAGCAATGAAGGAAGTTTTATGAATGTCATAAATGATCTGTTTTTCTCATTTTTGTATGTTTTTATGAACAAGAATAAAGCCACTAAAGTTCCCATATCAATAATTCTCATATTTGTGAGAAACTTGGAGATGCAGGGAAAAGTCTTGAGTGGTCTAAAAGAAATATATTATGATTATCAAAATAAATAAAGTGGTGTGTATGAAGATATGGCCTACCTACAATTTATGTTAGGAGATTGTTGCCAACTTCTAGTGCTGAGCAACATATAGTAAATAAGTTAGATACAGTTTTTAACATTTATTGAGGTTTACTCCTGTGTGGCATAGAAATACTATAGCCAAGGAAATGAAATAAATTGGTAATTACAGGTTATGGGAAATACTAAGAAGAAAGCACAAAAGCAATTATGCACAGCTTTCTTAAGTACTTATGAGAGGAATTGTGTGATAATAAAACCAAATGAGATCATGGGTCAATACAGACTGTCAGAGAATGCTTGTTAGAGATAAACCCTTATATTAAGGTTTAAAGAAAAATGGGCCAGTCACAGGATGGGTGTTAGTGGAAGAAGAAAAACAATAGCAACAAACATAAAAATAAAATGTTTGCTGTGTTCCTGGACTGGGGATGCTTTAGAGAGGATGGCAGAAGAAGAATAGAGAATATGGCGTGGGAGTTAGTAGCGGGAGATCATACATTACAGACTCCACCAAGGAGTTTGCTTTTTATTCTGCTATAAATTAGGGGCTCTGATTGACGGAAATCAACAAAAGTATGTTTTAAAACTATCAAATGTACTCTCTAAGGAGACTGAACTTAGGTGGGCAATGGATACTGCAATGCTCCTTAGAAGGCACCATCAGTGGCTCATGAAGGCTAATTATAGTTTATACTAGATTAGAGACAGAGGAAATGAAGAGATATGAATGAGTCTGTTATAAATAGTTGGTAAATTCAGAACACTTTTGTGGATGAACTAATTATTGGGAATAAAATGGACAATTTTGAGGTTTTTATTAAAGCAGTCATGTATATGATATAGTTGTTAAACTTCAGTAACAACAAATATGGCTTTGATAGGTAAGAACTGTATTCAAGAATTTTCCTCTGGTGGTGATGCATTCTTTTCTGTGTTTCTGAAAGTGGACGTGTTTTTCAATGGGTTTTCTGTAACCTAAGTTTTGAGTGAAGTATTTCAAGCTTTTCTCCTGACAGAAACATTACCTTGTGATCTGTGTGACTGCTTTTACTAAATAATTTTTGAAAAAAATAACTTGCTTTCATCAGTCAAATGGGAACAAAGGTATCTTTGATCTGCTTTTAGAGGTGCTATAATACACATTAAACTTTTAAAATTAATTGATTTTTTGAGATTATAGAATGTTCATATAATTTCTCTTTCCTTTTCTCCTGTCAAACTATCAAACATAATTCCCTTGCTTTTTTTTTCAGTCTATGGTCTCCTTTTTGTTGTTAACTGTTGTAGACACATAGATATCTGTTTATCTACATATATATGTGGACTCCTAAACATAAAATTACAACCCCTTCAGCTTGTATAATTTTACTTACATGTACCCAAGGCTCAGCGATCACTGAGGGAGATGGAAAAGGAGCAGGGCAAGAGGATGAACAGAAAACTTGCTATGAGCTCGTGTCTCTTAAGAATGTCAAAGGTTACATCAATAGCATCATGGCCATGCCTACCTAAACACAAACCAAGAGCACTAGGCCTTCAAAGAGGATACTTTTGCAACTTAATCATTTCCCATGGCTGGTATGATTTTAAAAAAGCATCAAATCTGTCAGTAAAAAGATTTCATCGTATCTTGTAACCTTCCAACAAAATTTAGGTACCAAAATTTGAAAAAATCTGAAAAAGGATAAAATCAAATTGATCATTTAAATATCTTATGTAACACTTTTCTGCAAGGATATTACATCTATATGAAATCAATTAAATAAATACAGTAATTAGCCATTGATTATAATTGATTAAAATCAATTAGCCATTCATTTTATTATTATATAAATATTGATTATATTTGGCAGACATAGCACCAAATTCTCAGAAATCAAATAGCACAGAAAGGAACCAAATCAAATGACCTTTGTAATTAACCAAAGAACAGTCAGAAAAAAAGGTGGTGATGCTTTGGAGTTATGTACTTCTGACCAAGCTACATATTTATAGTTGTAAAAATTCAGAAGTAATATTTAGCTGTTTAATGTAAAGAAAGAAAGTGAAACAAAAATGAACAAATCAGAGAGATGGCCAGGGATTTAGGGACTCATCATTATCCAGATCCATCCATCTCTCTCTCTCTAAGCTTGGGTACCATTTTTTTTTCTTTCTTGAGAAAAGCCTAGTGCCTATGTGAGTTTGCAAGAGTAGCTAAAGAAATTTGGCAAATTAGAATGCTTAATTATATAAAAATGCCACAAATGATCAGTTTTATATTACAAAATAAGTAAGAGTTCTCAAAGTTAAAAGAAATAAGAGCTTTGAAATGAAGGAGAGGTTAGAGTCAATCTGATGCGCACACAGTAGGAGGTAACAGCTACCCACTTGGTATGAACACATCTTGACTTTATAAAAACTGTATTTGTTCAATGTCATGATTGCTGAAGAGATTTTATAGGCAAATAAGCTTAATATGCTTGAGCATTTTGTGAAAGGTAGAAACACACCCAATGCTGCTGCCATCTCCTTTAAAAGAAATTTAAAAACACCTGCTTTGTGAAATTCCATAAGTGAATGTATACAGATATTTCACACTATTGAATTAAAGTGTATTTTGTTTAGATAATATGCACTAGCTTTCTGGACAAAAAAATGAAAACAGAAAAGGGGGAATCGGGAAGACATTTTTCTAATTTATGTCTTTTTTTTCCTTTACTATTCTTTTCAACGTAGAATGTAATACATTTGTTTTTAATTGGAGAGACTGGTTTTGCTGTATTCAGCATTTAACCCTTAACGCCATGTTCACCCTAATTAAGTGGAACCAGATTTTACCGACTAGATGCAGTGAGGAATTCCAAGCTTCATAGACAGCCGAAAAGGCAATGGACAAAGAAAATGAGATCTGTTGTTCAGGTGTCTCTGTTAGGGTTTCAATTGCTGTGAAGAGACACTATAACCACACCAACACTTAGAAAGGGAAACATTAAACTGGGATGGGCTCAAAGTTCAGAGATTAAGTCCACGATTGCCATGGCAGGAAGCATGACGGCAGGCAAGCAGACATGGTGTTGCAGAGGCACCTACGTCTGGCTTGGAAAGCAGCAGGATTAATCTGTTACACTGGACATCAAAGCCTACTCCTACCAGTGATCCCTTCCTCCAATAATGCCACACTTACTCCTGAAAGGCCAGCCTCTAATAGTGCCACTCCCTACGGGCCTATGCGGAACATTTCCTCCAAAGCACCACAAAAGGGGAAAGAAAGAGATGAAGGGAGATTCTGTGTCAGTAGACCTCACCTGGCAATGTCTCCAGGCTCTATAGGCACCAACTTTGGCCAGACTGATGCCTTAATGGTGTGTACAGCAGGACACCCACACATGGACTTGCTCTCATATCACTCCCCGTTCATTCTTTATACAGATGCCTTTTAAAAGTCATGGCGGTGATGGCTATACGCCTCTGGGTACTACTTAGAATCATGGTGTTTGTATATTCCTAAGACTCACCTTTAATATAGTATAAAAATAGGGAAAATACTGTAGTTTCACTTAAGAATCACTGAAATATAGAATCAAAAATCAGTTTTTTCCTTTTGAGCATTGAATTACTTTTCACACAGTAAGTCCTTGTCATTTTTGCCTTATAATTTCAAACAACCCCATATACATCTTTAAATTAAATTTTGCAATTAAATGCATTGATTTCTGCATCTTTTGCTGAAGCTATTTGTTTTATATATTTTCCAAAACAAGTCAGTCCTTGTAGCATATTTTGGATAAAGCAGCCTTCTAATAAAATAAATCACTCTGAAATTAGTGAATACTTGAGCTCTTGTACAATGAACACTTTGCAATTCTGTTAATGCAAAAATAAAACCATCATACCTAGAACTACCCTTAGCAACTTTGCTTCTCATCTAAGAATTCTTAATCTTAGAAAGTTTAGGAACTCCAAACATTTCCAGGGAAATGGGCATAAAATGAAAGAATAAAACACAAATGTTGATGGCATATTAAGAATCACAAATGCCTACATTTCTTCAAAAGGAAATGAATTGGGGGAATGTTGCCATTATTATGTCTTTGGGCTTATAGTACCCGTCTTTCTAGGCAAATAGATAAAGTTCAGTTGGCCAGTTTGCTCCTCTGAGGCCTGATTTACAAGCTCATCTAATTACTCACTCATTACCATTTTTATATGAAGTCCAACTGGCCTAGAGTCAACGTAATGCAGTAGAAAAATGTACAAGGAGTGTTACAAATGTGCCATTTATGTGATATTAATATGACTTATGCAGTGTTAATTTGGGGGCTTAGTGGAATGCCTAAAATTAAAATTTCAGTTGTGCTGAGAGTAAACTCATTGACCAAATAAACTTCTTTAAAATTCATAAACAGCTAGCACATCTATGGATATGGTATGAACAATTTGACACATGTAACAAAATATAGTAAACATTGGTTTTTTCCTATCATTCCTTCTTAGCTAAGACATTTAGCAATACTAAATTTAAAGCTGAGCTAAAATTTGAGTTAATGATTTGCCCATATATCATATTACTGATTTTATGACTTAAGCAAACAAGAGTAGTCAATTTACAGATGAAAATGTTTATTCAAAAGTGTAAAAATAGCTGTATGGATACTTATATATAATTCATTTTATAATTAATTACACAAATTTATTAGTTAATCTATTTCAATTAATATTTGATTCTAAGTATTGTACCTATTTATTTTGTAGACTGAGAGGAATGTGTCAAAGAGGAAAATATTCTTAATTTAGATGATGTATGTAGTAATTTTTCACATATGTCCTCAACATGATGAAATTAGTTTCAGTAATAACCACATAGCAAGAAATTTAACCAAAATTAAAGATACATTTTAACATTAAAATGTTATTTAAATGAGCAAATTATTTCAGACTTACCCAATTTTGCTTAATGGAATAATAGCATACCCTGTCCATTTTATAAGTTTAAATAGAGTATAAGCCCATAGAATAATAAACTTCAAGTAACTTAAGTGATTACACTGTCCTTATACTCATATAAAACACTTTTGCTTTGAATTTTTAGAATTAGGCAATACCACAAACATAGACGCAGCATATAAGGCTGCATTGGATGACTAAAGGCACTGCACTCAGAGAATGTCTAAATCACCTTTGTAAACCAGACAGCTGAGTCTCTTTATACAGAAGACTGGCTGCTGAATTAGCAGTTCCCTAAGTTAGTTTCCACGTAGAATGTTGTTTAATAAGAAATACATAACTTATACTTTGAAGGTTCCACTCAAAACCAAATTTTACCTTAACTCAACATAACATGAATTTTTGGAAGTCAGCTTGTTACAAAGGACTTCCAAAACCCCTCAAAAGTTAGTAAGAGGTGTTGACTGCTCAGTAGCACAGGACAACAATTAAAGGGGCTTGCCTCCGAGCCTGACGACCTGAGTTAAATCCCAGGATTCACAATTGGAAGGTGAAAAATAACTCATGCAAGATGTCTTCGGACTTACATACATACATACATAGATACAAGCAAATTAATCAATTAGTTCATTAATTAGTCAAAAGAGGCACTGTTTGACATTCACCATGCATGATGACGAAGAGGCAATACTGTTTTCACTCTGCACAATGCCCTCCTTATGTTTATTTCTAAGGTTCAGTTCTACAATCCATGAGTACATCATCAGCATACCACTGCCTGAGTCTCAGGATTTTTACTTGGAAAGGTCTTTCATTCACTTACAAGTGAGGATAATTTTATATGTTATCATTTAAAAAGTCCTTAAATGTATAATGCCTCCAAAACAGAGTTAGATATTTCATACTTGTGTAAATCAATGGTGTTTGTTCATGCCCCTTAACACAAGGTGGGAGAGCGGTATTGCTGATTGGGGCAGAGGCTTGAGGCCACATTCCACAAAACCACGAGAGCTGCTTTAATGTCTCACTCTGCTTTTTGTCTTTTAATTTAATTTTATTTATGCATTCTTCTCTCACATACAGCACATTCTAAGCACAGACTCCTTCCCTCCTCTTCCCATTACCCCTCCCCACACACACCTCCACTCTCCCCAAGATCTGCTGGTGCTCCCCTTCCCTTCAAAAAAGAACAGGCTTCCCAGTCACATTAAGTGATCTCAAAACAAGCTGCAATAAGATTAGGCATTTAACTTCATATTAGGTGGGTTGATACATCCCAGTAGGAAGAATATTATCCGAAGAGCAGGGAAAAGTGTTAGAGACACCCCCACTCTGATTATTAGGAGTCTAACAAACACTTCAAGCAGAAGAATCGCAGCATGTATGCAGAGGACCTAATTCAGACACATGGAGGCCCCTGGTTTTACTTGAGTCTCTCTGAGGTCCTATGTACCCCACTTAGTTGATTTTGTGGGCTGTGTTCTTTTGGTGTCCTCGACTCCTCTTGACTTCTACAATCCTTCCTCCCTCTCTTCTGTGGAGTTCCAGGAGCTCCACCTAATGTTGGGCTCCAGGTCTCTGCATCTGCTCCAATCAGCTGCTGGAGGAAGCCTCTCAGATGGCGATTTTACTAGTCTCCGATCTATGAGTATAGCAGAAGATCACTGGAAATTATTTCATTGATTTTTTTCTTTCTTGATCACTTTTGGCTCTACCCTTGGTATCTGAGCCATTCAACTTTGAATCCTGATCATCTAGCCATTGTCAGGCATGGGCTCCCTCTCAAGGTGAGGGCCACAGGATAGACCAGTCATTGGTTGGCAATTCCCACAAGTTTGAGTCACTATTGCCTATCTTGCAGGTAGGGAAGTTTGTGGGTCATAGATTGTGACTGGGTTAGCGTTGCGGTCCCAACTCTAGTAATCTAGCCTAGTCACCAAAGGTGGCTGGTTCAGGCTGCATGTCCTCCATTACTAGGAATCCTCATTAGGGTTAAAGCAGATAAGTTTCATAGGACAAGGAAATTTTGAAATTTTCTTTGAAATTTTTAACTGGCTAGGTTTAAAAATTAGACAATATCAAAACTTATTTCAAAGGATAAAATACGTAAAACCATAACCGATGACAAAGGGTAATGGGGATCTCATAACAATCCATGGGAAGAATGGAGATGTGTTGTTGATCAACTTGTCTTTTCTACCACATCTACTTCAAACCCTCCTTCTCTAATGTTGTAATAATCTAACGCAATCTCTGGTATCTGCTCAAGTCTCATCCATTATTAGTCAATATAATTCTGTCCTATACCTTGCCGTTTACTTTTATCAAAGTGTAATTGAAAGGAAATAGGAGAATCAGTAGTCTCTAGGGATGAGCCCCCTAAATGGTTATTTAATACCTAGTGGTCAGCTGTAAAATAATGCATATAAGCAACACCAAAGGGACTCAGTCAGGTTGTATTTCTATATTACACCTCATCCTCTCTCTATCTGTAAGAGAGGGAAAGAGAGAGAGAGAGAAAGAGAGAGAGAGAGAGAGAGAGAAGAAGAAGAAGAAAAAGAAGGAGGAGGAGGAGGAGGAGGAGGAGGAGGAGGAGGAGGGAGGGAGGGAGGAAAGGAGGGAAAAGGGAGAGAGAGAAAAGTATTTAAAGAAAAAGAGGCCTTGACTATGAGTAGGAGGAGGAGGGGGAGATGCAATTATATTTTAATTAATTAAAATAGAATTAGGCCATTGAATACAACAAACTACGAATAACCTTATATATCTTAGCCAATTCTATGTCTGTAACTGTTCTCATTTGCAGCTATTTCTTACCTTCCTGTGTATACATATTTAACTGTGCTGGGTAGACAAGCAGGACTGTGCACCTTCTTTTCTAAGTCTTATCCGCATCACTCAACTCACAGAAACACTTAAAACCTAAGAACCCAGGAACCTTGCCTTTGGGTTTGTAAAATCCTTATGTATAAATCCCTATGCGTGAGCATTTCCTTCAAACTTGAATCAGTGCCTTTTGCAGCACCTTTATCTCTTCATAGTTTCTAAAGAGGCTCTTTTATAATTGCCTCTACTGTTCTCCACCCAGGTTCTCCGTTCCTCGGGCAGCAGTCTGGATAGCTCCTAGAGGACTCATCCTGGTCCCCTCTACTCATTACATACTCATTCCTCAGGACTTGCCCTATGCTAGCCTACACTGAGCTGGCAGGCTGCTGCTGTATGTCATTGTTAACTAATGCATAAAAGATATTCAAAGCTGGAAGGAATGGCCTAATGTAATGAGAGAAATTCCATAAGCCACATGTGAGAAAAGTATATGTGTGTGTGTGTGTGTGTGTGTGTTTTAAATGTGAACATGGCCTTTAAACTAAATGGGTATAAATTTTTAATAAAGGTGATTTCGTTCTCTTATACAATTATAAATGAGTACATGACCTACTTAATTAAATGTCATTTTATAAGTTCCACAATTATGAATACATTTGGGTTGTAGAAGCCAAAAGATACAGGCAAGAAGAGAATGGCCATTAACTAAAAATATTCTAAGTTTAAAAGATAGGTACTTTACCTGTAGATACAGTTTAACAAAAAATTTTAAATAAATATAGTTTATGTAAAATCTTAATATAATGTAGATATAATCTTTATACTATACAATCATTTATGTGCGACTATAAACATATATGGATCCATATATCTGTCTGCCTTTTTAAAACTATTTTATTGTTTTTATTGATCTATATATACATTTTTCTCTGCTACCCCCTTCCTCTACCCTCCCCTTCAACCCTATCCCATGGTCCCCATGCTCCCAGTTTACTCAGGATATCTGTCTGTCTTAATTGTCTTAATTAATAGAAATATGTTTTAGTACATCAATAACCTTTAACAGAAGCAACAGAAAGGATGTGTGTTCCTCTTGCTTCTGAAATAAGAATGCTTCTTCTCCTGCTCTATTTATGTAAATAATGAGATTCTAAAATAAACAGAATTTTCATGCTGCACATCAACACAATGCCTACAAGCAAACCATGGCAGTCACATAATCTTTAGACTCTGGTAAATACAAATGCAGAGTGCAAAAATAAAATAAATAAAGCCAGCAAGCAGAGTTAAGAGAACCGAGTTCTACACAGGACTCTATGTCCTTTTGAAATGTCATCATGCCCTGTACAACTCAATTTGTTGACCTGCTGATTGATTTTTATAAGCTAAAATTTAAGGAAGTTCTTCCTTTTTACATCTAAAATACTATATTTAAGATGAGTAAATCTCCACTTGCTGTATTGTTGGCCAAAATACACTAGGTTATAAGGCATGCCTTCCTATATAACTCCCTCTCCTTGATAATCTAATATAAAACAAATGGGATTTCTTTAGTGTCACTAGTTTTTAATGAAACTCCAATGTACTCAAACAGATACTATGGAGACATTTAAGTGTTTCAACACTCTTCAAATTTAAGAATAAATATGCATTTGAAATAACATCACTTAACAGCAGCTGTCACCCACCTCCAATAATCACACAATTCTAGAAGCAACAAGAGTGGTTCTCGATGGACAGACATCAGACAGTGATGACTGTTTGCACTATGATGAGAACTCTGCACAGGTTAAACAGCACCTTGTTAAATTCCTTCCATGAACTCCATCTGTACCGAGGGTTACGTTTCTCAATATTCTGAGAATAGTAATTGTAACATCTTCTCAAGAGCGGATTTGTTCTCAGCAAAGCCTACCTTTGGTTCTCTGAACCCTCTCACCCCAGGGGATAGTTTCTGTGTGTGAAGAAGACAGGCATGGGAACAGGGGAGGACTGCACCTGGTTGTCACTGTTATGTGACGCCAGTTTGGGGGAGGGGTCTCCTAGTAAGAGAGCTCTAATTTCTAAATCACAGACAGCATCAACCCTCCTGAAGAAATCTTTTGTGTGCAAGCAAAGGTTGAACAGCATGCATTCTTTCTTGGAGAAAAATCAGTGCGTTCCTTCCCATCCTAGCTTCAGAATAGACCCATCTTTTCCAGGGCTGTCACCATGAATAAAGCTATGGTTCCCTATCTTTAGTTGAAGAAAACAAAACATATATAACCCATGACAAGAAAATAATATTAATATCCATCAACACTGCGTTGTCAAGAAGGGATTAAGTGAATCACATGGACTCTTCATAGCTTTATCAAGATTTTTTAAAGTACCAATTTGTTTTACATAAAACATTATTTTACAAATGTGTTTTGCAGAATACATGCTCCCAATCTCAAAGTCATGAAAGAACATTTTAGGGTGTAAATTGTGAAAGAGTCAAAACTTTCTTCCAGCCTCTAATAAGTTCTTAAAAAATATAGGAAAAAATATTTACAAATATTTGTATTTAGTATGAGACCTGTGTAGATATTCTCAAAAGTTTAAGTTTATTAAAAATTCTGTTATTACAAGCAAATAACAAAAAGTAAATAAAATAGGTGCCTGCAAAGGAGACACATTCACTTCAGTGCCACATTTCTTAAATCTGCCCTATGTATAGTTTGTGCTCTCCTGTTGGGAATATTATTTTCAGGTGTGTGACTTTTCTTTCTGCTGCATTTGTTTAACTCTGTGAAGCTGTGATTCTTTGCCTGTCTAAAACACCTGCTGGCCTAATAGATCGCTGAATGGCCAATGTCAAGGCAGGAGCAATGACAGGCGGGATTGGCAGGAAGAGAGTATAAATAGGAGAAACGAGGAAGAAGAGGAGGTGAGACAAGAAGGAGAGGGGGACACTAAGGGGTCAGCTACCCAGTCACCCAGGCAGACATGGAGTAAGAAAGAACATAAGATATTCACAAATAGGAAAGGTAAAAGCCCAGAGGCAAAAGGTAATCAGGACAACTATTAAGAAAAGCTGGCAAAAAAAAAAAAGTCAAGTTAAGGCCCAGCATTCATACCTAATAAGAAGTCTTAGTAGCTGGGTGGTGGGCCCTTCAAAAAGCCAAAAGAATGAAACATCACACAACAGTCTCCAAATTGGGATACATGACTTTAAGATGCTGTTACTGTGGCAGACATCACTACAGACAAACACAGAAGGTATATGTTTATGTTGAGAGAGAATGAGATTGTATTATTCCTTTGTAATTTGCTCATTTATTCTTTGTCTCTTGGCAGAATGATTCAGAAAAAAGTCACGTGTTCTAAAACATAATTTTTTTTTTGAAAAAGAAAACCAAAAGAATTTCTTGCAAGACAGAGCCTAGAGCATTTTGACAACATCAAATAAAACCCCTGCAGCATGTTCTCCCCATGCTGTGCCTTTGTACACTCGTTTCAGCCTGTGGGCACATTTCCCATGGCACACAAAAGGTTTCAGAGCTGTGTTGATAGGCATAAACACATATGGATGGCTCATTTGCCATTCTATCTACCAGGTCTCATACAAATTCCTATAAAGTTGATTTTAAAATGAACTTGTGGAAATCAAATATCATTTTGACCATAAGCTATTTTTTTGTTCTTGGTTATTCATAATAGTGAAAGAAACATCATGCTCACATATATTAACATATAAGCAGAATACAAATATACACACATATATTTTATAGAGAGGCATATCTGTCCAATGTCTGCTAACGTATGTGTGTGTGTGTGTGTGTGTATGTGTGTGTATGTGTGTGTGTGTGTGTGTGTGTATGTGTGTGTTATGAGTCTGGTATGTGCATATGTGTATGGATTCCTGAGGTGAAAGTCAGGCATTTACTATTTACTTCAGTTAATCTCCTTGTTAGTCATTCATCCATCATTTATTGAGACAGCAGCTACTGGACCAGAAACTGACTGATGACTGACGGATTCAGCTGGCTAGTGAGTCAACTTTGGAAACCCACCTGCCCGTGCTTTCCCAGTCTTAGGACTACAATTCCAGGCATCTTACACGGGAACTGGGACTAGAACTTAGGTTTTCATGCTTTTGTGATGTGGAATTCTGAAACAGAGATGTCCCCGTTGTTGTCTCAGGCAATTGACTACTTGTTCCTCAGTCAACGTCATTGTTGGCAAGGTTTATGTGGCGCTGCACTACTGAAGGAACTATGCCCCAGGAAGCAGGCTTTATGATAAGTAATTATCCCTCAGGCACTTTTAGATTATTTTTTTCTGCTTCCTGCTTGAGGCCCAATATGTAAGCTCTCTGCTTCCCATCTCTTTAACATACATGTGTGCTGCCAATGTAATTTCCAGCCAAAAGGGATCTTATTCCTCTTGAACTATAAGCCCAAATAATTCTTTGTTTTTTAATTGACTTTGGTTATATTGTCTTATGACAGCAACAGTAAAAAGGCTAATAGAGATAACAGTTGTTTACTGACAACCATCCCTCCAGATATCTATTTTTAGATGAGCTTAATGTTTGTTTCTTCAATCTTTTTGTCTTTGGCTTAATTTTAGGTACATATTTTGGTTTATATTGACTTCTAAAATTTGAAGTTGATTAAACATGCTATTCTTACAGATTGATATGTAGAATTAGCTTACAGAAACTTCTTCAATATCCTAACATAAATAATAAAATTCCAGATAATATAACCTTTTTCCAAGTTGCAGAATTCAAATAGATGAGGCAGGATATAGATATATTTTTCTAATTTTTAAATATTTATTCATCAATGCCACAAGAGAGTCATAGTCATTAAAGCTTCTTAGTATAAAATGAATAAAAACTGTAGTACTTGAAAAATATTGTAATGGGTCTATGCAATGGGAGTCCAATTTGTCAATGGCCATATTTATGAAACAAAAAAAATACAAACATCAAGCAAACCACACAGTACATGGAGTGACTGCCCTGAAGATACTTTATCTAAGCCTGTATTGGAGTAAGAATTCCTATTTTAAATGGCTCCCAAGCTTTGTGTTTTTGAGTGGAAAGCAAGCAGATACCCCATGGGTGCCTCGCATCAGCACATACCTGTCAGCGCATATTGTTTTTGTTTTCCACCCCAACAGAGAGACCCAGCCGTGTGATAGTAATTGAGCTACACAAACAAAACAAAACAAAAAATACTATCCATACTAGGTTGCCTTTGCTTATTTAGAAGTTCATGTTCCCAAATGAACAATGGATGGTGGATGCTTTAATTTTCTTTCATAAGCCTTAGAAAAATGTGTGTGAATAAAAATAAAATCTTGGTCAATGAAATAAGGTGACAAAATTTTAATTCAAGTTTATCTAATGGGGAGAAGTAAAATACATACTTTATATATTTCTACTTATTTAGAAAGAACTATGGCATTTCTAGGCATCAAAATCCATTCTTTCTTCTTTAATGATTACTCAAAAGGAAGGAATAATTAATGAGTTTCAAATGCAGTACAAAAGCAATCTCCAAGGAAACAAATTCTCAGTTAAACTGGAAGCTTTACCTAGCAGGGGCATTTGAGTTCTTTGAGGGGAATGTAGAAATCAAGACATATACAACAATGAGGGGAATTTTCCTGACACCAAGGAAGCCTTGGCTTAAACTCAGCGTTTGGAATCCACTAAAAAGATTTAGTTGCCCCATTCATGTTATTTATTTTCTCTCTAAAATTCACTAAATAGCTTTTGAGTCTTAGCACCTGGTATTAATTAAAAGATAATAGTTCTATTTTTAATGACATGCTGCTGAATGTAAACACATGGGGTTATTATTAGCATAGCACATTGTTACCACTATGTGAGGAAATACATACAAAGTGAAAAATTAAACCTTCTCAGAGGTCCCCAGATATGCATATGGAGCTAAATGTTTAATTAAGTGTTTGAAGTTCATTTCTCAAGTGCTCGGGGAGCAAAACTACACTGACATTCTCTGCTGAATTGTAAGGAGTAATGTCATGACCCCACTTCTACGGGGGGAAATGAGCACTAAGAAAATGTGAGTCACATTTTATCTTAAGTCTCCAGAAAGAAAGGGAGATGGTAGCTGTTATTAAATAATCAAAAGAAATGGAAGGTCTTCACTTTAGAAATGAAAACGAGTGTCAGACGTATCCTCCGAGGGACAAATGGGAGAAAACTGTGGTTTCTGGTGGAGCTATGCTCTAGTCAGCTCCCTGTATCCCCAAGAAGGTACCAATAAAAGGCAAATCTTACATGTAGGTAGCAAGGATTACCTACAAATTATTTTGCTTACCATTACTGTAATGAGATCTGTATGATAAGATCTATAATAAGACCTGTACCAACAGAAGTGAAAAATTATCTAGTTTGTCCCAAGCACTGCGCCGTAGAGAGTTTTTTCATTATTTTCATTTAATTCCCACTTTCAGACTGAGAGACAGAGTCATAATATTTAAGTAATTTAAATTTCTCTCTCTTAGTTGAAGTAAGTGTTGAATTCTTATATCCACTATTGCTATTTCTCAGTGCTTGCTTGGTTGGAAAAAAATATGTTCAAATTTTACTTTCCATCTTCTAGAAATGTATCTTTATCATTATGAACATACAGACTAGATAGTTATCTTTATTTTTCAGAAAAAGATACTAACAGCATACATTTCAAACCTCTGAAGACTGATATATCCCTGTGTAGAGCGCAACAGCTAGATTACTTCTCCTTCACTCCATGAAAGTTCATTCAGAATGCAGGAAGGGCTTTAATATAAGACTTGAGATTCTGAACATACTGAGTGGAAAGTTGCAGGATATATGCAGAGGCAGAAATGTGACTTTCTGAATAAGACTCCTATAGCTCAGGAAACAATAATAAGACCTGACAAATAGTATTTCATGAAATTCAAAATCTGCATAGGAAAAGAAACAATTGCTACTGTAAAGACATGGTTGACATAACAGGAGAAATATTTGCCACCTATTGATTATATATGACCAAGACATAGATAAAGAACCCAAAACTTGAACAGCAAACCCCACAGACCATTTGATCAATAGAGAGGCAAATAAACAGCTCACAGGTCTCAAAAGAAATAGAAAAGGACAATACTTACATGACAAAATATTCAACACCCTTAGTCATCAGGGAAAAGCAAATCAAAATTCCATTCCAGTTCTATCTCTTTCCAATCAGAATGACTATTACAGAGAGAAATGACAAATTCCAACATGTCATAGAAACATTTCTGTACCAGTGATGTTCACACAGTCATGATGAAAATTAGCTTTAGATTCCTCAAAAGCTAAAAGTGCAATGACTGTATGATCCTGCCATGCCAATCCTGGGTGTGTAGCTGAAGTCAGTGCACTAGAGAGATGCTGCATATGTGTATTTATATTATACTCTTCTTTACAGCAAAGTATAGAATCAGCCTAGTATTTGTATAAAGAGAAATGAAAATATGTATGTATAATATTCAGCTCCAAAGTACACCATTTGCAAAGAAAAGAATAAAACCTCCATTTAAGTGAAATAAATTTCAGAAAGGACAGCATTGATTGTTCCCTCTCATATGTAAAGTATAGTTTATTAAAACAAGATGTATAACAGGCTTTGGAGAGAAGGGGGATGATTGGGAGCTGGAGTGGGGAAAATTCAGAAGGACACATAGTTCATGTGTTCAATTAACATGTAACTAGTAAAATGAAAGGCTTACAGTTATTTTATCACTGAACTCTTTTATTATAATTTTGCCATACCATAAATTTTATGTTTTTTCTTTATCAGACCTTAGTGTGTGTCTTGATTTAAAAGCAAATTTGTTGCCTACTTCAACTTTTGGTTTTCTTGGGAGAAATTTTATTATTTTTTAAATAGAAGCACATATGTGTTATATATGTCACATAGTATGTGTAATTTTGTTATAACTATGTTTTTTTAAATTTTGTTTTAAGAAACTATCAAAAAGATTTTACATACCAATCCAAGTTCCCACTCCCTCCTTTCTCCCATTCCCACAACCTTCCCCACAACACACCCCCATCCACTCCTCAGACAGGGTAAGGCACATTGCTTTGAGGAAGGACCAAGACCCTCCCTACTATATTTAGACTCAGCAAAGTATCCATCCAAAAAGAGTGGGTTCCAAAATGCCAGTACAAAAAGTAGGCACAAATTGTGCTGTCACTGCCACTGGCCATGCAGTCTGCCCAAGCCATGCAACTGTCACCCACATTCAGAGGGTCTATTTGGTCCTATTTTGGTTCCTTTCCTGTCCTGATGGAGTTGGTGAGCTCCCACCAGCTCAGGTAAGCTGTTTCAGTTGGTGTCCTCATCACGGCCTTGACCTCTTTGCTCATATTCTCACTCCTCCCACTCATGGACTGGACTTTGGGAGCTCAGCCCAGTGCTCTGCTGTAGTTCTCTGCCTCTGGTTCTATTGAGTTCCTCGATGAAGGTACTATGATGACATTTAAGATAGTCATCAATCTGACACAGGGCAAGGCCAGATCGGGCACCCTCTCCACTATTGTTTATGGTCTTAGGTGTCATTATCCTTGTGGATTCCTGGGAATTTTTCTAATGTCAGGTTTCTTGCTAGCGCCACAATGGCTCCCTCAATCAAGATATCTCTTTCCTTGTTCTCAGTCTCTGTTCTTCCCCCTTCTTCCATCTTGACTATCCTGTTCACTCAAGTTCTCCTCCCTGCTTCCGTTCACCTCTTCCCTTCCCCTATTCCTCCCAACTGCATGGGACAAGTCTTAACCACATGCCTATACCTGGCAATATGCATCACAGACTCTAGTTTATGAAACACTTATAAACAGGTAGGCATCTTTCGTTGTCTGTCTTTTGCATTTCACAAATTTTATGTATTGAATTTCCAAAGCACTTCTTAGTTTGATCAACTGGTTAGCTTAAATTATATTTGCAATTATTACCAGAAATTCTTTTAGACAGAAAATTATTTGAGGCCATGATTGTATATTTAGTCTTATATATGATATCAATAAGTACATTGTGATTTAGAAGCCTCCATTCCATTTTTGTTAATGTAATAATTATATAATATTGTTTATTTCTCCTTTCAGTCTCTAAGACTGTGTGATTCACAGAGAAGCAAATCAATATGCAAACAAAATAAAAAGTTACATTAAATGTCTCTAGTAAACTTATACTGGATATTAAATTGATATGAAACTGGCTCATCAGGGAGTATTATTTAGTTTGATTTTGCATATTTTATATTAAATGATCAATGAAATGTAAGGTAAGTAACCTTTACCTTCACAATACTATTAAATACACAGAACCATTGGTGACTATTTAAATTATTTAAATTATTCACTGATGATATTCAGCAGAGTCACAGAGGGACTGATATCTTATGAACTCAGATGCATTTTTGTACCCATCATGATAATTAGGCTTCCTTATTTCTAAGAGGCACTTGATCAAACAATAATTCTTGTTCCAGCCCCTATCCCTGGGCATCATAAAGCACCAATTGAAGTATGATACATTTTAATTAGAAAAATTTATCATTATGACATCTAATATTTAAGAACATGAAATGACAATGGAGTGTATAGATAGTTGTGTAACCGCAGATTCTAAAGTGGACAGTGAGAGCAGACAAAGGTCAGTGCCCTATGTTGCTTTACTTTCTTACTTTTGATTAATAAAAAAATGGTGATAGGTATGTGGAACACTAATTCACTATTATCTGCTCCATCTTCTCTTTGAAAGTCAAAAGAAACAGTTCTCTGGATAAGATTAACCAGCCACAGCATCAAATTTGTTAATATTTCATAAACATGTGGTGAACTGAGCTTTTAATTGAGTTATACATGAACACACTGATTTACATAGACATTTATGTTGTTTGATTTATTCCCATTGGTTAATGAGAGTACACATAAGTTGGTATATACTTGGTTAAAAATAGGTGGATTTTTTTCTTTCTTTCTAATATCTTGTCAAATCATATTTTAGAAAGAGCACTTGAGAAATGGTATGACAAAGCACAACTCATCGTTTATAAATAATTTAACTTCTTGGGGACTCAATTTCAATAATATAGAGGGAATGGCAATCTTCAGAGTTCTTGGCACTATAATACTCTGGCATTCTATAATACTCTGCAGACTTGTTTTTTCAGATAGATATGTGGAGCTCTTTATTGTTATTTATTCCGATTTATACCCTGTATTTCAAGGAGGTATACTTTTGATTTATAGAGTTCCAACATAATTGTTTCAATGAATATAATGTGAATTCAAAATACTATGCTGCTTACCTTAAAACCATGCAAAAATTGAACCTAGAAGAAACTGCATGATTTAAAGATTATTTTAAAATATCTATGTCTTTTATCAAAAGTGACTCCCTCAAAAATCATTCATTTCCTAAAGTGAATTGATTCCAAGGATTGTTAGAACTAGAAGACAGGGCTGGGGAATTGGCTAAGTGGGTAAAGCAATTGCTTGCAAGTTTGAGGACCTTAGTCCAGATACTTAGAAAGTATGGGTAACCACATGCAGTGGGACACATCTTCAATCCCGGTATGTGTGTGTGGCAAAATGGGAATGGACAGACAAGTTCCTGGAAGCTGAAGAACATTAAGCCTGGCGTAGACAGCAGCAAATACGATACAGTAGAGAAAAGAAGCTACCGGTCAAGATCTGACGGCTGATATTGATATTGTCCTCTTACAAGCACATAGTCTGGGCACATGAACAGGGTACACACACACACACACACACACACACGCACACACACACATGAGAGAGAGAGGGAGAGAGAGAGAGAGAGAGGGAGACAGAGATTATAGAGACAGAGAGATTAAAAAATAAACTGTTATAAAGGCTCATTCATTAAATTATTCTAATACATGTATAATATCAAATATAATCATGTATATTAAAGAAGCAAAAAAATTACTACTCTAGTGACAGAAAAAAGGAACTCATATTTTACTTAAAATACAGGATGTAGAGTCGTGTCCTCTTAGATATGTAAAGATAGGTCTATTTATCAGAATAGACTAAGATATGAATTTAGTTATTATACTGGTACCTAATAAGATATAAAACAATGGGTTGGATATTTCAGTCACTAGTGTATTAATGAAAGTGATTCAAAGTAACAGCTTTCTATCTGCTCTAACAAGACAAGCATGATTTTCAGTGCTAATAATTATAGTAATCTCGCAGAGATTTTCAGATCTGCTATTTTGGTTTCATTTCACCCATGCCCAACAAGTTTGCCAAAACTTAAAAGAGATTATATCAGTAAGATTTATTTAAGATACACCTGTTCAGGGAACAAAATCCAACACATTCCAAATGGAAGTATTTATCTATTTTATATTTTCTAGTGTTAAAATGAAGAAAATGCCCTGTTGGGAAGGTCAATTCCTTTTGAGATAATATTATATAATTTTAGTTCCCAAAACATAATCATGTTAATAAAATCATAAAAATTAATGTATCCACAAAATCTTCATTTTGTTTTAGTTCTTCGACATCCCAGCTAAAGTATTAACAATGAGGTATTTCTCATCAATACAAAACTAAAAATTCCATGATGACAAATAAGGAAGTCATAGAACCTTCATCCTGTAACTGATGGAAGCAGATGCAGAGATCCACAGTTAAATACTGGGCTGAATACTTGAAGTCCAGTCATAGAGAAAAGTGATATTGTGAGCAAAGGGCTAAGACCATGATGGGGAGCACCCACAGAAACAGCTGACCTGAGCAAGTGGGAGCTCAGTGACTCTGGACTGACAACTGGGGAACCTGCATAGGGCAGAAATTGTCCCTCTCAATGTGGGTGACAGTTGTATGGCTTAAGAAGTCTGTGGGTTCACTAGCAGTGGAACAATATTTATCCCCAGTCGTGAACTGACTTTTTGGAGCCCATTCTCTATGGAGGGATACCATGCTCAACCTAGATATGGGGGGAAAGACCTTGGTCCTGCTTCAAGTAATATGACAGACTTGGTTAACTCCCCATGGAAGGCCTTACCCTCTCTGAGGAAGGGGTAGGAAGAAGTTGGGGGAGATAGAGGAGGGGAGGGAGAGGGAACTGGGATTGGTATGTAAAATAAGAATGCTTTTTAAAAAGAAATCTAACTAAAAAGAAAAATGTATGGATTATATGCAATACATGCCATTTTTACTGGAAAAAAATTAAAAATTTCATTAAAGAAGGCAGCATCTGAACCATGTAAATAATCCCATGCATCTTTACCTCTTTGAAGTTCATTAGGAGTGAGAATACAAGCAAAGAGGTCAAGACCATGATGGGGACACACACTGTAACAGTGTACCTGAGCTTATGGGAGCTCACCAACACCAGCCAGACAGGGAAGGAACCAGTATAGGATCAACTAGAGCCTCTGAATGCAGGTGACAGTTGTATGGATGGGGCAGACTGTTGGGCCACTGACAGTGAGACCAGGATTTATCCGTACTGCTTGTACTGACTTTTTGGAATCCATCCTCTTTGGATGGATACCTTGCTGAGCCTAGCTATAGCATGGAGGGCCTTGGAACTTCCTCAAAGCAATGTGCCTTCCCTTTCTGGGGCTGGGTTTTCTGGGGCTGGGTTGAGGGGGAAGGTTCTGGGAATGGGAGGAGGTGAGGACGTGGGAACTGGGATTGCTATGTAAAATAAAAAAATAGTTTGTTTTCTTTTAAAAATAAAATAAAATAAAAATTACACTGATGTAGGCAAGTGGCTATAGCAGGTTCTCCTCTAGGTTCCAGGAATGGGAAGTGAATGAATTTGCAGTACCAGGAATAAATTCTCTCCTATTAAGCAGGCCTTAAATCTTTATACACAGTTTTTGGTTACCTCTATGTGACCTCCTTATTCTTAGACATTCTATAGCATGGCAGTAAAAGGATAATCAGGAGTTTTATTACCTGGATTCAAGTCTAAAGTCTATAAGGTATTATTTGTCTTGTAGGTATTACTTAATGATTCAAAACTATAGTTTATGAAGTTGTTATAATGTAAAAGAGAGTTAATCTTTGTTAACCATTTCTAATTGTTAATTGCAGATTAATTATTGATGTTATCACTACATTTAACAGTAGTGTCCATATCTTAGGTTCTATTATGTCATAATATCCCATCACTTTATTGATTTATTATGATAAATGTATAGATGAAGTTATGAAGATCTATTAAATGGTAGAATTATTTCACATATTTTTTAACTCAAATAATTAAATTGTTTCAAATAATTGTTCCAAATAAATTGGATTAGAGAAAAATACAAAATCTAAAGTATTTTGGTTATAATAATAACAGAAAAGTATCATCACATTTATAATTAGTATCAAATAAGGTTATCACAGTGTATGCTTTTTCCTAAAATATTTATACTAAACATAAAACCATAAAGTCAGGAGAATGAAATTATCAATAAAATTAAAATATATTCTGTCTTTTGTCAATAGACACTAAAATATCCCAAGACTGGTGTTTTAAAATAGATAAACTCAAGTTTCAATTCTTTGCTTTCGCAGTAGATTGAAAATCAGAATTCCTGGTTTGCAAATCAATTTCTTTTTAATTAAAATTAAACCTTAAATTGACATTACAGAATAAAACGGAGGAAATAGGAATGTTTTTAGAAGGCAGTGAATGTCGCAGGTCATTTTCCTTCACTTTTTTTTATAAATATGCATCAAAGTTCTTATGGTTAATATAATGCCATAAGTCAAACAAAATGACTCACTCAAAATAAAATTATATAATTTGTGGAATAAAATGTATGGTGCAGTTAAAATATGAATTATGAGGGAGGAAAGAGCCTTTGAGAGTTGGAATAACAGAATCATTAGTATTTTTACTTTAAAAAATACTGAAGTGCTTCCCAGAGAGGTGAGTGGGTGCTAGCCTGGGCAGCCTGCCTGCCTGTCTGGGAAGGGAGCACAGCCCTCCCCCCCTCAGCTTCTGCGGCAGGGTCTTTGGTGTTCCAAGGGACCCCTCCCCTCCCCCCACTGCTGCGGGCCCTTTGTCTCCTGAGTCCTGGGAAGACCAGCTAGCCCTGTTGCCCTGCTGAGCAGTTCTTCCCAGAGAGGTGAGTGGGTGCTCACCACTGCCCAGGAAGAGAGCACAGCCCCCCCTCCAGCATCTGCAGCAGGGTCTTTGGTGTTCCAAGGGACCCCTCCCCTCCCCCCACTGCTGCGGGCCCTTTGTCTCCTGAGTCCTGGGAAGACCAGCTAGCCCTGTTGCCCTGCTGAGCAGTTCTTCCCAGAGAGGGCTGAGGAGCTCTATCCAGAGAGTGCTGTGAAGTCCTACCCAGAGAGTGCTGAGGAGTTCTATCCAGAAAGTGCTGAGGAGTTTCATCCAGAGTGGAAGAGATGGGCAGGCGCCAATGCAAGAATTCCTCCAACAACCTGAAAGGCAACATGACACCGCCAGAATCCAGGGAGCTCGAAACTAGAAGAATTGAACACCCTACGCCAGAAGAAATAGAAGAAATTGACTCTAAGCGCTTCTTTATTAAAATAATAGAGGAAATTAAACAGGAGGTGAAAATCTGCCGTAAAGAAATGGAAGATAAGTATAACAAAAAAATTGAGGAAATGAGTAAAGAAATGGAAGAGAAATATACCAAAAAGTTTGAAGAAATGAGTAAATCCGTAAATGAAATTCTGGGAAACCAAGAAAAAACAATCAAACAGGTAATAGAAACAGTTCAAGATTTGAAAACTGAAATGGAGTCAATGAAGAAATCACAAACCGAGGGCCGGCTGGCTATGGAAAATCTGGGTAAACGAACAGAGACTTCAGAAACAAGCTTAACCAATAGAATACAAGAGATAGAAGAAAGAATCTCAGACTCTGAGGACACCATAGAGAAATTAAACACTCTGTCCAAAGAAAACAGCAAATCCAACAAATTCTCATCACAAAACATTCAGGAACTGTGGGACACAATAAAAAAAACAAATCTAAGAATAATAGGAGTAGAAGAAGGAGAAGAATTGCATTTCAAAGGTCCAGAAAATATACTCAACAAAATTATAGAAGAAAACTTTCCCATCCTAAAGAACGATATTCCTATGAAGGTTCAAGAAGCATACAGAACACCGAATAGACTGGATCAGAAAAAAACATCCCCTCGTCATATAGTAATCAAAACACAAAGCATTCAGACTAAAGAAAGGATATTGAAAGCTGCAAAGGAAAAAGGTCAAGTAACTTATAAAGGTAAACCTATCAGACTTACACCAGACTTCTCTATGGAAACCATGAAAGCCAGAAGGTCCTGGATAGAGGTACTGCAGAAACTAAGAGACAATGGATGCAAACCCAGACTACTTTACCCAGCCAAGCTATTGTTCACTATCAACGGAGAAAACAAAATATTCCAGGATAAAAACAAATTTAAACAATACGTAGCTACTAATCCAGCCTTACAGAGAATACTAGAAGGAAAATCACAACCCAAGGAATCCAACATTCCCAACACTGCCTACATTAACTCAGACATTTAGCGACCCTCCACAAGCACAACTCAAAGAAGGAAAACACATACACGCTACTACCCAAAAAAATGACCGGAGTCATCGATCACTGGTCATTAATATCACTTAATATCAATGGTCTCAACTCACCTATAAAGAGGCACAGACTTAGAGATTGGATACGAAAACAGGATCCAACATTCTGCTGTCTACAAGAAACACACCTCAACCACAAAGACAGACACCTACTCAGAGTAAAGGGTTGGGAAAAGGTTTTCCAAGCAAATGGACCTAAGAAACAAGCGGGTGTGGCCATTCTAATATCTAACAAAATCGACTTCAAACTAAAATCAATCAGAAGAGATGGAGATGGACATTTCATACTCATAACAGGAACAATTCATCAGGAAGAAGTCTCAATCTTGAATATCTATGCCCCTAATATAAAGGCACCCACATATGTAAAAGAAACTCTTCTAGAATTCAAGGCAGTCATCAAACCACACACACTAATAGTAGGAGACTTCAACACTCCTCTCTCACCAATGGACAGGTCAATCAGACAGAAACCTAACAGAGAAATAAGAGATTTACTGGAGGTACTGAATCAAATGGACTTAACAGACATCTATAGAACACTCCACCCAAATAGGAAAGAGTATACCTTCTTCTCTGCAGCTCATGGAACCTTCTCGAAAATTGACCACATACTTGGTAACAAAGCAAACTTCCACAGATACAAAAAAATATTAGTGACCACCTGTGTCTTGTCAGATCACCATGGATTAAAATTAGAATTCAACAACAATGGTACCCCCATGAAGCCAACAAACTCATGGAAGTTGAACAGTCAACTACTAAATCACCCCTGGGTCAAGGAAGAAATAAAGAAAGAAATTAAAGTCTTCCTTGAATATAATGAAAACAAAGACACAACGTATTCAAACCTATGGGACACAATGAAAGCAGTGCTAAGAGGAAAGTTCATAGCACTAAGTGCCCACCTAAAGAAAACAGAGAAAGCACACATTGGAGACTTAACAACACACTTGAAAGCTCTAGAAAAAAAAGAAGCTGATTTACCCAGGAGGAGTAGAAGACTGGAAATAATCAAACTGAGGGCTGAAATCAACAAAATAGAAACACAGAAAACAATTCAAAGAATCAATGAAGCAAAAAGCTGGTTCTTGGAGAAAATTAACAAGATTGACAAACCCCTATCCAAACTAATCAAACGGCAGAGAGAGAACTTGCAAATTAATAGGATCAGAAATGAAAAGGGGGACATAACCACAGACACAGAGGAAATACAGAGAATCATTAGATCTTACTACGAAAGTTTATATGCCACAAAGTTGGAAAATGTAAAAGAAATGGACATTTTTTTAGATAAGTACCATATACCAAAGTTGAACCAAGACCAGGTGAACAATCTAAATAGACCTGTTAGTCGTGAAGAACTAGAAGCTGTTATCAAAAATCTCCCTACCAAAAAAAGCCCAGGACCAGATGGTTTCAATGCAGAATTCTACCAGAACTTCCAGGAAGAGCTAATACCTATACTCCTTAATGTATTCCACAATATAGAAAAAGAAAAGTCACTGCCAAACTCCTTTTATGAAGCTACAGTCACCCTAATACCAAAACCACACAAAGACACAACCAAGAAAGAGAATTACAGGCCAATCTCACTCATGAACATCGATGCGAAAATTCTCAATAAAATACTGGCAAACCGAATCCAAGAACACATTAGAAAAATCATCCATTATGATCAAGTAGGCTTCATCCCAGAGATGCAGGGATGGTTCAACATACGCAAATCTATCAATGTAATCCATCATATAAATAAACGGAAAGAAAAAAAATCATATGATCATTTCATTAGATGCTGAAAAAGCGTTTGACAAAATTCAACACCCTTTTATGATAAAGGTGTTGGAGAGACTGGGGATACAAGGATCATACCTAAATATAATAAAAGCAATATACAGCAAGCCGACAGCTAACATCAAATTGAATGGAGAGAAACTCAAAGCCTTTCCACTAAAATCAGGAACACGACAAGGCTGTCCACTCTCTCCATACCTCTTCAATATAGTGCTTGAAGTTCTAGCAATAGCAATAAGACAACATAAGGGGATCAAGGGGATTCGAATTGGAAAGGATGAAGTGAAACTTTCGTTATTTGCAGACGATATGATAGTGTACATAAGCGACCCCAAAAACTCTACCAAAGAACTCCTACAGCTGATAAACACCTTTAGTAACGTGGCAGGATACAAGATCAACTCCAAAAAATCAGTGGCACTCCTATACACAAAGGATAAAGAAACGGAGAGGGAAATCAGAGAAACATCACCTTTCACGATAGCCACAAACACCATAAAATATCTTGGGGTTACTCTAACCAAGGATGTGAAAGACCTATTTGACAAGAACTTTAAGCCTTTGAAAAGAGAAATTGAGGAGGATACCAGAAAATGGAAAGACCTCCCCTGCTCTTGGATTGGGAGAATCAACATAGTAAAAATGGCAATTCTACCAAAAGCAATCTACAGATTCAATGCAATCCCCATCAAAATCCCATCAAACTTCTTCACAGACCTTGAGAGAGCAATAATTAAGTTTATATGGAAAAACAAAAAACCCAGGATAGCCAAAACAATCTTATACAATAAAGGAACTTCTGGAGGCATTACTATCCCTGACTTCAAACTCTATTACAGAGCTACAGTATTGAAAACAGCTTGGTATTGGCATAAGAACAGAGAAGTCGACCTATGGAATCGAATAGAAGACCCAGATACTAACCCTCAAACCTACGAACACCTAATTTTTGACAATTGAGCTAAAGGTATACAATGGAAGAAGGAAAGCGTCTTTAACAAATGGTGCTGGCATAACTGGATGTCAACCTGTAGAAGAATGAAAATAGATCCATATCTATCACCATGCACAAAACTCAAGTCCAAATGGATTAAAGACATCAACATCAATCTGTCCACTTTGAACCTGATAGAAGAGAAAGTGGGAAGTAGTCTACAAGATATAGGCACAGGAGGCCACTTCCTAAGTAGGACCCCAGCAGCACAGACAATAAGAGAAACAATGAATAAATGGGACCTGCTGAAACTGAGAAGCTTCTGTAAAGCAAAGGACACTGTCAGTAAGACAAAAAGGCTGCCTTCTGACTGGGAGAAGATCTTCACCAACCCCTCATCAGACAAAGGTCTGATCTCCAGAATATACAAAGAACTCAAGAAACTAGACACTAAAACTCTAATTAACTCAATTAAAAAATGGGGTACTGATCTGAACAGAGAATTCACAACAGATGAACTTCGAATGGCCAGAAGACACTTAAGGTCATGCTCAACCTCCTTAGCGATCAGGGAAATGCAAATCAAAACCACTTTGAGATACCATCTTACACCTGTCAGAATAGCTAAAGTTAAAAACACCAATGATAGTCTATGCTGGAGGCGATGTGGAATGAGGGGAACACTCATCCATTGTTGGTGGGAATGCAAACTTGTGCAGCCACTTTGGAAATCAGTGTGGCGGTTTCTCAGGAAACTGGGAGTCAACCTCCCTCAGGACCCAGCAATTCCTCTCTTGGGAATATACCCTAGAGATGCCCAAACATACTACAAAAGCGTTTGTTCAACTATGTTCATAGCAGCACTATTTGTAATAGCCAGAACCTGGAAACAGCCTAGGTGCCCCTCAATAGAAGAATGGTTAAAAAAGGTGTGGAACATATACACATTAGAGTTTTACTCAGCGGTAAAAAATAATGACATCTTGAATTTTGCATGCAAATGGATGGACATAGAGAACGCTTTACTGAGTGAGGTAAGCCAGACCCAAAAAGAGGAACACGGTATGTATTCACTCATTAGTGGATTCTAACCATAATTAAAGGTCTTTGAGCCTATTATTCGTGATCCTAGAGAAGCTAAATAAGAAGACGAACCTGATGAAGATTATTTACCTATCCGCCAGGAGGTAGGAAATAGTCAAGAGTCCCAGGTAACCTTGGGTGCATGGGGGGGGGGTGGGAGGGTTGTTGGAAGGGGAGAGGGTTAGAGAGAAGGGAGTAGGGGAGGAATGGAGAAAGCTCGGTTGACCGGGATGGGGGGAAGGGAGGAAGGATGAATGTGGGATCAGGGAAGAATTTATTTCAACTAAGGGAGTCATATTAGAGTTTACAGGAAACTTGATTATATATGGGATCCCAGGTCCAAGGAGAGATCCCCAGATTGTTCTCTGGACAGAGGAGGGGGTGCCTGAACCGGCCTTGGCCCGTGACCATACTGATGAATATTTTGCTTATCACCATAGATCCCTCATCTGGCGTTGGATGACGATACAGATGGAGGCCCGCGTTGGAGCACCGAACTGAGTCCCCCAAGATCCAAACGAGGAGCAAAAGGAGGAAGAAAATGACGAAGGACTGCGAGGGATACTATCACCCACTGATACAAGGGGTCGGATCTAATGAGAGTTTACCAAGGCCAGATGGACCGTGACTGAACAAGCATGTGATCCAACCAGATTCTCTGAATGTGGCCGGATTTTCTGAATGTGGCTGGCCTGCAGTCTTTCCGAGAAGCCATTGACAATGACACTGGGACTGGTTTCCTCTGCATATACTGGATTTTTGGGATCCAGTCTGTTTGGATGCTCACCTTCCTGGACCTGGAGTGAGGGGGGAGGAACTTGGACTTCCCACAGGGCAGGAGACCCTGACTTCCCTTGGGGACAAAGAGGGAGGAGGAGAGGGAGGGGGGGAGTGGGAGGGCGTTGGGAGGAGGGGCGTAAATGGAAACTTTTTATAATTTAATAAAATTACTAAAAAAAATAAATAAATAAAAAATACTGAAGATAAGACAGATGTCATTTTTGCTATAGTTGGATTCTTCAATATTCAGACCTAATAGAGGTGAATTAATAAGAGTATACTTTAAAGGGAGAGTCTTAAAGTAAGTAACTATTTTCACTATTTGAGCTGTTTATTTATTTTGTTTATAGATAAATAAATCAGGTAAAGAACATTAGAAAAATATTAACTTAAGTGTCCTGGTTATGATATTTATATCTCAGAAAATATCGGGCCATATAAATTTTCATATACGGTCAAGAGACCTCTTCTCCCATAGTGTGTTTTATAATTAAGTAAATCTGGTGTGAAGGAAGAAACTTCTCAGCAGACACTAGGAAAGCTTGCAGACACATAGTATTCTAGTTTTATTTCTGTTTTTATGATAAAATACCTCAAAAAAGGCATCTTTGGAAAGAAAGTTTCATTTGTCTTACAATTTTAGGTTATTGGCCATTATTTCAAGAAAGTTAAGGGTTGAATTCAGACACCTCTTCACATCCTTAGCGAGAACAAATGAGAGTAAATCTATCCTTCCATGCTTGTTTTCAGAGAATGTTTCCTTCTCTTATGCTGATCAGGGACTCCCCCCTTGCAAAGGATATGACAATGGGCTGGATATTCCTACATCTATTAAAATCGAGGCAGTTTAGAACACAACAGTTTTCAAGGTTGTTTTCTGTCATAACACGAACTATGATCTTGTAGTCTTTCATTGTTTCACTGAAGTCACATATGAAACATTATGGTTCATCAGGATGGCTCGATGGGGAAAGGGACTTGTCACCAAGTCTAGTGACCTGAGTTCAACACCTTGACCCCAGGTCTACCATTGTGATAGGAATGAACTGACTCATACTGTTGTCTTCTGGCCTCCACACCTATGCCACGACAAATATTCACACCCTCTCCCCTCTCTAAAGAAATCTAATTAAAAAAACTGAAACCAATCGTAGGACCTGTTTATTACTAGATATATATTCTATAAAAAGTTTATATTAAAGTAAATCTACTCTAAAGATGCCTATTTTTATCACTAACATGATTGTCAAAGTCGAGCTTTTGAACTAATGCCTGTCACGTACACCCTGAAAGTGTAAATTGAAATATAGTTCTTAAGTCAGAATTCGGTATTTTAGAGAATTCGGCCACATTCAGAGAATCCGGTTTTATCACGCGCTCGTTCAGTCCCAGTCCAGCTGGCGTTGGTGAGCTCTCATTAGATCAGTCCCCTTGTATCAGTGGGTGAACGCACTCCTCACGATCCTGCCTTCCTTGTTCATATTCTCCCTCCTTCTGCTCCTCATTTGGACCTTGAGGACTCAGTCCAGCGCTCCAATGTGGGTCTCCGTCTCAATCTCCATCCATCGTCAGGTGAAGGTTCCCTCCGATCCTTCCTTCCTTGCTCATGTCCTCCCTCCTTCTGCTTCTCATTTGGACCTAGGGAGTTAAGTCCAGTGCTCCAAATGTTGGTCTCTGTCTCTATCTGCATCCATCGCCAGATGAAGGTTCTAAAGTGATACGCAAAACTGAGATGCCATTGATAATGGCGCTGGGACTTGTTTCCTCTGCATGTTCTGGATTTTTGGGATCCAGTCTGTTTGGATGCTCACCTTCCTAGACCTGGAGGGAGGGGGGAGGAACTTGAACTTCCCACAGGGCAGGAAACCCTGACTGCTCTTAGGGCTGAACAGGGAGTAGGAGAGGGAGTGGGGGGAGTGGGAGGGTATTGGGAGGAGGGGCAGAAGTGGAAACTTTTATAAATTAATAAAAAAAAATAAATTTGAGACACAAAATAAAATTTAAAAACCAAACGAACAAAAAAACCAAAAAATTGGTATTTTATAACTTGATAAATAACTTTGCTGGTTTTTAATATAAAAATATAATTCTATAGCATAAATCTATAATTAATAATAATAACAATGATAATAAAAATAAATTTAATTCCTGCAACATCACTTAATACTAACAAAAAATAATGGGAAAAAAACTCATGAATCTGGAAATGAGCAAAGAGGGGTTTATGAAAGGTTTTTATGTGAGGAGGGAAAGGGACATTAAATATTTTTTCATAATCACAACATATATTGCCTTTTAATAACTTTATGTGTATGAGTATTTTGTCTAAATATATGTATTTACATTACTTGTGTGTGTACCTGGTATCCACAGGAGGTAACCAAAATGGTAGGTATCAAATCCTCTAGAATTAACCTTAAGAATAGTTGTGAGCCATCATGTGAATTCTGGGAGCTGAATCCAGATTCTGCAGGAACAATATGTGCTCTATGACTCCTCAGTCATCTCTCCAACCCCTACGTATATAATTTTAATTACGTCTTTTATAAACACCTGAGAACTCAGAGTTGTTACTGTGTTTATGTAAGAGGCCACTCAGAAAGTAGAATAACGACGTGCCTCTGAACAGGATTCAACGGAAGGAATCAGAGTCATTCTCCCATCGTCAATGTTACTCTGTTTGTCAATCATTGCCCAGTCGTTGATGCTGCTCCGATGGTAATACACTGACTAAAACAACTCGCATTTACCACGCATAATTATTTAAAGTAACTTTAATTATATATCTTAAAGTTTCCTCAGTTGTACTACCCTTAACTCAGTAGTTACAAATGGCACTGGGCTCCTTCATTGTACAAGACAATGGGAACATCTCTTGCTCTCTGGAACTTCCGTTGAACAGTCATGCTGATGAGAACGAAGCATGAAAATAGAGGTTCCTTGTCCTGCAGACAAGCGTGACTGCAGAAATAATACTAATCATGATTTGAAAAAACACTTCCCTTATGCCTACACACTATAGCCAAAGTGTAAATATTTGCCAGAAACAAAATATTTACCAAGGAAAGACAGGTATATAGAGATAATGTAGAATAGCTCGTATTTAGCACAATGTTTTGAATATATGAGCAGGACAAAGCAAGTTAATGAATATTTGAACTGACATAGCTTTTGAAATGAATCTTGAACCTCTATCAGTAATATTGAATCAACTAATAAATGCTTGCAGATGCTGGTTCACAGCTCATTACCTTTATTTTTTTTTAAAAAAAAATCTACAGTTGAATTCTATTTAGAAAAAAATCTACAGTGACAGTAGAATGAATTCCCAGAGTTCTTGCATTTAATTCAAAGACGTACCTTTATTACTGACAAGTTGTGAATTTGTTTGTATTTTATTGCCAACTAATAATAATTCATCATATTTTCACACATTATAAAAATGTCATAACAAGAACTGAACTACAAACATTAAAAATTTAAGGTTTGTATATTTGTATTTTAAAAAAACACTTAATATTTCTTTTATGGAGGTCTTTCTTGGAGTAACTGACTTAAAATCTTGGAAATGAGAGAAAGCAAAGAAACAGAAAGAGTTGGAGATTGTAGTACATGGTACACCCTACTTAATTATAGGGCAGTATGGTGGATTTGTACAGATATAATCAAATTAAAAGATAATTGTTTGTCAGGTCGACATCATGGGGCAGTGAGTAAAATGGAAAGCAAAAGAAAGAATGAGGTGTTTGTACAGTATAAACTTCAGTATCAATGCTTATCACACAGATGGTCAGTAAAGGGGAAGAGGAAAGTTTTATAAGCTCTGCTAACTCAGAGAATGGTTTAGGATGTAACATGTGTGGGCTGCCTTCTGTCATTAAACTTGATGCTTTGACAACAACAGCAGCAAATCCGTGGTGATAATATAGATGGGTTATTTCTAAATCATATTTAAAATCTTCTTCCAGAGACTCAGAGGTCCTGACCCCAGCTCAGCTATTCTTCAATTAGGATCTAGGGCACAAAAAAGGTGAGTTGGTCACTTCTTTACCGTTCATGTCTTCAATAAATGCTATTCTTCTGCACTGGAAGGAAGGAAAAGTGCTCTGATAGGAACACTTATTTCTTCATTTTGAAATCTCACTGCCTTAGTGAGAAGTAGTAAACTCTCCTTTTGCTCTTGGATCCCGAGGAAGAAATGTTCCCCACTGTAAAAACCCCCTAAAAAGGCATGCTTGCTTAATTAATGAATTTACACATTACCTTACCTATCTTGTAAATTATATGTCATCTCTAGGAAAAAAAGAGGCATGCAGATTTTATTTTACCTTAGAAACTGGAAATAATGTTTAAGAAGTTCTTCAGTATTATTTCTTAAAAGTTCTAAGTGGTATATAGTCGTAAGTCTTAAAAGTTCTAAGTAGCATACAGTTGTAAGAGACTGTCACAATGTGTGAACAACCCAGAGTTCTTCTGAAGGACACCTCAGGCATTTATTAAGATTGCCTTCACAGACTGGCTCTCCTTCAGAATCCCTGAACATGACATAAGTTAAACAGGCTGTGATTTACATCTGCTTTATTTATTTTTGTTTATGACAATACACGCACCGTGTACATAGAAAGTCCTTAGAGGCCAGAAAAGGGCATCAGATCCTTTAGAACTGTAATTATGGGCAGTTTTGAACTTTAATAAGGGCACTAGGCACCAAATCCAGGTTCTCTGAAAGAATAACAAATGTGCTTACCATTGAACCCTCTCTGTAACTCCACTCCCATGCAGACCACTTTATTGTCATTACTAAAAATTGTTTACTGGAGAAGATTATGCCTCTATTCCCTGGAAGTCTACCTGGAAGCCCCTACCCAAGGTCCATTACACTATGGTCATGACATTTCCTAATTCATGGTAGGGATGAGGAGACATCCTCATGTCCCTCTCATTCAATTTCCGAAATTCAGTCCCCAGTTGTCTAAACCTTCAGGGTTGAGGGGGAAACTAAAATGGCACGACTCTTTGATTCCATAATTAACTTCCAGTTTTTAAATATAACTCTTGTCTCTCTAGATTTAAATAGAATGGTATACTTTTCCTTCTAGTCAATGCACACTATCTAACATGACAAGCAAACACTCTGTTATAAGAGCATTGATTGAGGAATCGTTTCTACAAATTATAGACTCTTCACAAGAAACTGTCACACTTTTGACTGATTCTCTGCTTCATAGGATGCTTGCTGCAAAATTAGCTTTGATCTCATCATTTTCTAGCAGGCTGTCCTTAAGCTGGGAGGATTGTTGTGATATTCTTTCTTCAAGTATCAGAATATGCTGAGTAGGTCTCATAACATAAATGTGAATAGAGACTTTGTCAAGCATTCTATTGACTCAGAGTTCCTGAAGTGGCCAGGTTGACCCTACTTCAACAGCACTAAGACCTTTCAGGAAGCAGATGCAGGAGGCTTGGCAGGTCTAGTGTCAAAAAAAAAAAAAAGAATGCAGAATTAGTATGGATCTTGTATGGGTCAAGACCAATGTCAGGGCCCATGAAAGGAGAATCTGGTGATGGGATTTGAAATGAATGACTGAAGCAACATGTCTGTGTCTAAGAAACTGAAGAATAGGAAGCTAGTGTGAGATGTAGACAATGTTTCACTCTAAATAAACAAAGAGACTGGACTTCTCTGTGCCAGAGAAACACATCTAAGACACAAAATAGGTGCAACGGAGTGTCAGAAGAGACAGAAACAATGTTTTTGCCTAAACAAGTTACATCTAAAGCTCCATTGTTTGATCTGTAATCCATCTGAATATGAAGGGATAGGCAGAAGAGTTTTGTTAATATCTTCATAAAAAGAATCTCTAGCTCAAATATTAACATGGCTCCCATGTTAATATTAACTGTGGTTTTCTGAGTATCATCTATGTGAAAGGTGCTGTAGTTGGCATCTCTTTGCTTTCTCCTTTAATGCCTGTGACGTAACATTTTCTTCAGAGTTTTCATGATAAAGACTGAGTTTCTGAGATGCTCAGGCTGTAAGTAATAGATAGGCAGTAAACCAAGAATTCTGATGCCCTTTGACATTCATTGTGTCAAGCACAGAGTCTGCCCATGATGAAATTGGTTATTTTTGTGAGCACTACTTAATATATAGGAGGTTTGTGAGTTTTAAATAATAGAAGATAAATATTGTATTATTTTATGGTTCTGTTTTAATCAGTGGCCCACATGCATTTAAAATGTAGGGTAATTCGTGATATTATTCTCAAGTCCTGGCTTAAGTTTTACATCAGTGAGATGTACAGCACCTTCCACAAAGCATTTTATTTTTATACTACTAGAATGCAGTAAACTTAATGTGTCCTTTATGTTATTATTGAGAATTTCCAAAAATACCATTACATGATATTTACTTTTTTGTATAAAATTTTGTTTACATCTCAGCTAATGATCTAATTAAGATAATCAAGTATAAAACTGGGTAAATGATTATATTATTTGTAAAACAGTGATTACAGGAAAATACTTGAAGATTTTTTTTTCATTGTTTTATTACTTTAAAAAAATCCAAATATCCCTCCCTTCCTTCCAGTACCTTCCCTCTCCATCCACAGACCCTCTGCCACCCCTTCAGCCCTAAGGGGTGCCATGCACCCAAGTGTCATGTACCAAGGTCCTCTCTACTACGTCGAGGTTGAGCAAGGTTTACATCCAAAGAAAATAGGATCCCATGAAGACAGTATATGCAAGTAGAGACACATCCCAGTGTCACTATCAGTGGCCCCTCAGTCTGCCCAAGTTGTCAACCCCCTTCAGAGGGGCTTGGTTGTTTCCATGCTCGTTCACTCCCAGTTGGAGTTGGTGAGCTCCCATTAGCTCACGCAAACTGCCTCAGTGGATGACCCCCTCATGGTCTTGAATGACTTGCTCATACTCTTATTCCCTCCACTCTTCAACTGGATCTTGGGAGTTCAGCCTACTGAATGGGAAAAAAATCTTCACCAACCCCACATCAGACAAAGGACTGATATCCAAAATATATAAAGAACTCAAGAAATTAGACAAAAAAATTTAAATAACCGAATTAAAATATGGTGTACTGAACTAAACAGAGAATTCTCATCAGAAGAATTTCAAATGGCCAGAAGATACTTAAGGGCATGTTCTTTGCCCTTAGCTATCAGGGAAATGCAAGTCAAAACAACTTTGAGAGACCATCTTACATCTGTCAGAATGGCTAAGATCAAAAATACTAATGATAGCTTATGCTGGAGAGGTTGTGAAGCAAGGGGAACACACATCCATTACTGGTGGAAATGCAACCTTATGCAACCACTTTGAAAATACTTGAAGATCTTAATCAAAACATGTACCTATATATTATCCTCAATTTCACCTATTCATTTCATCTAATCAAAAATATATTCTCACAATTTATAAAATAAAGATTAATAAATAACTTAAAATGAAATTTAGTACAATAGACATCCCCATACATGTTTTTTATTTGCACCTAATTCTTTTGTGACTATCAATTATGAAAGAGAATTGCATAAAGAGAATATATATATATATATATATATATATATATATATATATATATAACTTGGGTATTATTCAATGATTTAATCTTATGCAAACTTTTACATATATATTAGGTTAAATTATCCATTCTAATAACATATAGAAAGAATTTATAATAGAAAGTTCTATGATTATTATGTGTCATAAGTTTAATCTCTTTTTAGATGCTAGTTCGTAGTCCTCAGAGGTAGAAGTGATGTGGAATTCCCCTCTGTGTGCTGTTAATACCATTGGTTAGTAAAGGAACTGCTTGGCCCAATAGGGTAGAACAGAGCTAGACAGGGAAATCTAAACTGAATGCTGGGAGAAAGGAGGCAGAGTGAGGAGAAGCTATGAAACTGCCACCAGAAACAGACATGTTGAACCTTGCCGGTAGGCCGTGAGCCTCGTGATAAAATATAAAATAAAGGAGATGGGCTAATTATAGATGTAAGAGCCATCTAGCAATATGCTTAATTAACTGGCCAAGGAGTGATGTAATTAATACAGTTTCTGTGTGGTTATTTTGGGAGTCTGGGCAGCTGGGTAACGAATGAACAGCCTGCTTACTGCATAGAAGTGACATTCTGAAAGACTTCTAGTGACATAGACCCAATCATTGGTGCTCTGTCCCCTGGTCAAACCATGTCTTTCCTCTAGGCAGAAAAGAACCTGCTGTGTTAGCAGGGCATCCAGAGGATGCTGGGATGTACGTAGTCTACCCTTGCCTAAAAATCTCCTTTTCTACACTCTTGTTGTCTCAGTAATAATCAACCACAGAAATATGATTGGCGCTGGTAAACATATTTTTCTGTTTACCCATGGTGGGAGGTGCTACAGTTTCAGTATTTTTCATGTTTTGACATAATATAATTGATTGTGTCAAAGTAGGTAATAAAGTCTTCAGCCTGTTGGCTTTGTTTTGTTTTCCGATGCTATATAATACCCTCATGAAAACAGCTTGAGGGGAAGAGCTTATTTGAGCTTTAAACGGGAGGTTATAATCCATCCTAGTAGGGAAATCACAATAGCAGGAGATCAAGAGAACTGACCACACTAAATCCAAAGTCAAGTTCAGATAACACTGAACTAATGTCCATGTGCTAATACTAATCAGCATGTTTTCTGAATTTATATTCAGTCAAGGGCTCATCCCACTCTATAAAGGTGGGTTTTCCCATCGAAACTAACACAACTGAGAAGAATGGCCCCAGCCATTCCTACAGGCTAATCCAAGTCAGTGATTTCCTCATTGAGATTCCCTTTCTATACATCAGCAATATATCAGACCCATGAAACAGCTTCCAGTGAACATCAAGTTTAACAGTGCTTAAAAGGACAGTTAATTTATACACTCAGACAGCAGCTAATCACTAGCAAACATAATGATGGTACTCATGTATCCAAACATCTACTTTACACAAGAAGAGAATGTGCTTTTTTTCAAGGCATTCTTTTCTAAAGTCAACAGAGTAAAAATTATGTGATAAGAAATAATACAATAAACATATAAAAAGTCTTTAAATTTTATGTATGTACATGTTTCTATGTATGAGTATAGTGTACAGAGGTTAAGAGGCCACCCTCAAGTGTCATTCCACCAGAGGTCCATAGACCTTTTCTTTGACACAATGTGCCTCATAGACTTGAGGCTATCCAATTCAGTTAGACTATTGCGTAAGTGAACTCAGGGATCTACTTGTCTTTTTACCTCCCCAGCATGGAGATGATAGGCATGTATCTCCACTCCCTGAAATTTACATGGATTCTGGAGACTAATAACTGGTCCTCATACAGCAAGCATGTCACAGACTAACCATCTTCCCAATGCCAAGACTTAAAGTACCCAAATTCTTTGCTGTGCCATACAACTCCTTTTTAACCTGTAAAATACTTATGCTATTTTTTCTTACAAATGCTTAAAAAAACTGGTGGTTAAGAATATTCCGTATGAATTATCATAGTCTTTAAAAATATTTACTAGGTAGTAAATTGTTTCCAGACAAAATGATACAGGATATTTATCATACCATCTTCATCTCTAGAACTATTTTTTTTATAGATATAGACTCTGGTATTCCAGGCTGGCTACTAACTTTCTATATACTTTAGAATAAAGTTGAACTTCCAATACTCTTCGCTAGTCTCCTGGGTGTGGCCTTAAGGAAGTACGTCAATATGCCTAGCTTTATAAAGAGGAGATGGCTAAAGCCAGAACTTCTTGAATATAAAGGCAGGCATTCTATCATCTGCGATTCATCTCTGGCCCTGACACATAATTTATCCACATTTGTATCCAGGATTCCACAATGCTTTTTATATTCCGAAGCCAACCTAGACTATAATTATTGGTGTGCAATGAAAAGAATATCTGTTTCTATCTCACTCCTTCTGTTCTTTTTATAATATGATAGATGAATGAAAATTACTTTATCCAAACATGAGTGAAAAGGTTAAAGAGATATTGTGCTATTGCTCTTTGGTAACATTGCTTTAAATCATCTGAAAAAGGAAGTCCAAAGCCTCAGTAATCAGAATCACGTGAAGGTCTTTAGACACATATACTAATCCTCCCCCAAAACTGCCATTCAGCACACCTCAGGTGCAGTATATGATTTGCAGTGAAAACGCCCAAAGCACCATTGTTATGTCAAATACACATTGATAGGCTAATACACTTAAATGTTTAAATAAGCATTCTTATTTTTATTAGATTATAATTAGAACAAAGCTCATAGCTCTGTGTGTGATATACTTTTTTAAATTATCAACTTCTTTTGTAGAACAATAAAACAGCAATATGAACATAATATTTTTCCAAAGCATAAACCCAATCTTATTGAGATGGAATTGCAATATTTACTCCTTATTTTAAAAGATCCCCAGACTATTTAGCTCTCCAAAATAGACTAAATACTTTCCCCACACTACTCTTCATATGCATAGATGTCTTCAGGCATTCCTCACACATTATCATACACAATTAAAACGTGTTTATTGTGCAGTTCATAACAAAATTGCAGTTATCACACCAATCATGTGACCTAAGGTTCAAGCATTCTAGATGCCTACAGATATATTTTGACTGTCAGCCTCTGGACAAATCAAATATCTGAAAAAGTCCACAATGCACAGAATTTTCACAATTTTTCTTATTACATAGCTCTTTGAGTCATGTGCTAAAAGGAAAGTAGTAATATCTTTTATGAACACAGATTTTCTAAGGAACCATCTCTTAGGTTTAATAAATTATTCATCTCAAGTAAGAGAAGACAAGATCTCCTGAGTAAATTGGGAGTGTGAGGATCATCGGCGAGGATAAAAGAAGGAGGGAGCAGAGAAAAATATATTGCACCATAAAAACAATTAAACAAAAATAAATAAATGGATAAATTTTTCATTTCTACAAATGTCCAGAAATGCCATAGCACTATATAAGTTAAAGATTACTTTTGAATGATAGTTATATTTTAGCATAACAAAAATATCATTCAATTGTCATAATCATAATTAATATATGCAATGAACCGAGTGGCTAGAACATATTTGAATGTGACATAATTTTACTTCAAAACCTTTGGCTATTATTTTAGAAGTCATGATGTTATCAGAAATGAATATGAGAAATTTTTAATGACTTTTTCATATATAGAAAACATAATTCAAGAGGATTCTAATATTATAAAAATTTCTGAAAAAAGAATTTCCTCCTTTTATTCCTAGCATAATCATAGAAAATTCATGAAAGGCACACAATGATTCCTGTGTAAGTTTGTAAGTTTTACTTGTATTATCTAATTTTTAGGTCTCTAATTCTAGCAGTCAGCTTTTTTCCCCTAACCATCTTATTTTCAAAATTCATCCTCCTGGTATTACTTATATGTAAGTGGCAATTTATTCAAAAAAAAGCTATTATTCAGTAGGAAAATTATCCTGAAAAAAGGAAAACTGAAGTAGTAATGTTTGTATAGGAACCAATACATTTTCAACACTAAGCATTTATTATAATTCCATTAACTCTAAAGTAACTCTACCCTAAAAACTGACATTATCATTATTCATTTCTGTTCCCCAAATTTCCCAATTTGATGTCGCATATCTGCATTTTTGTGAAAATTAAATTTCCATCTTTAGGCCTGTATCCTACTTCATATACTGTACATATCAGAAAGCTGTCTCAATAAGTTACCATTGTTAAACATATTTATGGCAAACTCCCTCAAAGTGTTTAATTTTTCAGGGTGCACAAACTTCACTGAGTAGACCCAAAATAAACATAATCATCAACATAACTCACTATATATTTGATATGATACATGCATATATGTTAATAATTTTAAGTAACTTAATAATGTGAGCTACTGGTAGGTTTGAATGTTCTATTGGGACACATTAGATATATTTGGTAAAATTCTTGATTATTTAAAAAAGTATTCCATCTGAGTTTATATGAGCTTTAACAAGCATGAACTAAAAAAGAATCACTGCAAAGTTTATAATCTAGATGGTAATTCTAGTTTGTTAGTTTCCTGTTGTTGCAAAGCTACGAAACTCTCATGGATGGTCCCAAAGTACGCCGAGAATTAGTGATGGCATTCAGTGAACTACTAAACGGGAGAAATTGGAACCGATTACATTAGACTTTCCCTAAACTCGGTGATCCTCTAAAAAGAAAAAAAAAATCTAAAGATTAATTGAACTAGATGTAATAGCTTGGGCATCGCTAAGCTCTGACAGGCTCCAGCACTGTGTTCTTATCGCAGAGGTTTGATGATCTGGGCTACCATTCACCTGCGACCACCAAACAGCATTCCTATGCCTGTTTCCTATCTCTGTTTGCAGTTGGCTGAGCTTTTCTGAGAGTGTATATTTCTGTTCAGCTGAGATACAACATTCTGCTATCTTCCACCCGGCACTTACATCTGCAAATAAAGGTGAGAGTACCAGAGAGGCATCATTTCTCATGAAATGAGAGCATACCACTCACTTAGAAGTTCCAGACACTTCCACACCTGAACGCCAGAAACCATGCGTATGCTCATATGTGCAATATATCACGTTATGCACTAGTTTTCAAATTTTTCTTACCGGTCAGGTTCTTCAATCCAAGTTCTTGAAGTCCAAAGTTGCCATCTTTTCTGTAGTTTAGGAATATCGCTAAGGCGTAGCGATCTTCATACAGCTTTGTTCCACGAATTATGCGTAAATTCTCCAGAGGAAGATATCGAAACTGGTTGAGGGCCACCAGGACGTAACCTGTGACTTCTCGGATAGACTGAAAAAGCACAAACAAATGTCTGTGTTAAGAAAGAATGAAATCAACTTGATGGGTTGTGTGTATAGTCATTTAAATAAAAATTTGTTATTTAACTATAAATTTCAGCACCTAATATATTAATTTCCACATGATATTCATACTCATTGGATTAATAATAGACTATCACAAAGTGCTAGAATTTCATTTGAATACAAGTATTATTTATTTTTAAAAGTTGTAAATATTCTTAAAATAAAATAATAAATTTTGTTTTAGGAGATATTCCTTAAACCTGAGGTGTGGATTTAGTTAAAGAAATACAAGTATTATTCATTGTTACACTATAGCTATGTGACATAGAACCCTCAGTCAATCTACAGATGGAAATACAAATTGACAAGCCTACAAAAATAGAATTAGTCTGCATTCCTTGTAGACACAAATGTAATGGTTATACGGCTGTTTAGTAGTAAATTTATCACATTGGAAATGTAGCTGTTACTGATCTTCCTGAACTCAAAGTCCTTGGAGTGTGAGCACAAGAATAAACAGGAAAGGAAGGTAGACTGCCATAGTATGACTGATTATGGTTGGCACAACACAACTCGCAAGCATTCCTATCCCACAGAGTCAACCGGGGAACACTGTATCAGTCACTCTTGCTTTGACTGAATTGCTAACTTCAAGTTCTTTAAAGACAGGGTACTTTAACATCACGTGGCCTAAAAATCAACATTTTTCATTATTACAAAAATGTATTTTAGCTGATATACGATCATTGTTAGTGTTCTATATCACAATGAGCACTAAAGGGAAATTGGAGTCTTTTCTGTATTAACAATTTTTTCTCTAGAGTAAGTCACTCTGTTATCACCGCTCCTGGAATCCCCCCAATTTCATTTCTGAGGGACTCTTCTTATCAAAAACTGCAAGCCCCTTGTTGATTCAGCAAGGGGTGTACATTATTATGAAGGAGACTGAAAATGAAACAAACTCAGGGTGAAAGCAAATGGTTATGATCAAGAAGCAATGCTATTAACAATTATACAGTGCTTATTGGAGGGAGAGTGCTTCTAGCTCCTAATAGACAAAGATGTGCAATTTGCTGCAGCATTTGAACCACATATTAGAAGTTACAAATAGTGTATAAATAGTTAGAACTTTTTGCTTACCCAAAGAATATGATAAATAACAAGAAACAAATGTTCACAAATCATCATGTAAAGATCTCTTAAATTAGTTACCTTTCTAGAGGGATTAGTATAATCAGTTGTTCCTTTTAAAATTATTAGATAAATATTTTCAATCTAAAGGCAATATACAGTACCTTGACTTAATGTTGTTATGTTTCTATAAGTTATAATACATTTTACCACATATTTTCATGTATTTATAATACATATTTCTACATATTTTTAAACTGTTTCTATGGACAAATATTCTGAAAGATCTCAAAAGGAAACTGATTCAGATCACAGATTAAGACATATGTGCCACGAGCAAACAAAATCTCTGGAAACAGGTCAATAACAAGAGGATTTTTTCAATGCTTAAAAAAAAACTCAATTACACACTTTAAGCTAATATTGATCTGTCTGTATCATAGAGATTGATATATAAAGGTATAAATTAAGTGTTAATCTGTCTCATAGGGCTATATAACGATGCCAGTTCTTTATTGTTTCTGGCTTTCAGTCATTAGAAAAAAAATCTGTTACATAATATTTTATATTGTTCTGAAATTTTGTTATGAAAATAGGTATGAGTTTGGACTATATGGGCTATTATATAAGTATTAATATAAATATATGTAGCAAATTTAAGTAGCTACAATAGGAAAGTAAAAGGGCAAGGGATGTGGGATGGCCTAACAGGGAACTTTGACCTTGAAATCTAGACTTTGTCCTTACTAGTTGTGTAAACTTGATGAAGTTTTTAGGTCTCTGAAGTCTTCAGTCTTTTCATCTTTAGAAAATTCATAACAAAATCTCTATGGCAAAGCTGTTGTAAGCATTGTAAGATAAAACAGTTTATAGCAAATTGTGTTTAGTAGATGCTAGCTATTACAAATATTACCTCAGAAATTAGCCAGGCAGACAAATTGCCTCAGGACAACGAGCTGGAGGTAAAATGGTCATAATATCGTTACATAAGGAGCTATTATTTTTAATCTCTCTGCTATGTAATCTTCAGCAAACTTATATCCTCCTCGGAAATTTGCAACTTAATCCTAAAATTTGGAACTGCCTCCCACTTTTCATAGGCATGTTCCGGCTCTCAGTGCCGAACGTGGCATTGAATAGACAGTCAACAATGGCTGCTTGTTAGAGTGAATTGAAATCTAAAAGCAAGGCTTTTAAGTCTTGTAGCTTTTACTTTCCAAACAAAATGACTTTGTGAGCTTGCTGCTAATAGAAAACATTGAAAAACGAATTTGTTGTCTGTGCCAATGGACCACTGTAACAAACAGAAATCACTGGAAAGGCCATTTAAAGAGAAAACCTTCACCATGACTTCATCTGAAGAGGTTCAGGGTCAGAACTCTCCTTGTGTTGCCAAAGCAAAGGGTACAGCCACCTAGAGATGCACCATCCTCCATAAGGGGTTAGCCTCTTTTCAACAAGACAGATTGTCTTCTATTGCCTGCATTGGCTTTGTAACAGCTTTGTTCAGGGAGTGAAGGAAACTGAAGTTCATTAAGGCCTGAATCCTTGAGAAATCAGCAAACCCATGAGAATGTACCTTCACTCTTAGTATTTAGGGAAGGAAATGAAGGATAGATAGGGATCTAGCTTCTGGCTAATTTAACTATGTCTCTTTTTTTTGTTTTTTTTGAAAGAGGGTTTTTCTGTGTTGCTTTGAAGCCTGCTCTGGAACTAGCTCTTGTAGATCAGGCTGGCCTCAAACTCACAGAAATCCACCTGCCTCTGCCTCCCGAGTGATAACTATGTCATTCTTGTACCTGCAGAGTACTCCAGAAAAGCCTTTCTCTATTATTTTCAAGCTTCACAGTCCTTTAAACAACTGTTTTTTAATTGATACAACTCCTGATTTGATTTTTCTTCCTTCTGTCCTTCTTTTTTCTGTCTTTCCTCATGTTTTCCTTTTTCTTTTATTTGTATTTTCTTTTTTCTCTCAACATGACCTTAGAGAAAAATAAATGACGGATTCTCAAACATATTCTTGTCTATCTTAAGTTTTATCTTAATCATGCTTATTGATCTACTTCCAAGTAAGCATGGAGAAGCCTGCCAGTTACTATTTATACCTGCTTAAAAACATCTCTGGTTGTTAAACTACATTGGGATTGTTCTACTGCTGTGTTTATGTCCTCAGACCCAATGAGAAATCATCGCAAACACTAACGCGTTCCGTGAGTGAGGACATCCATAGATACATCAGTGATGAGTTTGGTGAACAGACAGGAAGTGAGATGACTGTGACAGCATGAGGAGGAGGGACCAGAAAACCCTAGTGACAGGAAGAGGATGGCTGAGGGGTAGGAAGCTCCACCCATGGTGGTGGATGCGGAAACGATGCCTCCTCTAAGGCTGACATGCATAGGAGCAAATCTTAGCTTCTGCATCAGTAAGATTTCTGTTAGCTTCCTTAAGGCAATTACTTTCTGTCCCTGCCCCTCCTATCATATCTGGGAATATCTAAAGCAGACACATTCTTAACTGTGACATAATATTAAGAAGTTTACCAGAAAAAATTAATAAGCTTATAGCGTGCACGGATTATTCCTTTTGTTTGTACAGATAATGTATTTCGCGTTGGGATGGTGCTTTCAGTTTCCCACTGTTTGAAACATAACACTCATAGCACTCTGAGGAGCAGGGACTCAATATCTGATCTAATTAGAATTGGGCAAAAGAGCATGTGGAATGTCATGTACCTGACAGCGGTAGAGTAAAATTCTTATTCACTGGACTCAACGTGAAGCAACAGTGAAGGTTTAGAAAATCTGATCCCATTCATCCAACAAAACTGCACTCAGCTACTATGAGCCAGTTTCATATGCTAAGCCTGGCCTGATACATGGAACCTGTTGGCCGTGCAGTCAACATGGACTACTTAGCCATCACTCAACATGAACATGCCTTATACTGGCAATGAACACATTTAACCCATTGTGAACAGGAGTGCATCTCTCTCTTCAGAAATAACCACCTTTCCTGTGTCCTTTATATTGTCCTGACCAGTGTGCAGAGAACGTATTAGGTCTGTTTCCAGTTGGTCCTTTTTCCCCAGACCTTATACAGATTATATCACCTACCCATTTAGGTTTGTTCAATTAAATTTGGCTCTAAAGTATGTCTTCACTGTCAACGCCTACCAAAACAAACAACAACAACAACAACAAAAACAAAACAAACAAACAAACAAACAACTTGTAAAAAAATGGTGGAAAACCGAACTGAAACTAAAAATTTATACTTTTCAAAAGCAGCAGTCCCTGCCAATCTTAAAAATTGAGTTCAGTGAATTATAGTATAGCAACTAATCAAATACACCCATAAGACAAACCTGTCCACAAATAAGGGAACCCTGGAATAGTTGTAAATCAAGTTCTTCCTTTACACCATTTCCATTCTCTGCCTGAGAACGCCACCTTCTGTCTTTGCTGGGCGTTCTCTGAGCTCGCCTTCCTTCTGCAGCGTCACTCCTGAAATTCAGATTATTCTTTGCACAAAATCTCAGCTCTCTTTCATCCGCCTAAAGATGTCCCTAATGGATTACACAAATTGAAATGTGAGCTATGCATCCCTTTATTTAACAATATAAGCACCCCGATTTTGTAGTAGTCTTAGAAAGATACATGGCCTTACAAATATCATAACCTATAATTAAACATTTATATGTAAATTCACTTTCTTTATTATAATACAGGTGAGCTTGTATTTTACAATCTCAATTTAAAATTTGTATTTTAACTTTTTTTAAATTAATTATTTTAGTAAATTAATATTTTCATGTCAGATATATACATTAGAATAGCAGGCTTTCTTGACCACCAGTCCCCAAATCGCAGCATGGAGACTTATTATTACCTATGAATGTTTGGCTGTAGTTTAGGCTTATTCCACTAGCTCTTATAATTAATCTGTTTCTCGTCATATACATTTTGCCTCAGGGCTTTTCCTTTTTTTCATTTTCTATGTTCTCCTTTCCAGCTTTCTCCGTGACTGTCAGGCGGGCGGATGGTTGACTGGCTGACCCAGGGTATCTCACCTTTTTCCCATTTTTTTCTCTCTGCCCACCAGCCCTGCCTATCTTTCTACTGCCTGATTTTTGGCCATTCAGCTTTTGATTAGCTCAATCAGATTCATAAAGAAGGCAAGGTAAAACAAATGCAATACATCTTTACACAGTTAAACAAATACCTTTGCCTAGTAAACAAATATTCTATACCACATTAGGCTCAAGTAAATCAAGGAATCAAATATAATGTGGTTAGAAACATTGCTTATATACAATAGTAGTAATAATAATTGGAAATAAACTTTATCTTTAATAAAATTATAGAACTTGTGATAAAAATTGTTTTAGACATTCGTATGACTTAAAGCAAAAGGAAAATGTACAGTTGAAGCTCTGTTATTATCACTCATTTTTATATATTCTGACTATTTTTTATTTCCACAGAAATAAACTAGTTAGAATAATGCAGTTCAAAGACTGCATATGTCCTCTGTAATCTTACAGATTTTGGTGTGACTCTTATTTTGTGAAGATGCAAGATGATCATTACAAGGCAAGGAGAGAGATATCAGAATATAGAAAATTTTGTTGACATTTGATCACATGCTTTTAACCTTAGCTACTTATATATTACTTCATTATGACAGTCCAAGATGAAAAACACTGTCTGATAGCAGAGAATTGAATGGTAAGCTTGAATGAATTGTACAATCCCTCAGTGGATCAGAGTCATCATTTCTGCTATGGATATATTAGAAGCTCTAAATTCTATATTTATTATTAGAAGCGATTCACTATGGGCTTATGTATTGAAATGTTGACACTGAATGAAGCAGTGTACACTTGCCAGACGTTTGGCATGTGATTGGATCCTGAGCTTTTTTGTCTCATCCATCATTTAACTTATTTATAGGCAGGCTATAGAGAGGTGGGTAACAACCTCCAGAATTGTGACTTGGTGAGAATTGGTCACTGAGGAATTTCATGGAAGAGTATTTGATGCTGTGCTCTTCACTCCTTCTCTTTACTCTTGGCCACCCTGAAATAAAGAGCTCTGTTCCATAATGTTCTCTCGAGCCCAGCCTACTCAGAGGGCTGAAATAATGAGAACTGAGGGTGAAGAACTGAAGTCATGGGTCAAAAAAAACCGTTCCTTCTTTGAAGGGTTTGTAGCCAGTCATTGAGTAAGAAGAAAAGAAAGATTTATAGAACAAAGAAAGGTAAAAAGCCCAGAAATGAAATGTAATTAAAGAGACACAGGATAAGTTAAATTAGAAAAGCTTGCTAAAATCAAGCCCAGCTAAGGCTGGGACATCATAGGTAAGAATAAGTGTCTGTGTATTTATTTGGGACCAGGGTGGTGCCCCCCCCCACAGATAAATAAACAATTACAGTTAGGTGATGACTTGTTACTTAGGAACACGGGCTGCTCTACCAGAGATCTTGGTTCCATTCCCAAACCCACATGATGGCGCACAACCGTCTGCACCATCAATACCAAGAGATCTGACAATCCCTTCTGGCCTTTTTGGGTTATGCACTAATGTTGGACACAGATACACTCTCAGGCAATATACATATATTTCTTTAACTATAAGCATAAACATATGCATATAGTTAAAGAAAAAATGCTGAGCTCATAGCAGACCTTCCTCCTGAATTAGTTTTATTGCTTTCTAAATGCACAGCCTCACTGTTACTTTAGTGAATTGCCTCTATTGCTTATTGTATTTGTTATTCATCACTGTGACAGAAACAATTTAAGGATGGAGAGATTCAGTTCTGTTCAAGGATTAAGGAAGTACTCTTGTGGTAGGGGAGACATGTTGGCCAGGGCTACACCCACGGGGCAGAAGATTGCAGGGTCATTTGTTATATTTCTAGGATCAAGAGTCAGAGAAAATGCACATCAGACTCAGGCAAACTCTCACCTTCAAAAGATACGCACGTTCTCCAGCTGAGCTGCAACTCCTAGGGCCCTACAATTCTCCAAAGCAGTGTTGCCAGCTGGGAACCTAGTGTTCAAACAGACGAGCCTGTGGGAACACTCCACATGTAAACTATAACACGTTGCTTGTACAAAACCCTTTTTCTTCTATTTCTAAAGCAATCACTATGCATCTCCAATGTTTAGACAAGAAAACTGCGTGGTACCATTTTAATGTACAATCGAGAGTGACAGTTTCATGTCTGAGGTCTTTTATAAATGTGATTTTCTCCACTCAAAATTTAAAGGAGGAAAATGGGCTTGCACGAAGTGATGTCTGCCAACAGCTGCCTCTGCTGTACAGCATATGGGAAACGGCCGTGGAGGATTCAGCGTCAGAGGTGACTGCTTGTGAGACTCGTCTGCTGTTGTTTTTCAATGAAAAGGGTGAGCAGCTTTGGAAACAGGGACGCCAAAGTGTGTGGCTATGACTTGACAAGATGCCAAGATACACTTTAGGATCTGTCTAAATATTGGGCTTTGCAACACAAAACAAAAGGCTTAATTAGTTTACAAGGAACAAATACTGCCTTTAATCTTCAAGAAGAATAGATTCTGAAGTTGCTGATAATGCTCTTAATTTTTAATCCAAACATAGCAAGTAGGCATCAAATGAATGTCTGTGAGAACAAGCAAGACTACAAAATCAACATCAATTGGACCAGGGATGTGTAGACCAGAAATCAGAATAGTTCTCAGTAAGTATTATTATACAAATAACATGTTTCTATGCACCTTTATTGTTCTTAATCATGGTATTAACTTGTTTTAATTGTATATTTTATACATTTAATGTAGTTTATGTAATTAAAATCTACTCACCACATCACAGTATTGTTATGGAATATTACTTTAACCTTATAAAGATATATTGCATTTGTTTATGCTGCATTTGTTTAACTAGGTAAAAATACGTGTTATATTTGTTTCTGCTGCATTTGTTTAACTAGGTAAAAATATGTGTTATATTTGTTTATGCTACATTTGTTTAATTATGCAGAGATGTGTTGCATTTGTTTTACCTTGCCTGTTGAAAGCTTCTGATTGGCCTAATACAAAGCTGAACATCCAATAGCTATGGAGTAGAGGGATAGGTGGGGCTGGTGCTCAGAAAGAATAAATGAGTTGGGGGAACTGGACTCAAGAAAGGATAGAAGAAGGGAGAAAGAGATGGTCTTGCCTGGAGTAGAACATAGAGAATGAATAATGATAAAAAAGTACTGATACAAAGCATAGGTGAAGAGAAACAGGACAATTTAAATTGTTAGAGTTAGTGAGACAAACATAAGATAAGGCTGAGCATTTATAACTAAAAAAAAATTTGCAAACTGGTTGGGGACCCTAAAGAAAGCCCGCTACACAATATTATTTCTATTTCAGAAGCAAAGATTATGATAATTACTCTCTTACTTTAAAGCCATACTTTAAATGCTATCCTTATGAAAAAATTATCAGCTAAGCAAGAACATACACAGTAGTTATAGCACATGTTAAGTTTCTAAAGACAGAAATTTGCTGAAAACATGGGAAAGTAAACCCGATGAGATTCTATTTCAATTAAGGTTATATTTTTTAATTTTTAAAAAACAACAAAAACCAAAGCTAAGAACAATAAAAACAAGAAAAGATATTCTTCCAAACCCTTCCTAAAGGTTTTATATATGTATTTTATTGACGCTTACAAAATAAGAGTCTTTTAAAAGAGACATTGAGAGTCAAATGTAGTTTTCTACATGAGTTCACAAACAAAATGTGACCCAATAGTCCTCATATAAATTTAGATTCTGTATTACTATCAGACCCACCAAAACAGAGATAGGAAAAATAATTGCTTAAAGAGTTACCTATTAGTTGCATAACAATGTCATAGTATTGGCCTGACCAGAACTTCTTCAATTAAAAAAGCTTAAGGGTTTATTTTGTTTAATTCAGAGAACAGCATGTAAATGTGATTGGCCCAACATAGGTTGCTACACACTTGTATTTGCTCCCTCAAATGTGATTGGCACATCATAGGTCATTACACACTTGTCTTTGCTCTCTTCAGAATACATCTTCACCTCTTCTTTCAGCTCCACTCTTCCATTCAGTTCCTTATTTCCAAAAAGTTCTTTTATGTACTTATTGTGTGAGGAATATTTTTATTGGAAAGTGACTATTAGAAATTAATAAAGAAAATGACAAACAAAAACAATAGGAAGACTCATTCTCACAATGGTTATTTTACATTTAAATACCATGTATGAAAGCTTAGAAGAAAAAAATCATTCAGTTGCAAAAGAGGCATAATACTTTCTTAATTTTGCATTCTTGTTTCTTTAAACATAGAGAATTTTTTTCATGGATTCATGTATAAATATCTACCTGGTTATAATGTTTTATTACATTCTTTAATGTCTGCGGTACCATTTTCAGTTTTCTTTTGACATAATTTCTTACAGAAATGTACGCGCACACATGTGTGTGTTTTGTTCATCAGTTAAAGAAATAAAAACTTACAGTGATAATTTCCCTCAGTTTTTTTTCCTGTACTGAAAATCTATGCTGATTTAACAATTTTATTCTCTTCTCAGATAATATGCAAGTTACTCATAGGGTACAAGAAGCATTGGTTCTAAGCTGCCCTTTTAAAAATTACATTTTGGTCTTGTTTTGTTCCACTTTGTGAATGAATAAACCTGTGCATTGAGTGCATTAGAATCTACTCTTTAGGAAGATGAATAGGAATGAAAAATAACCAAGACCCTTAGTAGGTCACAGTCATTATGAAGATGCGTTGATGACCAGAAAACCAATGAAGTTAGGTTGCAAGGAGGTGATGACAGAACTTAAAGTTTCTGAATCCTGGAAGTGACAGAAACCATGATGGGGCAGGAGCAGCACAGTGTGGGACAGAGGAATAAAGTAGGAAGCTGCCTAATGAACACTGGTGCAGGGGTTCCTGCAGAGAAAAGAGAGATTGCCCAAGCCCTGAAAGCTGATTATTTCCCCAGGATGCAGCATCCAGACTATGGTCTTATCAAACTGCAGTAAAGCTGGATTCATGGAAATTTCCTATTTGGGGATCTGAGGCAAGAAGTGTACACAGTAAGCCTGAACCATGCCAGAACAATAAAGCAATCACAGACTTGGAAGGTCATGCTAACAGGGCCTAAGAGTCAATTAATTTGTCCAGAAAATTAAAAGTAAATTTGCATATACGAAATGAAAATACTTCAAACAGGCTGATCCATCAAGGAAATTTAAAATCTGATTTAATATTATTTATTGTAAGTAATTCTCACTTTTACACATCATATGTGAATAATGCATATTCTTGAAAACTTGCATATAAAATACAATAATGCTTTTGAAGTGTTTTTCTCTCTTGAAACTTATCTTTTTTATTTTTTTGTTTTGCTTTTTTCTCTTGAATCTTTTCTTTTTCATCACATACTACATATAAGGTTTTTAATCCTTATTTTATTAATGTTAAGGCTTATTAATATTAGTCATTTAGAATATGGATACACTCTTTTCTTTAATGATGTCCATTATCTAAAACAAGATAAAGTCTAAGAAAACATCTAACAAATTTTATTAAAATTATCTCATAGATGCATGATTATACTGAAACTATATTGACTATGTTTTGAAATTTATAGAATTATAAGAAATAGGGTTTGCTTTATATATTATAAAATTTTCTGACTATTTTAAAGAGTCACTTTCTGCATTTTATCCTTCATACTGGAGAGATTGTCACCATTTTCTTTATGTCATATACTTGTGACTTCAAACTCCTTTGGGTATCACTGGTCTGTCAGACGCACAACCCAAACTTCCGTGAGGATACCGTCAAGTGCTAGCCATGAACACTTTGGGAACACAGTTCATGATAACATTTTTTTTTCTAGTGCATGATAGTGAAGCAAGCTGAACATTACTTTAAGACTTGCTTTGCCAGTTCCTGCATTTTGACACAAGAAATAATAATGTCATTATGTTTAACACAGGTGTTACTCAAAACTGAAAAGATCACAATTATGGTTGAGACATTTTTAATATATTTTTTCATTTAAAAAATTTAAGATGAAATGTAGACCATCACAGATAGAGACATTTTTATGAATCAGGGTTAGAATATAAACTATATACCTTACACTTTGTCTCAAGAATCATTCACATCATTAATTTGCAAGCCTTTGAGTTACTATTCCCTAATTATAATGTCATAAATATGACTCAGTCATTGTTCTGCTGTACTATATTCTGTCACTATTTGTGAGCATTCAAGTCGTGTATTTAACATGAAACATGCAACAATATAGCAACCAAAATAAATAAAGTAGTTTTTAATTCTTAAATTATATTCTCATTTATTTTCTATTTCACAAAGATATTTATTAGAAGAGGGCATAAATGGGATAAATTATCCGTCACATAATTAGCTGCTCAATGACTTAGTCACTGTCACCTTTCTATTTTTCAAGCTCATACCCATTTCCTCACTGACTCTAATAACATTGCACTCCTTTTCTAAAATCCTTTGTCTTTTTTTTTTAAATATACTTTTTTAAAACAATCTTTTCTCATTTTACCTACCTATCCCAGTTCCCACTCCCTCCCCTTCTCCCACTTCTCTCACCTTCCCCCACCCCACCCCCATCCACTCCTCAGGGAGGGTAAGGCTTCCCAAGTGGAGTCAACAAAGCCTGACACATCACTTAAGGCAGGACCAAGGAACACCTTATATATATGTTGAGCAAGGTATCCCTCTAAAGAGCCTCGTCCCACTGCCAGCTGCCCCATAGACTGCCCAAGCCACACAACTGTCATCCACATTCACTGGACCTTGTTTGATCCTAGGCTGGTTTGCTCGCTGTCAGTCTTTAGTCAGTGAGCTCCAACTATCTCAGATTAGCTGTTTCTGTGGATATCTCCATCATGGTCATGAGCCCTTTGCTCATATTTTCATGCCTCTGTCTCTTAAGCTGGTCTCTGGAAGCCAATGCTTAGCTGTAGATTTCTGCATCTACTTCCATCAGTTCTTGGATGAAGGTTCTATGATAATATTTAAGATATTCATCAATCTTACTTCATGGAACCTCTCCGCAATTGCTTAGGGTCTTAGGTAGGGTCATTCTCATTCCTGAGAATTTCCATAGTGGCTGGTTTCTGGTTTCTCTCTAGCCCAATAATGGCTCCCTCAATCAAGATATCCTCTCTCTCTCTCTCTCTCTCTCTCTCTCTCTCTCTCTCTCTGTCTCTCTCTCTCCCCAATCTCAATCATCCTGTTTTTGCATGTTCTCCTCTTCCCTCCACTAATCTCCTCCCCCTCCATTTATGCACTCTTTTTTTTTGCCTCCTCACACTCCCAATTCTCTCAGATTTTGTCTAATTCCTTTTTCCAGGGGATCCATGTGTGTCTCTTCCCATCAATCACAGGGTGGCTTACAGCATTGCTACTTCTAATCCTAAGGGAGCCCATTCAAGCTTAATCTAAACCCATGTTCATAAAGTATATTTTCTGGGTTTTGAGCCTTCCATTTGAAACTTATTTCTGAATTGTGCCACAATAAAATGTATAATACAAATACAGAATTCATATAGAAGACATACAGGATGCAAAACTCTTATACCAAAACACAGAACATGTAAAGTTAACATCTTTTCAGACTGCACATAGAAAGAAAACAGATTTCAAAGATTTATATTCTCCTCAGGAAGAAAATGACTGACAAACACTGCAAAGGATGCTGTGAACTAGGGACAGACACCTAGCTGCATGCAGTACAGGTACCCAGAAGTGACCAGAGAGCATGTTAGAGATAGAACCCATTTCATTTCAGCCAATATTTTTTATTGTCCAAGAATTGTTACAAGTTTTTTTCAATAGCCAGATCCTGATACCACCATGTATACTTTATGCTTTATCCTACATAAGAATGGCTACACTCACTTTAGAGCTAGCTATGTATAATTTCTTCCACAGTAAATAGTATCTTTGTCAGCATAGTCTATACTTCACTGCATTTATAAAATCAAGAATGGTAGAACATCTCTGTGTATGGTGAACTATCTGAACTGAATGCTAAGGGGATCATCTTTGAAACGGCTCCATCACGTCATACTGAATCAATTAAAACAGATAAATCTCTAATGAAGTTTAGCATTCACCCAGCATTTCATCATACCTTCTCTCGGGAATGAGCAAAGACATCTGAGGCCACATTTACCTAATTGCTCTAGGATAAATCTCTGGGTTTAATCACAGATTGCTTCCATAGAGATTCCTGACAGTTTTAATTGGTTTCATTCTTTGTTCATTCATAGATTTGAAATATTTTGCATATATTTTCATAGCTAAAAACATAGCATTCATTTCATTTTTTCTATTTTTTCATAGGGTGCTGGATGTCAGAGACAGTCTCTTCTTATCACAAAGCTTGAAATGAATCAAGATGCACAACAGCTTTTACAAATGAGCGAACCATCCTGAGCTCCATTGCAAAAATGTAGTTAAAAGAAAATTAACTTTAGACCAATTAAATCTACTCCAATGATGGTGCAGGAGAATTGGCTGTATTTTGTCAATCACGTTTTAAATAAACGCTGATTGGTCAGACAGGAAGTATAGGTGGGTCAACCAGACAGGAAGTAGAGGCGGGGCGATGAGAACAGGAATATTCTGGGAAGCAGGAAGCTCCCTCCACCATTCCTGCCCAGATCACCGGAGAAGCAACATATGAGCTGACAGCTGAAAAAGGTACCAAGCCATATGGCTAACATTGATCAGAATAATGAGTTAATATAAGCTATATGAGTTAACAAGAAGCCTGAGCTAATGGGCCAATCAGTTTATAATCTTATGAAGTCCTGTGTGTGATTTTCTTTGGGATTTGCCGGTTGTGGGGTACCAGGCGGGACAGAAACCCCAACAAGCCAGTCCCTCATGTTATACAATGATATGTGTGATTCATGACAAACATTTGCTTTTTTATTATAATTTTATTATAATTATAAAGAAATATATTAATCTCTTGGCAGATATCATTATAAAAAATCAGATATGAAAAAATATACAGTCATTTGTTGCCAGCAAGACAATGGCAACACAGAAAGTGATATACAAAAACATATATAAATATATATAATATGTGGAATATAATTATGTATCTGTGACTTTTATGTTCCAGGAAAAGACAATAATAGAGACTAAAGATATGTGTATATCAACAACAGGTTATGATTGTACGTTCCTTTAACACAGCACTCAGGAAGCTAATGCAGGACAATTTCAAGTTTAATGTTATTATAGGATACCTAGCAAGAACATGTGTCAAAGTCTGTCTTCAGTATGTATTGATAGCCATTGGTATACTTAATATACTTTGGGATAGGATTCAATTGAAAAAAAATACATCATTTTTTGGTTTGAAAAGGGAACAAGGAATAAAAGGAATCTTGTTTGTATATGCACAATAGTCCTGAGAATATGAAAATTAGGCTTCTGAGTTTCAACCAAGTCGGTTGTGAAATTTATCTTGACTTATTTATACTACTTCAAAAAGTCTCTTTCTTTTTCAGATATGATGATTAAGGTATTGTTTTAACAAAGTGATTTTGAAAAGAAGGTTTAGTTGTCAATTACAAAGACAGAGGAATGTAGTCATGTAGAGTTTATACTACTCCCAATATGTCTATTCATCTTCCATTCCCAGAATATAATCACTTCTGAAAACAGGAACAAAAGATCTACCTACATGCCTCCTAGCTTATATGATATTTTTATGCAGTTTTAAAAAATATTTTTAAGTTCCAAATGAAATTGGTACTTAAAACGATCACACTTAGTCTCCATAGCACCCAGAGACTGGAGAATTGAGTTCCCTCTCTCACTATAATTCAGAAGCACTTCATCAAGATGCCCTAGTCCGTCCTGCAGACAAATGAATGCAAGGCGATTGAATTCCAGCTGAGGGTTTTGTGCCACTTGTTCTATTTGCCCTTTTCGTACAGCTTCCCTGGTTTTCAGACAAATAGAAAAGTCCTGTAAGAAGACCGAGCCATAAATAAGTCCAGGAGTGCAGGCTGTTAGATGCCTGTTTTTGGTTGGGAATATGTATTTGAGATGCCATATTGACAAGAATGTTTTGGCACAGCACTGCGATTATAGTGTTGACCTGTATTGCATTGTTGTTAGCCCCAAAGGCTGTATTCCTGAACAGCTGCCCTGGTGACTGTAAAGTATATTAACATCCAGAATTGGTGAGCACCATGGTGTCACTATTCGCCGAGCAGAGCCACCTCGTCACTTGTGTTAGTACCATCTAAATCGTTTAGTTACAAAGAAGTTTTAGCCACCTATTCCTCTTTGAGTAGTATGGTTTTCCTTCAACTCAGATTCTAGCATTGGAAAAGTAATCAAAAATACTCTGTAATTTATGAAAAAAAATTATTAAATCTGTGTATCTCCACAAGACTGCATTTTTTGGGATTATGACATGATTCAGACAGACATTAACCAACCATGAATTCACCATCAATTAACAGCCTTCATTCATCTATTTCCTAGTTATGTATATGCAATCATTTTGGTTTATAATTTCCTTCAATATATATTTTGAAATATTCCTAATTAGACAGGCTCAAAAGTAAAATAAAATTTGATGTTTTAATCAATGAACAATGATCTATGAAAATTACCAGGACATTAGCTATGAAAATGCCATGATAGAATGTTTAATAACAATATTATTTGGAAATTAGTAGATATGAAAAGATAAGTTCTTAATTGCCAAAGCTAAATTCTAAAGGTGAACTCTAATATTTAGAAAATTCTGAACAACCATTTTGCTCCTAAACATTGGTGAAATTCAAACACTTGGGTAGAAAGAATGGTTCACCATTAACTTTTGTGAAGATAGAGAGATTTAATAGAAGGTTGTGGTGAATCTCAAGGGGTGAGCGCTTGCCTAGCCTGCATGCTGGACACCATTCAATCCATACTACTGCCAAGGAACCAAAAAGGGAACCTTTGATTAGAGGTTGTCTTGAGACATCTTTGGCTGGCGAAATGGCTCATTGGGTAAATTTCTTGTTTAATAAGGGTGTTAAACTCTGTTTGGATGCCTAAAAATCATATAAAACTATAGTGTGTGTGTGTGCGTGTGTGTGTGTGCGCGCGCGCACGCGCGCATGAGTGCACACACAAAGAAACAGAGTGTACAAACAGAAGAACCTCTTGACTTCCATGGGCTAGTAGGCCTGATGTACAGAGCCACACATGATACAAATAAGGTGGAAGATGAAAACTGACACAAGTTGTCTCCTGGCCTCCAACGCATGCACTGTGACAATCACACACATGATCTCACACACAGAGAGATTTCTAGAAGAATCACTAGAAAGTCAATTATAGAGTTAAGATTTTTTCAAAAAGGAAATGTGTGACAATTTGAGTGTTAATATTCTAGAACATTATTAAGAACTACTGGTAGAGCTGAAAACATTTTGCCAGTGGTTAAAAGCATTGGCTGTTCTTGAAGAGGAACCAGGTTAGATACCCAGCACCCACATGGTGGCTCACAACCATCTACATACCTTCATGTAGTGAGCATACATACATTAAGGAAAACACCCATACAATGGAGGTATAGGTGAATGATTTGATTAATTAATAATAAATAAAAAGAAACTATTGAAAAGGTCTTAAAAACCCTTCACTGATCAATGGATTCATCAATATAAAAACTTGAGTAACACATTTTGGTTCTATGATATGATAAAAAGCAAGTGCCTCCCAGTAGGCTATCGTGCATAGCACCAGAAGATGCTGTGCACATTTCTGGGGGAGAAAAACCATCAACTGTCTTACTCAGCGATGAATCCTGAAAACTACTAATGACATCAAAGATGTAGTCATTGAGTCAACAGCGGCATGAATGGTATGAGGATAACTAAATGATTTTTAATTGGACATAAAATCTGCTCCACAGGAGGGAACTCACACCTGGTACTGTAATCATGATCATAATTGGTGTCTGGGAGAGCACAGAGCCAGGCTGTCCAAGGAGGACTGCTACAAACAGTGTCTTCTGGGCACAGGTCACTGACCTCCTGAGCTCATGGCAGCTGTTGCAACAGACAAGTGCCATGTACAAGGTTAAACTGTCAACACTCTTGCATGAAGAGGGAAGGGACTCAGGATGCCAAACCTTGCTGTGTAGTTACTGGTAGTTGATGGCTCTTGGGAGAAGGGGAAGGTTGATTTTCTTAAATGGTTTGTGTAGCTCATATGTTGTTCATACACTAGTAGATGGCGCCTATAACCATTGGTATCCCACAGCAATAACTTAACTCAAGAAGTTATAAAGGAGATTGGAAGACATAGAAGCACTAGGTGTTATTGTAATACATTGTATTCATGTATGAAACTACCAAAGAAATATTTGACCAGATGATAGCACAACTAGTTGAATTCATTTTCCTTAAGGTTTAAGCTCTGATAAATGAGTTCTTCTTAAATCATAACACGAAATCGAAATCATTTGCATTATCACATGCATTTACCTTTCCAGGCCTACAAAAGACAATAGCTTCTTCTCTTTTGTTTTTTGTCTTAAAGACTGCATGTATAAAAGGGTTTGCTTCCCAGATGAGCACAACAGTGAGCACATCACAGATCCTGCTACTTAATCAACTCATTTACTCAAATGACAAATATTTAAATTGGAACAGCTTGAGAACAGATACTCCACGTTGGTCCTAGTCATGAATTACTGTTCTCCTGGATTTTTGTGACAGAGATGGAGTGGATGACAGCACTCCATAACGAAGATGGAATAGTAAATTCTGCATTTCCTTAACAATTCAAAACAAACCTCTTGTTTAAATGCTTGTGTTTGTCAATAGTAATAAAATTAAATGGCTGTTTTTTTAATGTCAGTAATAAATACAGGAAGGTAGATAAATCAAATTATGCTAAGTCATGAGTGATATTCTTGAAATTAATTGTTTGAATTGATAAAATATCCCTGAGCTTTAGATAGCAAAGATCAGGCATTTTTTTATATATTCTTTTCCTTTTCAGTTATTTTACTAGTGAATATTGTCCACACTTTACACAGACAACAAACATCGGTGTTTGAAAACATGCAGGCGCTTATCCTGGACTGAACTTCCTCTTCCTCTGGTGGTAAATTCATTGCACTATTGAAAAATGCATAGTGTGTAGAAGGTTAGTAATATTGACAGGGAAAAATGGGGTATCGATTTCATTTCTAGTTCTCTTGAGTAAAGCTGAATAGTCTCCAGTTCTAGGAGTTAAAGTATCAATTCTATTTCTGGAGCCACAAATGTTGTCGAGTCCATATATGAGTAAACAAGCAGGCCTTCCGGTTTAAAGTACAACCATTGAATACGTGGGATGCGTAACTTTTCATACTTGTAATACTGTACTTATCTACTCCGAACCTTGACACTCAAGGCTTTTATTGTTTATTAACTAATCTCAGACATGAACATTGTGCTAGAGAAATGGTTCAGCAACCCAGGAAGAGGTATAGAATTTGGATCCCTAGATCCCAGGTTCACACAGGGGTAATGGCTAGCCTGTAATTTTAGCTTCAGTTGAACATGGAGGATCTATAGAGCAAGTGACTGGAGAAAGCTTTTAGTTTGACTGAGACTTTACCATAGGGCTGGTGAGAAGAATTTACTGTTAAAGGTTAAAATTCTTCAGAATCCAAGAGAAGGAGTTTGGCTTGACTGAGGCTCTACTTCACAAAGAATGAGGTAGAGGAGGAAAGGGAAAGAGGTTGGACTCTGGACATCAACTTCAGGCCTCTACACACCCTACACATGTGCACTCCCCCACATACACAAGTACACACATGTGAATACACACATATGCATAGATGTGAAAAACTATTAACACCTAAGAAAGCAAGAAAGGCAGTATAATAAGTTCTGTGGAAAAATAGATGAGTTTTAAATTGAATGAGAACAGTAAGAATAAAAACGGTGAAGAAAAACCAATACAGAAATAGAATATGTGTGTGTGTTAGAGTGTATGTGTATCACATGTGTATGTATAAAACATTAGCTAATGTACAATATAATTCTCCCTAATATAGAATATGTGTTATTGATGGAATTTAGATAATGATTTGCTTTACAGAATTTATTCTTTCCTCCATTAACAAATGTTAGCATAAAATAATGCTATCTCTTCTAGTGGATACATTTATTCAAATTTTATGTTTATTTGCAACTGGGTTTTATTTAGCAAGCATGTATGGTTTCTTATTATATGAATATATACAGGACACATAGTACCAAAACATTCACATGTAACTAGTTACACCTATAGTCAACTATTTACTGTATGTCACTATAAGGATGCACCTCACATGTGAAAGCCTCAATGTAAGCTGAATATTTCATATTTTTGAACTCTTTCACTTGCAAAAGCATTTATAGTGGAAAAAAATCTTTTTTTGAATTTCTGAGTCAACTATATTACTACAGTAATGTATGAGAAGATTCAAACACCTCTTCATTGGAGGAGGGTCTATGTGTTACTTTCATTGGTTAATAAAGAAACTGCCTTGGCCCTTTGATAGGACAGAAAATTAGGTAGGCAGAGTAAACAGAACAGAATGCTGGGAAGAGGGCAATGAGGCAGACACCATGGAGCCAGCCACCAGGTCAGACATGCTGAATCTTTCCCGGTAAGTCACCACCTCGTGGTGCTACACAGATTATTAGAAATGGGTTAATCAAGATGTGAAAGTTAGTCAGTAACTAACTCTCTAGAGATAATGGGCCAGGCAGTGTTTAAATGAATACAACTTATGTGTTGTTATTTCCGGGGCTAAGCTAGCCATGTGGGAGCCGGGCAGGATGAAAAGCAGTCCTACCTGTAGCTCCTCACTACAAATATATACAGGACACATAGTACCAAAACATCCACATGTAACTACTTACACCTATAGTCAACTATTTACTGTATGTCACTATAAGGATGTGCCTCACAAGGGAAAGCCTCAATGTAAGCTGAATATTTCATATTTTTGAACTCTTTCACTTGCAAAAGCATTTATAGTGGAAAAAAATCTTTTTTTTAAATTTCTGAGTCAACTATATTACTACACTAATGTATGAGAAGATTCAAACACCTATTCAAAACTTAACAGTTTTTCCCATCCAACACAAATACATATGCTATTTATATTTTAGTCAGAAGAGAAAAATTAAAAATAATCCAATATGATTACTCCTCTTTATAGCTGGTCCTTGAGTAATTCACTAGGCAATGAATCCCTTGATTCACTAGGCAATGTCCACCTACTTAAAACCCACCCATATCTGGACAGGGAAAATATTTGGGGGCATGCTTCTCTAATGTGAGCTTTTGTTGTTATTTTTGCCTCTTTTATCACTTTGTCATTTTGTGAAAATGCCAAGCAATCTCAAAATAAACTTTTAAATACTCTCCATTATACATAACAATGTATAAAATGCTTGTGTCTACTGTTACATAACTTTAGACATTTCCATAAACCTGCATTTATTTATCAATATTTTAAAAATGCTTTGTGTGCAGATATTAAGCAAATTTTGAGGACCATGTACTTTTCTAGCTTTTTTCTCAAAATACATTATAAGGTGAAGTCAGAGTTCACAATTAAAGCCAGCATATGGGAATCTATATTTCATCAGTGTTTTCAATCATTAGAATTTCTTGCTGCTTTCTTGTCAGACTAGAATACATTATCGGTGCCATTTCACCTTGTAATGTAGCTAAAGAATAGCCAGGAAGCATCTTGTCAGGACTGCTTTATTCCTCCACTAGTGTGTGTTAATTCTATTTAATTCAAGACTTTCTGATTTTTTATAAACTTCTTATTTTGTAAACTGTTAGCTTAAATAAAAATTCAAGAATATTTACCTTTGAAACCACTTTATGCAAAGAAAGTTACAATATTCAGAAATAAGCTGGCATGAACCAAGAGTGCCTGCCTTGATGGTCACATCTTGGCCCCTACTCTTATCTCAAAGCAATAATTGCACACCAAGAAGGGACCAGAGGCAACCATGGATTCATATTTTATTATTTCAAATTAAAAGATGCCTAAGCAACATATTCAACATACATTAAAGTTTCTCCCATTCAATTTCTTTCTTTCTTTTTTAGTACTTGTTTTGTTTGGCCTGGAAGTGTCTCGTATGTCTTTGTCTTGCCTTGGACTCCTGTGCACTCACCTCCTAAGAGTGATGATTTCATTCCTATATGACCGCACCTAGTTCTTGGGGTAAAAGAGAGTGGACCCAAACTTCATGTGTGTTGGACAGTCTATTATCTGAGACCATATAATAAATCCTGAAGTCCAAATTTACTCAAAATTCTTGACTTTTCTTATAGATTTACTTCCAAATTTTGCCATTGGACACTCAGGCAACCTCACCTCAGCCTCTTGTTTCCCTGAAGCCTGCCATGCCCCGGTTTGGCTTTCCCTTCCTCTATGGAAAAGCTCTGTTGTGCTTTAAAATCATCATGTCATGGCCATGTTTCCCTGTGGGCACTCTGCACACAGTCACACAGAGTAAAACCGCTTGACTGCACCAACGCTGTACCCAGTTCTAAGATCTACCGTTTACACTGCAAAGGGGGGAATTGATATTTTATCCTCCAATTTCACCTATTGAAACCATGTAACAGGCAGAAGCTGCTTAGTAACTGTAACTGACTGGATGAAATGATGACCATAGCCTTCCCACTGCCCTGTGAATAAAGTCAAGCAAATTTTATAAACCCAGAAGGTTAGTCTCCTTTATTTTATGCTTTCAAGTATATTAATACATCCTTCTTCCAAATGCTTACTATTGGTGATATAACTAAAAATATAATTATTTACCTTATAGTTGATATAATTAGTTACTTAATACTACATTTAAAAAATATAAAGACGTTCAAACAACACACACACACACACACACACACACACACACACACAAACACACGAGAAAATCTTCATAAGTGCTGAGAACACTTCGAATTACTTGCGAAGTACTTGAACATTAACTGCAGAATGGGTTAAGGTACATACTGTCTTTGAAGTGCAATTCTGAGAAACTTTGGAGAAAAGAGCACCACAAGTCCTTTCAGAACAGTGCGATGTGTTCCTAAGGAGCCCTCCAGGCTTTTTAATTCTGCAAAGCTGGCTGAGTGTCTTTAGTTTGGCTGGTCTGTTTGGTCAACTCTTCATATCCAAGGTAAACTATGGTTGCTAATAGAGGGGCAAACGAGTCTTGCCCACAGAAAAGCAAATCGATTCTTTACAACAATTGCATTGATTTCTTTCCTGTAAAAAATGTCACTCTAACCTTACACAGTTATGGATAATAAAAAATAACATTTTAGCATATAATACCAACATAAAATAACATGTGGCATATAACATCAATCAAAATCTTTAGCAGGTTTTGATTTTATATATCAATGTGGGTAGTAATTTTTGGCAAACTGTAAATTCTTTACACAATACTAAGGAATCTGTTATTTCTTTCAGAAAAAAAAGAAGTAGCTGAAAGCTCTTAAACAAGTAATGCAACGGTTAATGGTTCAGGACATAGACTGCAATGGAAAACAGAAATAGAAAGAAGGAAATGAGGGGCTTTACCAAGAGCCCCGTGAATAGCAAAAGACATTGATGAAGACAGACACAGTGGGTTAGGGAGAAGTGAAATGATTTAAGTGCTAGTATGAAGGAACACCAAAAATACTGTTGCATAATGAATAGAGAAGACTGAAGAAAGGTTTGCCTAGTACTCCCAGAAAGATGGATCAGATATATAACCTTTCCACTCACTAAAAGGGGAGAAGTAAAACCTTTGTTTTGGGTTGAAGCTTTGCATAGCTATGGAGTTTGTTGAATCTGTATCAAAGGGTCATTTTCTTCTCTTTTTGTTCTTTTCATTTATTCATCTCTCTATTTGACATACCAGCCACAGCCTCCCCTTCCTTCCCTCCCAGTTCCTTTCTCTCATCCTCCACCTCCCAGTTCCCCCTATTCTTCTCCATCCAGGAAAAAGCAGGCCTCCTGTAAGTATCAACATAATTTGGTATATTGTGTTGCAGTAAAACTGAGCACCTCCCCATGGACCCAGTATGATAAGTGGGGTACCAAAAGCCAGTAAAAAGTCAGAGATGCTGTGGGACAATGGTCTTTTATCCTGTCACTAGTATTATTTTTACTAAAATGCTGATTGGCCAATAGCCAATCAGGAAGTACAGGTATAGCAATCATGAAGGAAGTACAGGCAAAGTAATGAGAACAGGAGAATTCTGGGAGGGGAAAGCTCAGTCTGCAGCTATGACCCAGATACAGAGGAAGCAAGATGTGACTGCCTTGCCAAATAGGTACCAAGTCACGTGGTTAACACAGACACAAAATGGACTAATGTAAGATGAAGAATTAGTTAATAAGAAAAGTCTGAGCTACAGGACCAACCAGTTTCTAACTAATGTAGATCTCTGTGTGTTTATTTGGGACTAAATGGCTGTAGGACAAGGTGGGACAGAAACATCAGTTCAACAGAATGGCACCCATGTGGACAACTCCATTCACAGAAAGCCTGAAAGACCTTGGGAAGTAATTCTAGACACAAAATAGCAGCATTAAGCATGGCTTTTTGGTAGCAGCAATTTCTTGGGTTTGCCCTGTTTGCTAGAGGCAAGTAAGTGTTCTCGTTTAAGAGAGGCTTCCTAATTCAGCTTTAGCTGCAAAACCTTACAGCTCTTTTAAAAGTCTCTGCCACAAAGCACTTGAATGTTGTTTATGAATAGCCTACAGCATGCTTCTTGGTGGCAGCATGGACCTTGAAATGCTATAGAGTTGTGACAATAAACGTGGCTCAGGCTGGTACCTCTGCCATGAGGCTGGAATCTCAGAAAACTATGGAATGGACTGGATCCAGCTGTCAAAGCCATGGTTTTAATCCTAGTCATATTGCTTAGCAAATTGAAGACTCATGTAGTCAGAAAAAGAGAGAGAGATACAGTAAAGAGAGATTCAAAGGCAAAGAAAACTTATTGTGAGTTTAAAACTATATGAAGGCTTGGAAGACAAAGGAAAGGGATAAAGTCCTTAAAATAAGAAAGAGAGTAGTAGAATGTGGTGTCACATACCTTTAATCTCAACACTTAGAAAGCAAAGACAGAGAGATCTCTGTGAGTTCAAGGACAGTCTGGCCTACCGAGTTAATTCCAGCATGGACAAAGATACACAGAGAAACCCTGTCTCAAAAAGCCAAAAACTAAATATAAAAAATAAAAAATAGAGGTTAAAATAAAGCCATGTAAAGATAGAAAATACACAGAGAGTCTGTATACTGTATGTTATTATGTCTCCTTTGAACTGTTTGAATGCTGAGGAAAGAGTAACAGCTGCTAAGAGATATTTTTTTATTGCTTATGAATGTTGCTGAATTAATCCAAGACAGATATTTTGAAAGTACCTTGACTTGAAAATTGAAGTCAAAAGGTATGTTACTTTGGAGAAGATGTTTTGCTTTTGTTTCCACAGGAAATTAGAGGCTGTGAATTCAATCTCAGTTAAGAAAAATCAGGTTTGATCAAGGAAGACCACCTGAGAAATATCTGGTAGGAACGGATGGCCCATATGTCTGAGTTCTATATCCTGAACAGATTCAAGATTGCTGTGTGAGATGATCATGCCTCACAGGATATTCCAGTCATGACTTGATCATAATTCTAAATTTTCTTTAGGTCCCCATAAGATTAGGGTCCAGAATCAGCAGGAATTAACCTGGAAAACTATGCCCACATTCCCCCAAAATGAACTATGGATATTTTCCATTGTTTAGAATGTTGGTAACAAGTTCTTATTGATAATGGTCAGGAGAAAAGCTAAACAAAGGAGATAAGATTCAAGTTCCTGTTTTTTAAATAAAAGGGAAAGTGATGTGGGATGATGATCTTTTATCCTATCACTTGAATTATTTTTAATAAAATGCTGATTGGCCAGTAGCCAAATAGAAAGTACAGGCATGGCAATCGGGCAGGAAGTAGAGGTGAGGTAATGAGAACAGGAGAATTCTGGGAGAGGAATTATGAGTCTGTAGTTGTGGCCCAGATGTGGAGAAAGCAAGATGTGACTACCTTGCCAAAAAAGGTACCAAGCCACATGGCTGACATATAAGAAACATGGGCCAATGTAAGATATAAGAATTAGTTAATAAGAAAAAGCCTAAGCTATGGGGCCAGTCAGCTTCTTACTAATGGAGACCTCTGTGTGTTTATTTGGGACTAAATAGATGTAGGACCAGGTGGGACAGAAACTTCTGTCAACACAGAGACATCCCTCATTCCTTATGTTAGGATTCCCACAAGCTACACATCTGTAACATATATGCAGAGATCTTAGGTCATTCTCAAGCAGCTTTCCTGGGTGTCAGTACCGAGTTTTTAGCAGTCTTCTTTACCCCTCTGGCTTCTACACTCCTTTTTCTCCCTCGTCCTCTGCAGGATTCCCAAACACTGCTTAATGTTTGGCTGTGATTCTTTCCATCCTTCTCCACCGTTGCTGGATAATAACTCTGATGACAATTGGGCTAGATACCAATCAGGTATCAGGAGATGGCCAGCTCAGACTATGTATGACCTATAGTTAGGAGTCTAAGCTGGGGTCCTCCACATAGACTCCTGAGAGATTTTCCTATGCCAAGCTTCCTCCTGACTCTGAAATGCCTTCTCCCCAGCAGTCCCCTTCAGCAATCTCCCCTTCCATGCCCCCCAACATATATTCTCATGTCCCCCTCAATACCTGCACTCCGCCCACTCATGAAATTTATTTTATTTCCCCTTCCTAGGGAGATCTGTATATTCCCCCATGAATTTCACTTGTTACCTTGTCTTTCTTAGACACTACCTCCATTATGTTCAGAGTAGCTTTATTTATAATATTCATAACCTGGAAACAACCTAGATATTACTCTACTGAAAAATAAATAAAGAAGATACGGCTATTAAAAGCAAGGACATCAAGATATTTGAAGGAAAACAGATGGAACTAGAAAAAATCCTGAGTGAGAAAACCCAGATTAATAAAGGCAATGATACTCTGTATTCATTCATAGGTGGATGTTAGCTGTAAAATAAAGGATAACTATGCTACAATTCACAGACCCAGAAAGGGTCATTTCTTGATAGCAAGTGTCACAGTAAATAGCAGCAACCATTAGAGATATATGAACATTTTGATCCATAAACCAATCTGAAAAGTTACAGAATTCATGGCATGGATATCTTAATATCTTAACAGCAAAAAGAAAATATAGAAAATTGCTTCAAAGAATTAGATTTTCAGGTTAGTTAAAATTGCAAAGACAAGTGTTTAGGTCATTTATAAGCAACAAACTGCTTCATTTATTTAGATGTGTAAAATAAGCAAGTAAAATCTGCAGCAAAAATGAAAACCAGGAAAGTTATAAACGCAGTTCTGTATGTTAATTATCTGTAATAGGTTGATGATCCTAATTACTACTGTGTAAGATATCAGTATGCTGTTAATAGATAGCTCACATTGATATAGAAAATGAGTTAGTTGTTTTCATTGCTACAATAAAATACCTGGGAAAATTATACATCACTTGTTCATGGTTTAGGATCAAAGAAGTTCAGAAACATGTCATTTTACTTAATTTCTGGCAATGGATTTTTCCTTTTTTCAAAGACAGAATCTATTGGAAGTCACTAACTAAATCAAGCAGAGAGAGTAGTCAGGAATTTACACTTTTTATTTGTCCCAGCTGCTCTTATCACTTCATGTTTGGTATTTCAGCATATGAATTAAAGGAAATAGCTATATCCAGATGATATCAGTAATAATCTGAAATAATTAAAACTTTAAGATTGTCCTTAAAATAGAATATCATGTTCTCTATATGACAAAATTATATCACATAACAATATATATATATATATTAAAAGTCTAAGATTCCTTCTTGATTAGCAACATTACAGTAACTCTGTGTACTGTGCCTTTGATTATATTATAAGTTATTTAAGATACGGATGTGACCCTTACTTAATATCATGATCTCAATGAGTAGCGATTTGATTGGAAGAAGAAGGAAGTTAATAGAACACAATACAAATGAAAATTAATGAAATAATATAGATTATACGTATATACAAACACTAAATGTGCATATTAATGTATAATTAGACAAAACAACTTTGAGCCATGTTAACAAATCTGTCCTGTAACACTTAAAGTGTTCCTGTTCTCCTGCTATATGACAATTACATTTTCAGAAAGTTCTACAACGTAATTACAGGTCATTAATGTGCTCACTGATAAACAATTACATTCCAACTAAGAAGACTCTACCAAGGTCAGAAAAGTTAACATGTTAATTCAGAATATAAGCATATTTATTTACAAAGGTGTTTGTACTGACAAAATATTTGTATTTGTCTAAAAATGACACAGTGGAATACTTTAAAACAAGGGAGTTAAAGGACTTTTGTATTCTTACTATGTATTCCCTTAAATGATTGAGTTTTGGAACTCTAATGTTTTGGAGAACATAGTAAATTCAAACCTAAAAACAGGAAAATGTCCAAAATCCTTTTCCAGAGCTACTCTAGTAGAACAATTTTAAACATTATGTCATGGATCAAATCAACCAGCTCAAAAGGTATACACATCTTGCTCACAGGAGTACTGCAGGGAAGAAATTACTCTGATACAGCATTCTCAACATTGAGTCAGCGAAGTTAGCACCCATATCCTACATATACTACAGCCTCCTGTTTGTGAAGAATTGAAAGTAACTGAATGAAGTAATTTATTAGTCCTCAGATTTCAAAATATAAACAAAGCTTATTGCAAATGACTCAATTTGAAATCATAAGGCAGCCTTAACCAGCACTTTCTAGAGAAAAGGGTGAAAGTCAAAGTGAAGCACCAATACCACACATTTTGAAATGTTTTAACTGAGAGAGATCTCTTTAATCATCTTGGGTATAAGACAATGGCTTGAAGAATATCACTCCTCTCTGAAGAATGGATGGGGGTGGGGTGGGGTATTCAAGTAGAGGGAAGGGGAGGAGAGGAAGAAGTGGGAAATGGGATTGGTAGGGATTGCTATGTAAAATGATAAAAGATAGTTTGTTTTCTTAAAAAATAAACAAATTTTAAAAAATTATTTTGGGTATAGTAGACTGAATATTTCCCCTGACCTACAACAAAGTATTTATATCTGTTCAGGCCCTTGGGACATCACCTAAATGAAAGAGAAGGTCTTTGAATTTCAAATTAGTGACAATGAATCCATCTTGAATTAGTGTAAGCTCAATGCAGAGGTTTATCTTCACATAAATGAGAACACATTCATACAAGAGAAAAGATCACTAATTGAAGTAATGGGCAGAGAACAGAGAGATAAACCCACAAACCAAGTCATGTGAAGGATCTGTAACTTCTGTATGTACTTGAGCAAGGCAGGAGCAAGCATCCCATGAACACAAAAAGGGAATCTGCACTGCTCATTACCTGATTTTAGACTTTTACCTTCTACAAATATGAGACAAGATATTCTTATTGTAATGCTACACCTTATGCAGTGCTTTCTTGAGGCTTTATGAAATTAATACACCATGTCTTTCAACCATGTGTAGAAAATCTCACGGTATGGGGAAAATAATTTATTCAAGATCACATAACTAATTATTCTCAGAATTAATATTAGATGCCATTGCCTACCAAGTGGTTCTTTATTAGACTTTTGATTGATTAGACTCCTTGGAGCTGAGAGTACATTGAAAATACACAAGAGAAAGAATTGTGTTAGAATCCATTTCTTTTCACATTGTATTAAATAATTTTTATTTTTATTTTAATTTTAATTTTTATTTTTTGAAATGTAGATTATACTTTGGTCAAGAAGGGTCTAAAGCTGGTTTTTCCTGAATTTCTCATCACCTCAGTTTCTCTTTCAGAAAAAATATGGTGGCTATTTGGCTAAATGAAATAACTGTAAACTTGTAATGTAAATGTGTAAAGGTTATATGACTGCAGGCTGATTTATTTTTGACATTATTTTTTTAACTAACTTCAGCTAAACATTTACAATTAATAATGCTTGGTCAAGTAAGTCTCTTTAGTCTTCATATAAACTGTGGTAGAATGAACAGGAATGATACTTTATACTAAACTACTAATTTGACGAAGACTCAGGACAAGTCAATATTTTATGAAATACTGAGACAAATACAAATACTAAACAATAATACTTACAACTATAGAAGTGGAGAAATCAATCATCCATGGTTACTTTAACTATCAAAGCCTTCGTTAATTAAGCTTTACTAGATAAATTGAGAGCCTTAAAACACACAGAGAAATATTATCTGGTTTTGGATCAAGTCAAATTTTTCTAGTTTATTGAAATCACTCAAATATAGTTTTCACATGATGGCAGCCTTATTAATTTTTACCTAATTGTTCTTAGCTACTTTTATCTTCCAGGTTGTTTAAGATAAGACAGATTCAAACAGAAAATTTGTAATTCTTTCCAATTTATTTCCTACACATAAAAATTTATACTCATAAGGTATATGGGTAGGTAGATGATCAGTTTAAAGCCAAAAATAATTTATGAAAACATCAATAAAAACTAACTTGAAATTTAAGATATATTTTAAGTAAGTGTTTAATAACTTGGACATTTAGTGACCTCGAATATTGTAACTTTATCAGTTTAGACTCTACCACTGAAGTTGAGAATCTCAAATGTCATGATCTCCTGTGTCTTCATGTTTCTCAAGTGGTATTTCAAACTTCTTGACTTACACATTTAAATATGTGATCATTTTAGAAAAAATAGTGTATCATAATGTTTTTTGGATACATTTACTTGGGACATTATCATTGGGCTCAGTTAAAGATTTGACTTAACAGAACATTAAAGGGCTTTTGTATTACAAATATTTTTACTATTAATTATCTACAAGCTTAAAACTTGTGTGTGTGTGTGTGTGTGTGTGTGTGTGTGTGTGTGTGTGTGTGTTTACTTGTATTCATTTTATCTCATACTATCTGGTGACTTTTTAAACTCAGGTGTGTTAAATTTTCTAAGACTCATTTTCATCATCTACAAGACAAGGAAACAATCCCAAGACACTTCGACGCATCAAATGATCTAAGTCACACAAATATCAACAGAGGCTCTTACAGAGGACAAAAGTCAATGCTTCAGCGATATGTTTCATTTTTTACAAGGTATTTTGTAGTATGATTAATAAGACCACAGAGACAGATATTGGGGTTCAACCTGAGGGTCAGAAAAGCAAAACAGCCAGTCACTGGTTCTTACCTCTACCTCAGTCTGTAATGGCGATCCTGCCTCCAGGAATTTCAGAATGAGACTGTGTGGAGCTGTCTCCTCCCATTTTATATTTTTCTCTAGTGCTGGGATTAAATGCCTACACCACTACCACCCAGTTTCTATGGCAAGCCAGTGTGGCTACTGGGATTAAAAGTGTGTGTCACCATGGCTTGGTCATAAGACTGACCAGTGGGACTGTTTCACACTCTGATATTCAGGCAAGCTTTATTTCTTAAAATAAAAATAAAATATCACTACAATGGTTTTTCTCTTGAATCTTGGAGACTTAAGACAAGCTTTCTCTTCGCCTTCATCAAGGCTGATTGAAGCACACACACAGTTTTTCAGATTCTTTCTTATAATAGTGGATACACAGAAAGATTGCATTTTCTTTTTTCCAGTAATCTAGCTAATGTAATCAAGACTCTAGTATTTCATTTCCGGTTGACTATCATTTTATGTCACCTTCTCCTCATCCCCTTTTCTTTCAAGTGTAAGTTCATTTTTATCCACATTTTAGTATTTTCTGTAGCTAATGTCATAGATAGCTTATTCTTAACATGGTTTGCTGCTTCTTATTTGGTTCTTTTAAAGGGGAGCTTTTCTATATTATTCATTATTTTTAAATAGACACATCTAGGAACATATCACTGATCAGTTGTCTAAAATATATGTTTGCAATAATATTTCTTATATCTGAATTTAAACTGTAAAAATCTTGTATCCAGGTCCAGTGTATATAAGAAAACAAAACCACAAAAGATCTCCATGTCACTTTTATCATGTACAGAAGTAATTTTGTGTATTTAAAACATATTTTTATAAAGTGAATACCACACATGGAAATGGCCAACCCTTTCTTCTTCTATCAATACAAACTATACTGTAAATTGTTATTTCCTTTACAAAGTGGCTGCCTTTCTATTCCTATTCCTATCTTCCTTCTCCACAGAGCTATGTCTGTAACAGAAGTATTTACAGATTGTTCTTTGTAGGAAGTTGCAAAATATAGACAAGTTTTATCATCTGTCCAACTTTAAGCAGAATGGGCTTCTAGAAAAATGTTTATGTACTGGAGTACTGGTAAGTCATTACTATGTCGTCACGTAAGAAGGAACTAACATAGTACCTAACTCAGAAAATGTTACCAAGTATTATGCTTTAGAAGATACTTTCTATTTCATAATCAGCTCTATTTTGTACCATTTATAAAACTCTAAAATCCAAAATTATATTTATTATTGAATTTTACAACTACCAAGGTTTAAAATAGAGCAGTTGCCTGCCTTTGTTATTTTATAGATCCACTCTGTATTTTAATGAATCATTTGTTATTTGTAAAATCTCTAAAATAAATCATATTTATATAGTATTTCTTCTATTCAATCAATTAGTACAGTAAGCAACTTTTATGATGCCATGTTATTAAATTATACTCTGCACTGGATTTCCTCCACCAGCAACAATTATATTTTATGTTCCACCATCATGAGGGACCAAATACTGGTCACTCAGTAAATGATAAAATAGGTCCCTGAGACATCCAATCGTCAATGAATGGGCGATTTAATGGCATTGCCTTCTTTGCTAATAAAAGTGATTGTTGCTGTTGCTGGGTGTGGTGGTGTATTCTTGCAATGCAGGAAGATCAAAAGTTCCAGATCTTCAATTACTACATAGAAAATCTGAGGTCAACGAGAGAATCAAAGCAAGATCCTGTCTCCAAAATAAAACTGAATGAATAAGTAAATAAATACAGAAACTGGATTTCATTGAGTGTAATTAATAATGTGATGTTAGAGGGGTACTGAGCTCGCTTTAGTAACTCCACCCAGGTTATATTTAGAAGCCTTATTCCAAATGAACTCCCATTCATTTTACTGATGTGAATTCATTGAATGAAGCTAGTTCAAAATAGAAACATTCTTCTCTAAGCTTGAATACGCTGCCATGTTCCTAATAACAGTAATCCACAAGTAATTATGACTAAGCCATAAATGAAAATATGGAGAAAACACCAGCATGAATGCTCAAAAACCCCTTCCCCACTAATTCTTTTACAGGTAAAATAAATTTATCATATTATTTACAATCAGAAATCTGTCAGCTACTAAACAATTGGTAGGAATTTGGATAAATGTTGAGTGACAAAATTGTGAAAGTGGATTTTTTTGCATGGCTGGCAAATTTCATAATGTTTTAGAAATTTATATTTAAAATCTACTTTAAAAAGTTTCTCTGGTACTTACAAAGTTTAGGGCTGTGGGAGCTATTGACAGCCTCAATATATTTGTGCATACTGTCAGTATTCTATTTACTTCTAACAGAGCAATAAACATGTCCCTATAATGTTGTCTTAACATTCAAACAATTTGAAATAACTGTGCATTTGTTACTAGTCCAACAAGGAGATCCTGGGTGGTTAGTAAGCCTACAAATTTGTCTAGGACTCTGAAGACGATAACCAAAATTGCAATAGAGATAAATACGAAATAAAATTAATACAAAACAAAGGAAGATAAGAAAGAAAAATTGGAGAGAAAGATGTCTTGCTCATGTAACACTTGTCTAGAACAATTCGACTCCACCAAATGGCTCAATTTTTCAATACTCAGCAGCTATAGTCATGGTATCTAAGGACAATAGGATACTAACAAATAGAACAAAAACATTCCATCATTTTCCTTGGTACTCAAGTACAGTGGAAGTTCAGACATTCAGATCATGCCCCAGAGAAACATCATTTTGGGGGTGTCAGACATTGCTAGTTTTGAAATGTAGAAATATAAGTTACAGTAATTTAAAAGTCACGATTTCCCCTGTATTTTAAAGGTCATTTCTAGAGGAAAGTGGACCCTGCCCCAAAAAGGAACCACCAAAAAGAAGGTGGGGGTGGGAAAGAAGGAAATTAGAAAGAGAGAGAAAAAAGGGAGTTAGAGAGGGTGGGAGGAAGAGAGGGTAAAAAAGAAGACTCTAGTGAGAAACAGAACTACTGAATTCCAGTGTTGCGTTAAAAAATCACATTCATTATGTTTGTTACATATTAAGAATTCTCACTTACATATTTGAAGCTTAGAGGCTTATGTATTCTCATCTATTATTTTTAAGTACTAGTAAGTAATGAGCAAAGCTGGGAAGTTATATAAGCATATTGTCTCAGTGTTTGCTTAGCAGTACACCATGAATTCATTTTTTATATGGTCAAGCATATACATATTTACAGGTTAAAATTTCCACATGTAGAAATACATAATAACTAAACATGGCTTAATATGTATCTGTGTAGTTTTCAGGTAAGCATAAGATCTGATTTGGAAACTAATTCTTTGATGATGCAAAACATACATAATAATTTCTTATCTAGATAACCATGTTTCTTTAGTCAATATTTCTGAACAGGTACATGTAACTTGCTTTCCGTCTAGCAGTTCCTATCATTTCTTATCTCCTAGGTGTAAAATTTGCACCTATTAAGCTTCTGTATCACAAAGCATATTGTAAACAGTAGCGTGGCTATCACATCGCAGAGAGGAAGTTCAGCTAAATTCTGGAACTCAACCAGAAAAGGAAGCAACAATGCAAACAGAGACAGCACTAACAGGAAGCAAAGAAATACTACAGTAAACAACACACACCTTTCCCTGACCTCCTAAGATTGTGTATCCACTTCTGGATGTTCGAATTCCTGTGCCTAGGATGAATGAGGTGCCAGACTTCCAGGCCAGACACTCTGGGAGTTCTCTAACATGAACACCGCGAGCACTAATGGACTAGAGCCACCATCCCTGCAGAGCGCATTGTGCCACCACACAGTGGAACAAAATCTGTGAACAAGTCAAGTAGTCATTTCCCCGTTCTCATCTACAGAAATAATTTACTTCTTAGCATTCTCTAGATTCCATGTCCGGCCAGAAAAAATACTTTATATCAGCTTATGAGACATATTTTTTATAAGTAGGAATATATACAGTCTGATAATGTATTAGACATATAATTTGCATGTATTTGTAATATATAAGACTTATAATATGAACATATAGAGGTCACAAATTCAGGTCAAACTTGTGCTCCTCCTCCAACCACCTAACTCCTGTGACTACATGTGCCTGACACTATGTTCAGCTACCAATTTTTTCATTATAAATACATCATCTCTCACTGATCTTCTATTCACTGCCCAGAAGTTGTAAATTCAAATTTAGCATCAATCATTAGCTAGATTTAGCATATTTTTAAGGTGTTTCCATTTTTTATACTCAACTCTAAATTCTGTCTTCCTCAAATCATGCAGTACCATTGAGTGCCTGATAGTTACTAAGTGTGCTGTGCTTGTCCATTGTCTTTTCATAAGACTGCCTATATCTCAGACACAGTCCTGACTTTATACCATCTTAAATGTCTCCTTCAGAGACCAAATCCCTCACATCACAGTTGCCGTGTTACCTCATCCAGCTGCTGAGCTCTGACGGAAAGAACCGTCAGGAGACTCTACAATAGTCGTAGCGCATTTCTATGCTTGGACAGAGAGTGCTGTTGGGTGAGATACGGAGAAATGAAGTGAAAGGGCATAGTGTGTGTGTGTGTGTGTGTGTGTGTGTGTGTGTATGTGTATGTATTTATGTAAACTAAGGTCAATAATCCTTAAAAGAATGTTCCAAAAGATCAGCTATTTGGGATTATGATGCATTAGGTCTCATATACTTCTTATCATCCAAACAGTTAATTTAATTGAACATGAATGATCCTAAACATGGTTGGTTGTCTAGTAAAAGCACACATTTTTTACCTTTGGATTATATGAAGGTTGATTATTCTTACTATTATTTGTATTAAGATTTGCTGTTATTATTATTTTTATTATTTAAATCCAACATTCTAAATATCACTTGAAAATTAATATACCAGAGATGTATTTTAGTGTAGTTCTCTCAATTTTGCCACTAGCATTTAAGATTCCATATCTTTTTATAAATTTTAAAACTGGTTAATTCAAATTTCTTCACGTGACTACAACCTCAAATTATCTTATTTTTAATGCTCACCTGTATTTAGTAGCTACTAGTATAGAATGGATTGTCATATTACCTAATTCTCAAAATTTAACAAAGAAGTAGATATGTCTCTTTCTCTCATTAAAAGCTGGAAGTACACAAGACATTTGTTTGAATATTATCTTTTTCATGTGTATTGATGTCTTAACTTCACTCATGTCTGTGCACCAAGTGCACACCCACAGAATACAGAAGGCGTCATTGTAACCACTGGAGCTCCTGGAATGGGAATTATAGGTGGTTGTGTGCTACGTTGTGGGTGGTGGGAATCAAATCTTGGTCCTCTGCAAGAACAAGTACTCTTCAGCTCTGGGCCATCTCTCAATGCATCACAGAATATTTGCAACAGCAAAAAAAGTTACCTCTTTTTCCTGGTCATGCCTACTGGGAATATATTACCATAATTTAATTGAGTAGGGAAATCCCATTAGAAATTGAAAGCACCCACTGTTAAAGTCTAATTAAGGTTTTCCCTGAGCTAGGAGCATATTTCCTTAGTGAAAAAGGAATTACAATATTTGTTTAAGTGTGTTGTGTTTTAACAAATATCTTTTTCAGATATTAATGATATTGACCTTATATGTGCAGTTCTAATTCAGGCCTTACTTTTGCAATCTCTTTTGTGGTTCGTTTGTATAGTGAAAGATATCCCTTTTCACATGGTTGTCTGAGCTGAGAGTTCTCCTGCAGTGTCTATGTGTGAGACAAGAGTTTCCCTGGGGCCACTGTTATGGTCATACTTGCTTAGCTTTAATTAATCACGACGAGAAACATAAAGACTTCACTGCCACTAGGATGGACTTTGCATTCCAAAGAGACAAAAGGAGGTTTCAGCTGCTGTTGTGTCACGTGTGGTCACTTTTGATTAAGCGGCAGATGTTATTACAAGTGCTAAAAATCTCCGCTGTCTCTTTGAATCTGCTGTAACTAGGTGAAAGATGACAACGGCAAGAGAAACAGACGTTCTGAACATACAGCCTCATCAGCCAACAGAGCAAGGACGAGGGCTCTCACAAAGGGGTCTGACAATTCTGGTCCCTTCGTTGCAGGATTGGCTGTGAGTCTGTGGGTGAGTGTCTTACTGCCACCCAGGAAACGACAGACTGTGACTTCTAAGAAGACACCTGAATTTTTACTGGCAGCATCACTGACTCGTTCCTTATCTAACTTCAGTTTCTATTTTGTTTTACCACTCAAACTTCCTTTAAGAGCCCTGGTAACTTGCACTCAGAGGTTGGGGAGAAAATGCCTAAAATACTTACTTAAGTGAGTGGCCAATTCACTTCGTGAATCCTCAAACAAAACTCAAGCACTCCTAAAACATTAGGATTGCTACAAATATCCTACTCAATGCTGAAGATAAAGAATAAGTATTTTGTCAACCATGGCAAAATTAGTTAAGTGTGAAGTTAAAATCAGTTAGTTTTCTCATTCGGAGACATATTCAAGCAATTTCAAAATAAGTAAGCACTACTGAAAAGTTATTCCTCAGGATACAAGAGAATTATTTTTAACTAAAGAATTATTTCCTGAAAACTTAGTTAAACAAAGAATTTGAATTGCTATGTGTTGGTGTATAGCCAAGTATATTCCTTGTTAGAATATTATACACAACAGGGACTGAAGACTTTGCCAAAATCTAGATCAATATATTTCATTGCATTTATTATTTTTACTTACTCTTCATGGAAATATTTGCTAATCATTATTATTACTTATTAATCATTCATGGACTTTTAAATAAATAATGCATTCTTTTTACTTATTTATAATTATTAAAAATTACTAATTATTTATGGAAATTTATTATAATAAAATGTTAATTTTAGAAAAAGTTAGTTAGCAACCATTCATACTGCCAGAATATTAAGTATCTTCTTTTTCTTCCAATGTAATGTTTTTTACTGTTTAGGAGTTTCACAAACTGCAGTCTAAGTGAAACATAATGTATTTACCAAGTGCTAGGAAAACATCCTGTTGCCTACCTATGTTATCTATATTAAACCTTACCACAAAAAGACAAGAATTACCCAATCCGATGCATGCTAAGTTAGTGGATTGGTTGTTTCACGTATCCTACAACGTCTAAGACTTCTGCACATGTGTTCACTCATAGCCACATGCTTCAATATCTTATGAGAGGCAGAATGTAGCACAAAGAGTTTAAAATTATGTAAGTATTGCAAATTTGGTTTCCACTAGAAAATAGTCTTGACCCGAAATCAGTATGAAATTTGGCAAATAATTATGTAGTTGGAATGCAGGAGAGAATTTTGCTTACATGGTCAAAGTATGAGATGACACTCATTTTTTGAGATCTGTAACTCAATTTCATATTTCTAGCTATAACAAATGTGATTAATTTTTGGGGAAATCGAGTATAATTATTATTTCTCAGGGTACTAGTGTTGATTATATTATATTATTATATTATATAGTGTAATTATATTATATTATATAGTGTAATATATTATATATTGTTATGAACTTTAGAAGGCATTATGAGTCATTATTATGTTTATTTTTTTAACTGAAAGGGCCACAAAATTTTAATAGTTCTAGATATGGACAAGAGAACATTTATTTAATATTGTACTAAATTTCTTAAATTTTATTTGTTAGTGTTTTGTGTGTGTGCCTTTGTGTGTTGTGTGTCTGCAAATGTGCACAATATATGTGTAGGGTCACAAAGCCTTAGTAAATGTAGAAATGAGAGGGAAAACTTGGTGGAGCCAGAACTAACACCTTTACGTGGGTTCTAGGAATCCGTCTAGGATCCCCATGCTTATGTGACAGATGCCTTTACCCACTGAAAAATCTTCTTAACCCAGCAATGAACTTTTACAGGAAGAACATTCAGTCATTATCCATGAAATGTTTGAAACATTTTATTTCTCAAAAATTTTAATTGAACTACAATAAATCTTTCAATAATGGCATAATTAGACTTTTACCAGAATTTAATAACTGTGAGTTTATTCTGTTTTGACCTGTAGCACATTTTATTAAAGAGAAAAATTAGTTTCTCCTATAAAACTTCATGCTTCCCATTTATCTGATTTTATCGACTGCTTTAATTAAAGTGACAGAATATGTAAGTAATTGATTTTGTGATAAAATAAGTAATTGTAATTAATTAGTTTTAAAATAATTAGCATAAATCAATTTCCTATGCGCTGTGATTTTTGCATTTTTAAATTCATGCTCCTAAAGCATGATATAAAGCACAATAATACAGCGTCCCTTGAACAGATGGGTAGAAGGCCTATATGCTCTTTCCTCAAATTTTCAAGTGTTCTGAATAAGCCTCCCTTTAGTTAGCCTCAGACGCCATGAACCAGAGCAGCTAAGACTTTATCATGAAGCATTGAGCATAAGAAAATTTGTGGAAAATAATTTCTACTGAATGAGCCCAAGCCAAGGCCTCTACCCTGTTTATGACCTTTGGAATTAGTCATGTTAATATATGTAATTAATTATGGCTATGAATGGAGCTTGCATGAATATTTTTATATGGGGATATCTTTGCAGGTGTGTGTGTGTTCTTGCATGTGGGTACACGGGGTAGCCTAAGGACAACTTCAGAAATTCAAAATTACAGAAATTAAGTATCAAGGCAACAAAACTACCAATTAACATGTAGGCTAATGAATTAAAGAATTTTCAGAAAAATAATAACAATAGCCCCACAAATGGCTAGAAATCAGTTTTAAAAGTGTTCAACTACTCTAGCCATCAACAATTAAATAAAACAATTTTGTGATACAACATGGCCCTTGTCAAAATGGCTAAGATCGTCTAGAACTCTGACAACACATGTTGGAGAAGATTTGCACAAAGAAAAAAGGGTGAGATTAATGAAACTATTATGCTAAATATTTAGAGGTTCCGTAAATAAAACTTCCACAGTTTCTAGCCATACTACTCCTAGGCGAGTACACACAGAACTCCATAACCTTCCACAGGTACTGCCAGGATTATTGATGCCTCATTGAGTATAGAAGGGAATTGAATCAACTTAGTTATCAATAACAGATGAATGGACAATGAAAATCTGGTACAAACATAAGGTGGAACATTATTCATCTCCAAAGAAAAATGAAAACACAATTCTAGGAAAATAAATGCATTTTGAATGTATAGTGATAAGGAATAACAAACCTCAGAAAGAAAGAAAAAGAAGGTTCTCCATCATATGTAGTCTCTGGCTTGTAATGTATGTATACACATGCACAGCATATGTGTGGGTCCAGCATAGCATATAGAATAGAGTGCACAAAAGGAGGACACTGAGGAGGAAAGACAGAAGGCAAGAAACAGATGCAGGGGCAGTGAGAAACTATAAAACTGATTGTTTCTGATTTTAACTATTGCATGGATTTTTTCCATTTTTTGTGATTAATAAATATATAAAAATGCAGTTGATAGTGAAAATGTAAAACCCCATGTGAAGTTTCATAGTACTACAGAGGCCATTCTAGCCTAACAGAAGTTCGCTCAGAGGTATAGACAGGGTTCAAGCAATGTGCATGTTTGAGTGGCTAAGTCAATCTAGGTATGTGCTGTTTTTTATATATAAGAATTGTATGAAAAAGTGATTCTTATTATTTATTAACAAACAATTCATAAAACTGTGTCTGTGTGGTTACTAAAGTCAGAAAAAAAATCAGGTACGAAAAGTCTACATGTTTACAAAGGAAGAATTATAAAATGATAAAGTTTTATTTTATAAAATACATTTAATTATATAAAAAGATAACATGGCAAATATATTAAGAAATATTAACTCTAAAGATTGCAAAAAAACAGAAAATTTACTCTTAAATAGAAGAAAAAATACTTTGAATTCAACACCGAACACCTGTTACAAAGAAATAAGAAATAATATTATAATACACATTTTATTTGAGAATATTGCAATTTAAACCCTTAAAGTTGTCTTATTTTAATTTCTAAATGTCCTTCAAATATATAAATTTTGCATTCTGTATATGCCAAATATTAACTTTGCTTTAAAAGGCATATTTCAGAGAGACCCCCAAGCTGTATACTCCAGTAGTTTTTATTTTCATCTTTTTTTCTTTTACTGATACTTGATTCAGGCTATGATTTTTAAAACTGTGTGCATAGTAGTTAAGAAAAAGTTTTTGCTTCATTTTCTACAAATTGGTTATATTCATTAATTTTACTTTTTAATGTCAAATATGATCTTCTATTATTTATTTTTCTCAAGCACATTAAAACAGTTAAGTTCTTGCATTAGATATTAAGGGTTTTATGGGGTATTGTGTTTGCTCCCTGAGAACACTATTTATTTTTGTGGCCATTCATCAGTGTCACTTGAGCTCAGAGGCTATGCAAGGATTTCTGTCTAATAGCCAAGGCAACAGGATTTATTGGTTGGGAAATCCTTAGCTACAGCTACTAAACTGCCATTAGCAGGCTCCTTAACAGCTCATTAACACAGGGAGATGTGCTGTGTACAGCACAGCCTGAATGAGAACCATGGGTTTAAAAAAAGTTCTTTGCTTATTCTGCTCTGAATGATCTTAACCTAGAAGAATCAAATTTCAAATAGTGACAAGACAAAAAAGAAAATGGGACAAGTTGCATCTCTCTCTCTCTCTCTCTCTCTCTCTCTCTCTCTCTGTGTGTGTGTGTGTGGGGGGGGGGAGCTAGGAAAGAAACTTTGTGAGGCATTTAAGTTAATATCCTCTAATTGTTTTAGCCAAGAATTATCGATTTCTTTTGAAGCAATACCTCTCCATAGTCTGCTTCAGAAACAAATGAACTGAGAATGTACTATTAGAAAAAAAAGTAAATAAATTATATTTTGCTTTGTACTAAAGGTATTACCATTAAGTAGCATTGACTTGGTACTGCACATTTTTAGCTCACAATTTGACCAACATCTAAAGATCCGGTTTTAAAGAAATGTACATATTTGAGTGTCATTAAACAGATACTAGCAATGTAGAAAAGGGGCTCAAGAATAACTTTTAATGAAAATGGCAGTTTTGTTTCTCACTATGGTAAATGATTAAAAAAGAGAAGTGCTACTCAGAGAAATGAATGAATCCGAGGTTAATATTTGCAAAGCAAATTATTTATTAAACTCAGGAACATAGATGGGATCAAATTGAACACCGAACATAAGTAATTTGGAAGCAGAATGTCATTTTAGAGGTTGTGGTAGGTCAAGGGTGTTATGGGATATGGCCTGAACCAACTGATAGGATGAAGAATCACTGTAGCTTTCTCTACTGAAACTGCCACTGTTTTCAGAACTACATAGTCAGGCGTGTTCAGCTGAAATCCAAAGGAAAATCACAAACAAACCAAATAGACAACTCTTTTTTTTTCTTTTCCTTCTTTCCTTCCTTTCTTCCTTTCTTCCTTCCTTCCTTCCTTCCTCTCTTTAGTTCTTTCTTTTATCCTTCCTTTATTCTTTTTTTATAAGTTTTTCAAAGAAAGGTTTCCCTGTGTAATCTTGGCTCTCCTAAAACCTGCTTTATCAACCAGGCAGGCCTCAAACGTCTTCCTGCCTCTGTCTCTCAAGTGTTGGGATTAAAAGCCTGCAACATCACACCTAGCAACACAACAAATTCTAAACTTAAGATGATTAAGTAATAGGATAAATCTTTCAAAAAAGCAATGATCATAGATTGATAAAAGTAAAAGTAGATGAGAAGATAGTAAGACTAGGAGAGAAACATTGGGGTTGGTAAAAATTATTATAACGTTTAAAATGAACAGCATTAATCAATTTAGAAAGAGTTAGAGGGATATATTTTCATGAAGATGTGAGAGCGCATTGTAAATATAAGAGTATGTAGAAAATGAGGGGGAAATGTGCTAAAAAAAAATAAGAAAAATAAAACCAGAAAGCTTAGTTGGATGGCTGAGGTGATGACTCAGCTATACATATCTGTATAATACAGAAGACCCAAGTTCCATCCAGTCCCCAGAACATGCATGCCCAAATGGCAACTGTAAGGGTCTTGGAGACTGCTATCCATCTTGTTTGCTCAGGTGAGCCTCCATCTTGAGCTTAAAAGTCATCTACAGTAAAGACAAAACTGGTTTGTTCATGTTTATGATTAGACCTCTGTCTATCAGAGATTGGGCTATGCCCCACCTAGCAACATTAGCTACAAATGACTTTGTGCTACCTCTTTCATGAAATGGAATTCATATGTCTTTGTTTCAAAATGTAATAACCATTGTTCAACCCTACCTTTGTTTCAAAAGGGTTGTTATTGCTACCTTTCTGTGACTATGTATTGTTGAAACCACCTTTCAATCATGTCTTTGCACTATAAAAACCTGTCTTTCGCACACCCAAGGCTGACCTCTCAAACTGCATCTGAGGGGGAGGTAGTTCATGTACATTTATTATAAAGCTTGCTTTAATTAATAACTTAACCATGATGATTTGGACTGGTGATCTTTCTCCTCTCATTCTTGGGATTAAGAGAATTCAGTTTCAAAAAATTAAGTGGCAAGTGATGAAGGGAAATGAGAGTTTGGTCCTGTTCTCCACAGTCATGCTCATGCATATACTACACACACACACACACACACACCACATACATTCACACTCATACATACAGCTACATCTCAGTCAAAGAACTAAAGAGCAAAAGTTTTTAACATGTAATTGAAAACAAATAACAATTGAGAAGGCTGAGACAAAAAAAATCCCTCCAATAATCAAAATGTTGAAATAGTAGAATAGAACATGATTAACTGAAGGGAACATTTTTGAGGCTAGATCCCAAAATGTAGCAATGGAGAATGGAAGAAAAATAATCCTTTTTATTCATTGTTTCCTTTTTTAGCTTAGTGTTGAAGCACATGTGTTTTATTTGCATTTTTGTGTTTTATTGTATCTCACTAATTGTAAAAAGATGAAAGGAACAGGTTCGGGTTCAATTCAGTGAAACACTAAGTCCTTAAGGAGAAGGTGATAAATTCTAAAAGCTTAGAAAGACCTGGTGTAGGAGGGTCTTTTATCTATGTGTTACTTTTATTGGCTAAATAAAGAAGCTGTCTTGGCCTTTTGATAGGCCAGCTTTTAGGTGGGTGGAGTAGACAAAATAGAATTTCAGGAGGAAGAAGACACTGTGGCAGATCCATGGCTCTCCTCTCCAAGACGGATATAGGTTAAACTCACCCTGGTAAGCCACAGTCACATGGTGATATGTAGATTATTAGAAATGGATTAATTAAAATGTGAGAGTTAGCCAAAAATAGGCTAGATATAATGGGCCAGACAGTGTTTAAATAAAAGCAGTTTCCATGTAATTATTTCAGGTGTAAACTAGCTGACAGCCAAGTTGCGGGAAGCGGCCCACCTCTACTTTTACTACAGAGTGGCGGCCTGCTGCTCCCTTTACTGCAGAATGGGCATAGAGATATATTTCAGTTAGATAGACATTCTTCATATCTTTCCAAGACTACAGAATATGGATTTAATGTTTTAATAACTTAGGACTTTTCATGACAATGAGACACATATGCTCCTGGCAGCACCAATCTACTTCAAGAGGAAGACAGGCATCAAAGAGGCTCTTTATGGAGTTGGTTACCCATTTGGGTAAGAAACTGCTTTTGCCTGGACTGTTGCATAAACTGGACACAAAGAACCTACAGAGAAAGAACTGCTAAATTTGCATAAAGGTAGGATGATATTTCGGGGTTCCTAATTCATAAAGGAGTCTGTGAGACATTCAACAGGATACAAAAAAAAGTGACTAAACTGTCTTTAAAATTTCCTGCTTCATAAAAAAGTCTGCTAGATACTATGAGTCTAAAGGCCAAAGATGGATGCCCAACAGTACAAAAAAACCTTTGAGTGACTGTCCAGGCAGCGAGGTGTCTCTGTTATTTCTAGAGTTTTTAAAGTTTCTTACTTCTTGTTTACTTGGGTAATATTATATCCTTCTGGAGTCTTTGATGGAGTTAAAAAATAGATAGATGGTTATAGTTTTTCATTATTATGATAAAAGATAAAATAGATATAAATATTATAACTGTAATTCTTATTTTATAACTGTTTTGCTATATGTAATTTTACTATGTTAAAGTTAAAGCCTTTCTTTTTTGTTTAAACAGAAAAAGGGGAAATGTGTAGGAGGATCTTCTGTCTATGTGTTACTTTCATTGGTTAAATAAAGAAGCTGTCTTGGCCTTTTGATAGGCCTGCCTTTAGGTGGGTGGAGTAGACAGAACAGAATTCTGAGAGAAAGAAGGCCAATTAAATCAAGAAAGAAAGGAAGGGTAAATGTGAGATACAATGTGCTTTTAGTACAAATAATTTTAGTTTAGGAGTAGAGGATTTATTTTTAAAAAATACCCGAAAAAACAAAAAAGATATTTTCAACACTTCCATATTAACAAAACTAGAATGATAATCTCATAAAATAAAACAACACAACAATAAACTATCAAAAGCTGGCCAATACAATATCAAACAAATTTATTTAAAATACAGATGAAGAAACATTAGATTAGGTTTAATTAATGCCTCATGTTACCAGAAATAGTCTTAGTTGAAGTTTCAATATAACACTATGACAGAATTTAACCTGGACAGAAAGAGGCAAACTTTACTATATTGAGTTCACAGATTTCCAAGGCAATGAAAAAAAAATGGTCATGCTATCATAAAATAAATTGAAACATCAGGAGGTTATACTATACTAAATTTTTCTAATACAGCTAATTTTTCCAGGTTTCTCTGATTAAGAAGCATGATTCCTACCTGGATAATATGAGAGAGATGGCATGAGATGCCTGAATAACAGAGAAAATAACCACCCGCATTTAGAATAAAAAGACAAAAAGTTCTGTGTCAAATCAATACAAAACACACCTTATAAGGTGTACAAAGGGCTCAGTGGAACAAAACTTGATTGTGAATTGATTCAGAAAGTTCACCTGGAAGGTAGGAGACACTCATGTAATCATTGACATTGGGTTTTTTAAACTTTATAATTCTAGTATGTGTTTTTAATTATCAGCATTCTGTGAAAATTTGTGATTCATAATTCCATGTCTTATTCTTTACAAATTGCTTAAATCTAACCAAACAGACACTTAAATCCTTAATTCATCAATGAACAGGGACTGATACTCTATAGCCTTTTTATTTTCAATCCAAGAATACTTGTGATGAATAAGGAAATTAGAATCAATAAACCTTAATGCTGGACAGATTTATGGGTCTTGATTTTTCCTCATTTTATATCAAAGTTTATACCTAGTCAGTAGATGTAAGATGAAGGCAAAGAGGGCAAAAGAGACTCTTGTTACATCAAGTTTTAACAAATCAACTGAGTTAGAATTGATATAACTTGACTTACACAAAAAAGAAGGAAAATGCAGAGATCAAAATTAAATTTTCTGTATTCAAAGAATTGAATGTGAAAACACTAGAATACTAAATTAATTATTACACAGCCTAATATGTTCTCATAATAGCATTGAGACATATTCATAACAATGGGTAGTATCCATAAAGAACTGGATGATATTATTATCATTAATTGCGTATTTGAGGTAGAATATTACTCTGTAGCCCAGGATGTCCTGAATTTTTTAAAATTTTGATTTTTAACTCACACCTTGGCCAGGAATGTTTAGAAAATTGTAGAATTTTATACACAGGGTTCAATTCTCTCATTGGACAGGATAATAGACATCTATACCTTACAGTACAATTGTGAACATTAAATCAGACAGTTAAAACTTGCTCAAAGATGTTGTGTTTGCTTTGTTCAACTCACTCACAGACTACAAAACTTTTTATCATTTTATGTGATACATCTTTAATGTTTTACTTATGTGCTGGCTAGCTATTATTCTCTGATACATTCTAATCAGCGCCAGGTATGTGACAGAAACTGAGAAGCTACAAATGAGGCGATTACTAAAGAGGACTTCCAACTTGTTTGCCAAGAATTTGCTACTGAACTACCTTCCCAGCCTTTTTTTATTACTTTTATTTTGAGAAAAGTACTCAACTTGATGCCTAGTCTAGCATTGAACTTGCTATCCTCTTGCCTCAACTTTCAAAATACCTTAGTTTATTGTTCATAAGCTTACCTAAGGAAGGAGTTTTGTAATTTCTCTGTTCATTGAAGAATTAGAGCATTAAAAAGTTTCATAACGGTAATAGAAGCACACAGGATCTTGAATATAAAAGGTAATCAGTAAGTGTTATCTACTAGGTGCATATTAGCATTATAAATAGTAGTAATTGGAGTTTCCTTGCAATTTTTATTGAATTAATATTTTAGGCAATAAAAAAGTGTCTGGATCACAGAGTTCAATGTAAATCCAGATATACTGGATCTAAGAGAAGAGAACTGGGGAATAATCTCAGACATATTAGCACAGGAAAAACCTCCTAAGCAGACCACCAATAGCACAGGCAAATAAGTGGGAACTCTTGACATTGAAAAGTTTCTGTAAGTAAAAAGATGCCATTAATAGGGCAAAACATCAGTTTACATAATGGGAAAAGATCTTCTCCAACCCCACATCCAACAGAGGATTGATTTCCAAATTATATAAATACTTCAAAAAACTTGATAAAAATCAACCAAATAGCCCAATTAAAAAAAAAAAATGGGACAATCCCTATCCAAAAAAACAAAAGCAAAAAAAAAGAGGGGGGGTACAGATCTAAACAGAGAATTCTCTGCAGAAAAATCTTAAGTGGCCTAGAATCACTTAAGTAGATAATCAGCATCTTTAGTCATCAGGGAAATGCAATTCAAAATGACTCTGAACCTGTCAGAACTGCTATGATCAAAAACACAAGTGACAGTTCATGCTGGTGAGGATGTGGAGCTAGAACATTCCTCCATTGCTGGTAAGAGTGCAAAGTTATACAGTCATTTTGGAATTCAATACAGCATTTCTCCAGGAAGTTCGTAATCAGTCTACTTCAAGACCCAACTATACCACTCTTGGTCATATATTCAAAGAATGTTCAATCAGACAAGGACATTTGCTCAACTATGTTCATAGAAGCTATATTAGTAATTGACGGAACTTGGAAACAACCTAGATTCCTCCCTACTGGGGAATGGATAAAGAAAAAATGTGGTAGATTTACATATCACTCAGTAGTTAAAAAAAAAAAAAAAAAAACACAAGAACACCAGGAAATTCGAAAGCGAATGGATGGAATTTGAGGGGAAAAAAAGCATCCTGAATGAGGTAACCTAGACAGAAAAAGACAACCATTGTTTGTACTCACTCAATAGTAAGAATCACTGTAAAATAAAGGGTAACTATGCTACTTTCCAAAGGCCCAGACTAGATAACAAATGGGATTCATGGGGGTGGGCACCCAGATCTCGCTGAGAAGGGGAAATAGAAAAGATTTTGTGAGTGGTCTGAGAACCAGGGGGTGGGACGTGAGCAATCAGGTTGACGGGATAGGGGTAGAATACTGAAAGAGACTACTGGGAAGCGGGGGGCTTTTAGGGATCAAGTTAACTTGGAGCAAGGGAATCTTGCAGGAATTTACAAGGAAGACCGCAGCTTAGACTTTTAGCAATAGCAAATACGAAGCCTAGACTGGCCATCTCCTGTGACCAGACTGGTGCCGAGCTCAATTATTGTAAGAGAGGCTTCATCGAGTAACTGGTGAAATAGATGCAGACCCCACAGTCAAACATAAGGTGGAGCTCAGGGAATCCTGAAGAAGAGGGGGAGAATGGATTGTAGAAAGTAGAGACGTCATGGATACCACCAGAAAATTCAAAGAATCAAGTATCTGGTTTCATAGGGCTGACAGCGACTGAACTCACAATCAGGGAGGCTGCATGGTACTGATCTAGGCACTCTGCATATATGATTCAGTTGTGTAACTTAGTCCTCTTGTGGACCTCTTAACAGTGAGAATATGGCCTGTCTCCAATTTGTTTTACTGACTTTTAGGACCCTACTCCCCATATTGGACTGCCTTGACAAGCCTTAATTCAAAGGCACGCATAAGCCTTACTGCAACTTGATAAGCCAAATTTTATTCATACTCTTAATAGAACTGCCCTATCCTAAACAGAAATGGAGGAGAAAAGGATTGGAGGTGGGAACAGAGGGAGGGTTGGGGGGAGAGACTGGAAGGAGAGGAGGAAAGTAAATTGTGACCTGGATGTTAATTAAATAAGTGAATAAATTTATTAAAAAATAAAGTGTCATAAATACATGTATATACCTTTTTTTTTTTTCGAGACAGGGTTTTTGGTGTAGCCTTTGAACCTGTCCTTGAACTAGCCCTTGTAGACCAAGAGGCCGCAAATTCAAAGAGGTCTGCCTGTCTCTGACTCCCGAGTGCTGGTATTAAAGGAGAGCACCACCACCGCCCGGCTGTATATTGCATTCTTAACATAAACAATGGACCTTGATTTCAGTAAATGTAAAGTGTGACTGATTTTCCTCATAGTATCTATAGATTTCCTTATCATTTCAATAAACTCTTACGCATGCTAGTTTAATAGGTTTTTTGCTCCTACTATATAATACTCTTTACCAGGCAAATTAAGTTTATTCTTAATTTGAAACCTGATATATGGATTCTTAGGAGTAAGGACCTACAAGTCAGGGGGTAAATGAGTGCTGTGTTGATCAATTTACATTATTTGACTTTCTTTCTGGTTTAAAGTTTTTTAAATTAATTTCCCCATGCAACTCATTGCCCTTTGGTGGTGGAGAGAGGGGAACTCTCATCCATTGTTGGTGGGAATGCAAACTTGTGCAGCCACTGTGGAAATCAGTGTGGCGGTTTCTCAGGAAACTGGAAGTCAACATCCCTCAGGACCCATCAATTCCACTCTTGGGAATATACCCAAGAGATGCCCTATCATACTACAAAAGCATTTGTTCAACTATGTTCATAGCAGCACTATTTGTAATAGCCAGAACCTGGAAACAACCTAGGTGCCCCTCAATAGAAGAATGGTTAATAAAGGTGTGGAACATACACACATTAGAGTTCTACTCAGCAGTAAAAAACAATGACATCTTGAATTTTGCATGCAAATGGATGGAAATAGAAAACGCTTTACTGAGTGAGGTAAGCCAGACCCAAAAAGAGGAATATGGTATGTATTCACTCATATGTGGATTCTAACCATAATTAAAGGTCTTTGAGCCTATTATTCGTGATCCTAGAGAAGCTAAATAAGAAGGTGAACCTGATGAAAATCATGTACTTATCCTCCTGGAGATTGGAAATAGACAAGAGTCCCAGGTAACCTCGGGTGCATGGGGGGGGTGGGAGGGATGTTGGAAGGGGAGAGGGTTAGAGAGAAGGGAGTAGGGGAGGAATGGGGAAAGATCGGGGGACTGAGATGGGGGGAGGGAGGAGGGATGGATAAGGGATCAGGGAAGTATATACCTCAACTAAGGGAGTCATTTTAGGGTTTACAAGAGACTTGATTATAAAGGGGATCCCAGGTCCAAGGAGAGATCCCCAGATTGTTCTCTGGACAGAGGAGAGGGTGCCTGAACCGGCCTTGGCCCACAACCATACTGATGAATATTTTGCATATCACCATAGAACCCTCATCTGGCGATTGATGGAGATGGAGGCGGAAAACCACGTTGGAACACTGGACCTAGCTCCCTAGGTCCAAATGAGAGGCAGAAGGAAAGAGAACGTGAGCAAAGAAGGCAAGAGCAGAGGAAACCTTCATCTGATGTTGAATGGCGATACAGACGGAGACCCTTATTGGAGCACCGGACTGAGCCCTCCACGGTCCAAATGAGGAGCAGAAGGATGAAGAAAATGAAAAAAGAAATCAGGACTGCGAGGGATGCGAGCACCCACTGATACAAGGGGACTGATACAATGAGAGTTCACCAAGGCCAGTTGGACTGGGACTGAACGAGGACGTGATCCAACCAGATTCTCTGAATGTGGCTGGATTCTCTGAATGTGGCTGGCCCGGAGCCTTTCTGAAAAGCCATTGACAATGACACTGGGACTTGCTTCCTCTGCATATACTGGATTTCTGGGATCCAGTCTGTTTGGATTCTCACCTTCCCTGGACCTGGAGGGAGGGGGGAGGAACTTGGACTTTCCACAGGGCAGGAAACCCTGACTGCTCTTAGGGCTGGAGAGGGAGGAGGAGAGGGAGTGGGGGGAGTGGGAGGGTGTTGGGAGGAGGGGTGGAAATGGAAACTTTTATAATTTAATAAAATTAAGAAAAAAAAAGCTACATTGTAGCTTCAGGGGGTCATGTTTTTAACCTACTGACAAGCTATTGCTGGTGATTAATAAACGATGTTCAGATAAGATTACCCTAAGTTAACTAGGAAACCTTGAATCGCTCAAGAAACACTAGAGTCTTTTGTTTTGTTTTGTTTTGTTTTCGGAGACATCGAGCCTTATTTCAAAGTTGTCATGGGTATGAGTAGAACCTTTTCCCCAGGAAAAACTAAAAGGCAGACCACAAAGAACTGCATTTGTTTGTAAATTACATCTCATTTAGCTTTTCATTCATCTTCATGGAATTCAGCAGCTGCTTCCACTTAATCAGAAAACAAACTCATTACTTAAAACCCTGGTAGCCTAGTCTGAGTTTAAAGCTGGCTTTAATATCTATGAGAAGAAAGTGGAAAATAAGAAAAGGTTTACTGAACAAAAATTTTAGTTGTATCTTCATCCATGTAATGATGAAGTGGTAAATTTGTAACACATCATAGAGCTGTAAGAAATGCTTTCTATCAGCTACAAATGGGTTGAAATGGTGTCTCACAGATACCAAAGAGATATCACTCACTTGGAACTTGAGAATGCTATATGATGTAGGAAAAATATATATTTCATGCTATTAATAAATAAAAGATGTTGAGATGAGATTACCTAGATTAACCAGGAAAACCTTAAATTTCCCAAGAAGGTTTCATTAAAAGAGAAAAGCACGTACTATTTTTCAATATATTTTGAAGAAAGCCAGGTATAGATAAAGGCAAAATTGGAATTTTGTAACTACAAACCAAGGGCAAAGACACTATGCTAATGAAGAGAACACAGTGACAAAATTGATTTAAAACATTGATAAAAGAACTGAAACTCTGAAACTGCTAAAGAAATACAGAGAAAACAACATGATGAGAACTGAAGAGAAGCTCACGAGTAAAATTCCATGACTTCAGGAAGTAATTCCAAGAAATGATGAATGGGATTGTATTGTACAAAAAGTTCTCTGCCCAACCAAATAAAAGAGTATCACAGAAAAGACGTCTTAGAGCACAGGAGAAAATATTTGCCAAATATTTGTTAGACAGGTGATGGATAACCAAATATATAAAGAACATAAAATACCAAATGTCCAAACCGCAAATGATCAAATCAGTAAGTTGAACAAATAAATGGAACAATCATTTTTAAAGCAAGAAATATGAGTGGACAATAAATACATAAGGAAATGTTCCATGGGAATGCAAATAAATATAAAATGAAATTACACCTCACTCCATCCAGAATGACTATTGTTAAGATGAAAAAAAAATCTTGGCAAACATATAGGATCCAGAGTGTTGGTGAAAATATAAATTAGGGCAGTTATGGGAACCCACCAATAAATAAAAACAGATAAATTATATCACTGGTTCTCAATCTTCCTAACACTATAATCTTCTAATAGAGTTTTTGATGCTGTAGTGAGCTTCAATATGAAAATTATTTTTGTTGCTCTTTCAGAACTATAATTTTGCCACTATTAATTGTAATGTAAATATCTGACATGTAGAATGGTGTACTGTGCACACCCCCCCATGAAAGAGTCATTTGACCCCCAAAGTTGTCTCATCCTGCAGGTGAAAACAACTGTACTAAAGAATCCAGTTTTTTTGTCACTAAATTCTGTTATTTATTTATTTGTTTGTTTATTTATTTATTTATATAAAATTTCCACCTCCTTTCCACCTCCCACTTCCCTAACACTCCCCTCCCTCCAGTCCTAAGAGCAGTCAAGAGTTCCCTGCCCCATGGGAAGTCAAAGGCCCTCCCCCCTCCATCCAGGTCTAGGAAGGTGAGCATCCAAACAAACCAGGCTCCCACAAAGCCAGTCCATGCAGTAGAATCAAAACCCAGTACCATTGTCCTTGGCTTCTCAGTCAGCCCTCATTGACAGCCACATTCAGAGAGTCCGGTTTGATCACATGCTCCATCAGTCCCAGTCCAGCTGGCCTTGGTGAGCTCCCATTAGATCTGTCCCACCATCTCAGTGGGTGGATACATTCCTCATGGTCCTGACTTCCTTGCTCATGTTAACCTCCTTCTGCTCTTCATCTGGGCCTTGGGAGCTCAGTTCAGCACTCCAATGTGGGTCTCTGTCTCTATCTCCATCCATCACCAGATGAAGGTTCTATGGTTTTTATCCCCTCTGTGTACCTACCGCCAATATCAGTTAATAGATTCCTGTGATTCCTGAATACTTGTGTGTATTGTGGTACTGCTTACAATACTCAGGTTATAGAACAAGTGTTGTTACTCATCAATGGAGGACTAGAGTAAGAGGTGTGGTTTATATATATACAGTGTTTCTTTTCCAGCATAAAAAAGAAAATTATATTATTTACAAGAGAGCCAGTATAATTAGATATTTCTATGTCTAGAAAAATAATGCAGGCTCTGAGAGTCAATGTTTTTGCTCATATATGACACTTAATATGGAAGCACACACAGTAGTAAAAAGGTGGTGCAGGAGAAATACAGAAGAGGACAAGCTGGAGAGTGTTAAGACACAGAACTAACTGTATAGCTGTGCAGTTAAGCACATGCAATGATCTTCCAGAGGACCCAAATTCAGTATCCAGATCAGTCAACAACCACCTGTAACTCAGACACCAGAGGGATCTCATATCCCTGCCTGCTGTGGGCCCCTGCATTCATGTGTACATACATACACAGACATTCAGACAGATAGACATGCAACACACACACACACACACACACACACACACACACACACACACACACATATATATATATATATATATATATATATAAAATTAACAGTAATAAAAATCAATTTAAAGCTGGGCAGTGGTGGCACATGCCTTTAATCCCAGAACTCTGGAGGCAGAGGCAGGGGCATCTCTGTGAGTTCAAGGTCAGCCTGGTCTACAAGAGCTAGTTCCAGGACAGTTTATAAAGATACAGAGAAACCATGTCTGAAAAAAATAAAAAAGAGAAAAAACAACAAATAAATTTAAAAAGTGTCATAGAAGGGCTATTATGATCAAAGTACATAATAATCATGTCTGAGAATATAATAAGAAACTGCAATAATTTGCTTCATCAATACTTTCTACATAAACACACACATACACACACACACATACACACACACACACCTCCCGTAGAAATTTCAAAGGGAGTAATACCATGATTTTGACATTTTTAACAATCAGAAATATGAGGAATGAAATTTGTATTGTCCTAAGCCATCAAATTTGTTGTATGTTGTTTTCATAGCCACAATAAATTCATATTAACACCAAACCAAAACCATTTCCCAGGCAGTATTTATTGGGTGTAAGGGAAATGATAGTTGGGAGGGAAGAGTGTTACCATGAATGAGATTGCTAGATGTTATTTCGGATTTAATTAAATATGAAGATAAATCAATAGATAATCTCAGGCCTGTAAACATCCCTTGTTTCTAATGCCTGTGGGTGGTTTCCTCATATAAATTATAGCTCAAGTCTGAGACCATGAATGTCTACTCATCGGCTTTTACATTTCCAACTCTAGCATCCTGGTGCTCCTAAATATCCTTGAAATTTTTATCTTCCCATTTTCTCTGTCATCCCCCCAGCTTTCTTTAGACATATAACTCCTCTTGCCTAATGAAATATTCCCTTCCTTCCTGTAGTCATAGATGCTTTCCACTTAAACATTTTTTCATTGGTCTTCATGTTTTTGAGTTTTTGACCTTTATCAGGATCTTTGCAGGTGATGGGAATTGAACAGAAATTGCAGGTTCTGTGGAATGGCAGCCAATGCTCTAATCACTGAGCCATTCCTCTAGCATCACGCACTCACTTTCTAATAACCTCTCAGAAACCCTAACAATCTTCCCACTGCTTTCGTTCAGTTCTCTTTAATACCTTCCATCAGCTGTTGCTGCCAAGGAGAAATTTTCCCAGCCATGAAATGTTCTGTAAGATTTGATTGCGGCATACCTCATTGACTTCTATTTGACCATGCCAACACACACAGCATTGCTCAAGGCAGAAGTAAGGTCTCCTTGTATTTTCCTAGTGCATCATGGGATTTTACTGTCTCAGTGTTTATTGATCACATTGCTCACTAACCTTTTCCTTCTCCTAACAGATTCTGATTTCACTGAAGACAAAGGTTGATCACTATTTACCATTTTGTCATCCCAAACTGGAGCTGGAGCTGCAGTCTTTGCACTAACTCGGGTTCTAGTGACTCGAGTTTAATAAGTAAATGACTGGGTAATGGCAATTTCTGAGTAGTTAAGCCTGTTAGAAGCCTATACATCTTGGGTGACTAGTAAAGAAGGAATGGATTAGTCTAAGTCAACCCATGTAGACTCAGAAAACAGTCTGACAGATAAGCAGAAGAACCAATTATACATCTATCTATTTTAAGGACTGACAAGTATACCATGCTGCAATATTGTTTTCCAAAATGTCCCACTCATGGGAAACTGTGACCTTGCTTGAGAAAAAGATCTTCATAGGAATAATCATTTTCAGATGAAGACCTTATGTGTTGGAATGGACACCATTATGGTTTGATTGTGAAACGATCACACAGCCTCCTATGTGTGAACTGTGAGCTAAAATAATGTCCTTGTTTCTTCAGTTGATTATTGTCATAGTGTTTTTATCACAGAAAAAAGAGAAAATCTAAGATACAATCTTTCTTTATCTTCAATTCATTTAAACACTAATATCAATTGATGATTATTGCAAATTTAAAAGGTAAATACACACACACACACACACACACACATATTCAGCCAGGCTGAGTGGCACATGGCTTTAATTCTAGCACATAGGAATCAGAGGCAAGCAGATCTCTTTGAGTTTAAGGCCAGTCAGGTCTACATACTGAGTTCCAGGACAACAATGGCTACATAATGAGACCCTATTTCAAAAATCAAATAATGGAAACCTATATATTTATTTTCTCAATAATAAATATATAAATTAATCATCAATTTATTTTAAATATAAACAAAATTTATACTGACACACATTTCTTTACAAATTCTCTGAGTTATTGTATTCCCTTCCTCATTGCCCCTTTTTACTCTTTAACACATACACTCACACTTACCCAATTACCTCTATAGGTTATATGCAGATCTATTTTCTCCAATTTCGGTTTCATGACTCTTCTTCAGTATGGGGATACTTTTACTTAAATATAAACACACACACACACACACACACACACACACACACACACACACTCATATCCATCTGTATATTTTTAAGTTATCCATAGATGACTACAAAATATAGTAAAATGTAAATACTTAGCAATTACTTATTACATTTTATTACTTAAAGAACAAAGTCAAGAAACAAAACTTACGGTCGTATTTCAAAAACGAACTTTCCAGCCATAGTGGTGTGAATGCAGGAGTGTGGCTTGCTCATATTTAGGGGGCGGGGGTGGGTGGCTGTAGTATATTTATTCTTTTACATACAAACTTCCCTTCTCAATCTCCTGACAACAAAGTACTTTTTTTCTAAAATGTAAATATGCTTCTAGTCTTCAGACATTTAAGAGACTATTAATTTTTCGGGAGACATAATTCGAACCCATGCCAGGAAAGTCAGGCAAAAATAGAATGATAGACTCCCAGAAAACAACAACAACAAAACCTTTCCCTTCCCCCCCCCAAAAAAAACATTGTGCCTTGGGCTTCTTAATTGTCCCCCCTTCACATGCCACTGTCTCTTCTCTGCTGGCCCTCTTCTTCTCCCCAGCAATCCATTTAGCAGTCCCAGTAACCATATCTCTAAATTCCTTTATAACGATTGGTTTTGTTTCCCCCCCTTGCCTATATCACTCAATTCACCAAGTCCATTGGGACTGTGTCCCCATATTAATATTATTTTAGTTCCTTCCCTCCTTGTACCAGTGTGTAACATTTCTACCTCTCCTGACGACCTTCTAAAGCAAATGCTTCTGAACCTTTGCCCTCAAAAAGTCTGGAATGCAAAGTAACAGGGCAAAGGTAGTGAACCCCAAGTTCGCACTGAAGAGAAAACAATGCATTTTTCATAGTTAACTGCTTCTGTGCTTTCTATTCAAACAGAACATTCTCTAATGAAAGAGGAATTTCTGTGGTTGGAATTTTAAGGCCTGGAGCCTCTGACCACATAACACAAATGAAGACACGCATACACATTTTTCATGAATAACTTCTGGATGTTGGCATGATTGTCAGGAAAACAGAAAACACAGCACAATAGTGCACAGTTGCTAACCAGTTGTTTCCTTTCAACAATAGCTTGACATTTTTTTTTTAACTTTTTTTTCAATTTGTATGCCCCCTACTTGGTTTTCATCAAGTTCACATCAGGGAACTTGAGGATAATCAGATAGAAACAGGTTCAGCATCGGAAAAGCTCAATAGCCACTGGGAAGCAGACCCACATTCATCATCACCAATGAAAAGCTGACTCAAATCAAGGCAAATCAACTATAAAAACTACATAAGTAAAAAAAAAAACACAGGAAACAATTAGACAGAATTACTGTTAATTACAAAGAAATATGCTCGCATTAAAACTGACTGAGATTCCATTATTCTGTAGCAAGTTTACATCTTATGGCTTTGATTTTAATTGAATTTATAGAACACAGTCTAACAACATATTCAGATAGTTAAATACACCTAGCATAAAATTTTACTGAACAATCAGATTTTTAGAATATTTTTAAATTCTTAGAGTGTAATTATAATTTTGGTGATTGTTGGGGAGGTGTGGACAAGTGTATATCAATATGCATAATAAAGTTCTAGGAAGAAAGGAACTGTAGTCACATTTGCAGTTAATAAAACATTTAGTGTCTCTTCAGTGCTTAGGAATGGAACCCAGATTATATTGGTAACAAATTTGGTGGTCACAATCTGTTCCTCAAGTCAGGTTTGGCCTCTATGCTCAAAAGGCCAATTAAAGAGACAAAAACCATAGAAATAAAAGAGAAAAGGATTTTCTTTTTCTTTTAATATGGTACTTTGGGATGAGATGGGTCGCTTGTGCTAGCTCTTCCCCAATTAACCACAGCCAGGAGTTTATGGGAAACAGTTCTTAGGCATGACCACTTGACACTAGCTAATACGTTCTCACCTTGGTTCTTCCTCGCCTTCTGTTTTACTCCAACATAGACATGTTCCAACTCAACATTGAGACACTAAAGCAGTAAGTGGGGAAAATGAAAAGCAGTCCCAGCAAGGATAATATATTTAAAGAGACACTTGTTTCTCTGAATCTGGCAAACAGACATTTGAAACAATGGACCTGGAAGAAATGGTATTTACCCAATCATCTCACGCAGAGAGAAGGAAAGGATGATAAGGAGGAGAGGGGCAGGTAGAGAGGTGGGGCAGACTCACCACCAGGGTAGAGTCTTCACATAGTTCTATAAGTACATCCTTACAGGACAAGGCTAATGGGCAGATAAAGTTGAGTCAATGGTGGGCAGGGTCACCCGACCAGGTCTCCTTTGTTGTGCACACATGTGGCCCTTTCTTTAAACTTTTAACCCACTTCAGGTCCCTGCACTGAAAGCTTGAAAGGTCTCATTCCCCCTCAATGAACTGAATAAATCGTCTGCCTTTCACTATTTCTTTCTTTTGTTTATTTTTAATTGTATTGTTCTGACAGACCATGGGATCTGATTTGGTGTGCAGATTATGATTCTAAAGTTCATTAAAAGTATTAAATAGTGTTCTATATGGCTCAAACCAGTTTGAATAAAATGGATAGCTTCAAGTTTTATAAATATTGTCAATAGATAGTTTTACTAGGTTGTATATTGTATATTTTAAAAATAAAAAAATGTTTAAGGAAAATAGATATTCTAGAGAGATGCATATTTTTCCTGCGTATTAGTCAACTTTAAGAATAGAAACCCCACAAATTACACAATATTTCTTACAATAAATAGAAAAAGACTGTTATCTTTGTGTGTTCTCTCTTCTTCAAAGCAAATCAAATTAAAATACACTGTGTTTAATTATTTTAATGACATTATTGCTGAATTGTAATGAGTATAATCACTTGATGTTACCGGTGCACCTGGAACTTTCTAATCAGAGTGACAATGGCCTTAGTGAGTGACATCTATAAGGTAATGCTTCATTTTCATCCATTTACAAGCTTCAAAGACAAACATCAAGCCCATCTTATCAATAAAATAACAAGGCAGAGGAAAATTAAATATCTTTTTCACATTTATTACATTAGCTAAGATGAATTTCAACTCAGTTAAAGACCTTTTCCCTTTCTGTAGCAATGTTCATACAGACACACACACTCAAGCATGCAACCAAAAATTAATATTTGCTTCTACTTATGTTGCCTCTGGCATTTTCAGTGAAATTGTCACAAAATTCTTCACATTAGTCAAGATTCTTAGTACCTGAAGGCCACCATACATATTAGTCATTTCTAAATAAGCTATGTACTGGCTCTCCCCAGGGAGGATGGAAAGTACAATAGCAAATCTATATCAGAAGAACTGGCTCAATTAAATGTTTTACAACTTCAATGTAAATACTATTAATCATTACTATTCTTTAATAGGTACTTGTGAAATATATTTTAAGGAAATAAGCATACTATATTTAAATGTGTCTGTGATGATTAATTATATAAACTGATAAGATCTTTGAAATAAAGTAAAGATAAGATAGATGTTATCATTCATCCAAGAAAACGACTGAACCAACATTGTGGACCAATACAATTACAACTTGATGAATTCCCATGATTTAAATGGAAAACACAATTTATAGCTAAGAGAAACATGCCCAACTACAATAATTGCTGCTAGTTCTTGCAATCATTTTAGGTAAAAGATTTACCACCAACCTAGATCCCACCAGACATTTCATTAATAGCTTACGAAAGTTGAGAAAAGAACATTTTGAAAAGGACTCATCCCATGGTGATGATGGCATTTATAATCTGATTAATGAAGGTATGTTTTAAAAGAAAACATCATTTTATTTTTTTATTGAAAGTAGGAATTTGTTTCGTGAATTATACACTTAAAACAACTTACCCTCCACCAGTTCCTCCCCTCTCTGCCACCACTTACCTACATCTACACATTTCTATTCTCTTTCTCATATATATTCTATATCAGTGTCAGCCGATGACTTAATGTCTCCAATGATTTCCTCAGTCTTAGACTGACACTCAGATAGAGTAAAATGAGTTTAAAGATTTACTGTGTGCATTTCTTTTACCTTTCCTAATTTTGTGGAGAACAGGTTTTTGTAGTACAATCTAAGATTCTCTGGATTTCCTCAGTGTCTGTTGTTTTGTCCCCCTTTTCATTTCCGATTTTGTTAATTTTGAAGCTCTCTCTCCTTTTTGATTAGTTTGGTTAAGGGTTTGTCTATCTTGTTGATTTTCTCAACGAACCAGCCGTTTGTTTCTCTGTATTGTTTTTTTTTTTTTTTTTCCATCCAGCAACTGAAGGAAAGAGAGACAGAGACCCACAGCCCAGCACTGGGCTGAGCTCTCAAAGTCCAGTTGATGAGTGGGAGGAGTGAGAATATGAGCAAAGAAGTCAAGACCATGATGGAGACACCCAGTGAAACAGTTTACCTGAGCTAATGGGAGCTCCCCAACTTCAGATGGACTGGGAAGGAACCAGCATAGGTCCAAACTAGTCCCTCTGAATGTGTGTGACAGTTGTATAGCTGGGACAGACTGTGGGGTCCATGGCAGTGGTCCCAAGATTTGTCCACACTGATTTTACTGGCATTTTTGGAAACCTATTCTCTTTGGATGGATATCTTACTCAAGCTAGATATAGTAGGGAGGGCCTTCTAACTTCCCCAAAGTAATGAACATTATTCTCTTTGAGGAGTGGATGGGGGTGAGAAGGGTAGGTGGAGGGGAATGGGAGGAGAAGAGGGAGGGGGAACTACGCTTGGTATGTAAAATGAAAAAAGATAGTTTGTTTTCTTTTTAAAAATAAAATTAAAAAAAGATATACTATGTGTACTATGAGTCACTTGGACTGTTCCATAGTCATTCTAAAATGAAACGTGAAGAAAAAGCATTCTACTATAATGTACCTGATTGTGAGTATATATTTATAATCTTTAGATATTCAGGGTTTAATTACTAGTTCAACATTTTTAAATCGTGTTTGTATGAGGCAGCATGAATTTATTTGCAACATTATGAAAGCTGTCTTTTACACAGTAGTTCTAGAGAAATGGACTTCATAAAGAAACCTTGCAGGCAGTGCCAGAGGGCTCATAAAGTGCCTTATTTGACCGTGATGTTAGGCAAGACTTTAAGAAGGTGATTCTTAATTTGTGGATTGAGATCTCTTTGTGGTTGCATCTCATATATTTACATTACAATCCAAACAATAATAAAATTTCAGTCATGCAATAGTAATGAAATAAATTATGGTTGGGGGTCACCACAACATGAAGTATTAAATTAAAGTATAGCAGCATTAGGAAGGTTAAGAACCACTGCTTTAAGGGTTTGTAATCCTAAATACAACCTTTCTTGCTCTTAAAAATACTTTTCTCAAAATTCCAGGACACTCACAAAATAGAATATAGTACAGGTTTAATTTTCTTTATTAAATTAATGAGCAAATTTCAGGTATTATTATTGACTTTTTCCTTATAGTTCATGTATTCAGATTCACTGGCTTCTATATTAATTTAAAGTAAAAACAGTCTATATCGTTTTTCTGATTCTTAGAATTTTTATTCTGCCTTTTAAAATGTAAAATTGTATGATTTATATATTTATATTTTCTCTTCACTTTACTTATACCAATCAAAGCCAGAATTGGACATCACTCATATTTCTAGATATAATTTCAATACTCAAATGTTCTTGCAGATGTTCCTATTTTCACAAAATGAAGGTTGACAAAGGTTTTTGTAGTTCCACCTCTTTCGTTTGGCACAACCGCCCACCTCTAGCAGCTACTTCATTGGTATTTGTCTTCTGTTCGTTAATGAATAACCAAGAGATTAATTCAAAGAGGAGTAGGGACCTATCAATTTTCCCTTCTGGTACCATTTTATTGCTTAATTTTCAGAACTCAGTCTATGTGATTTTGAATGAAATGTTTTGATTTAGTTCATATTTTATATTACCAGCTTTCTGATTCTATGAAATCATAATGCATTGTGACCTTCTGAGAGAGCATAGATTCTGTATGTTTTGATTCCAAGCTGATGACTGAACATTAAAATATGGCAAGAAAGTCACCATAACTACAAAGCATTTTCACAGATGTTTTAGTAAAAGGGATGATCTCTTAACATGGGTAGATGCTTTCTTTATTCAACTCTTCTTTAGTATTTTGATGGACTGAATGAGCATGCGATCAAACGGGACTCTCTTAATGCGGCTGAAAATGGGGGCTGACTGAGAAGCCATTGATAAAGGCACTGGGACTTGCTTCTACTGCATGTACTGGCTTTTGGGGACCCTAGTTTATTTGGATGCAAAGCTTCCTAGGCCTGAATGTAGGGGGTGGGCCTTGGACTTCCCGCAGGTCAGGATTCCCTGCCCTTTATTAAGGAGGGAGAGGAAAAGAGAAGGGTGAATGGGGGAGCTGGAGGGGAATGGGAGGAGGAGAGAAAGTATAAATTTTTGAAAGGAAAAAAAGAAAAGAAATAAAAAAAAGAAAAATCTCTCTGCATTTGGACTCTCTGCAGAATGGGTATAATAATTACTCTTTCAGTTACTAGACTTCATATTTAATTCCAATGACATTCAAAAATGGTATTAAGTAAATGTAAGAGAAGAATAAGTGGGTTTATTCATATCTGATTTATAGAGTTTCTTTTCAGACTTTTGCACTTTGCCTGAACTGATAAGCTAAGATATAGTTTATTTTTGACATGTTTAGAATACCTTCCCTAGAAGAGAAAATGCCCCTGCCTGTAAAGCAACCCACCCTGAGTATGCTGATCCATTTATGTAACAATTGGTTTTATCCACTGCTTTGTAGGCATGTTAGAAAACTCATGTTGGGAGAGAGATGCTGCAACACAGAGACTTTGTAGGGATATTTGTAGCCACTTTATGTTTACTCATTGTATTCTCTGTGTCATATATAGGCTGATGTCTAAGGGGTTTCCCTGGAGTGATCTTTGTCAAAAATATGTGTGAAAGAACATATGAGAAATGCAAAACTTACAGAAAGAGCATCTGATCTGGAAATTTCTGGCTGGCATAGCCATTATTTCTGGAACAGCTCAGCTCCCGGGACAGCTTATCTGATGAGTGATGTTTGTACCCCAGCCCCTATTCTCAACTTTAAGATTGTGTTATGACTTAACTTTTAAGTCAACCGTACCTCATGCTGAAATTGGTCACTAATGCCTTTGCCAGTGCTGAAATATATGATCTACTGTTTTCTTGAACTGATGACTCTGTTTCTCTCACACAGATGATTTTTTTTACAATATTTCCAGAAATTTTATCTTCTAAAAATACCCTGTCCAAGAAACTTCAAATGCTGGATGGACAGTTCAAATACAAAAAATAAATAAATAAATAAAAAATAATAAAAAAAAACATTGTGAATTATCAGGTTTCAAATCACGGTAAAAATAAAGTAATATAAGTTAAATTACTAAAATAATGATAATTATGTGTTTGTTCATTCAGTTTCAATTAAATTTATGCAGACTTTCACAGGCTGCATATAATAATTCACTGATATGCATCTCAATGTAATATTCCTGTTAATTTAATTTCTCTTTTGGAAGATAGAACAAGTCATTGCTACCCTGATAAGTCGATTCAATTAAATTAAATATCTCCATGGGTGTCTTTAATGACAGTTATACCTAAATAAAAAGGGAACCATAGCATTCTGAACATATCTAGGAAATGAAAACGTATAGGAGGTTATTTTTAAGGAAAATATAAAATATATAACAAAATCAGACAGGAAAACACTATCTAATTTTAAGGAAAATACATTCATTTAATTTCTATAAATTAAACAAATAATACAGTTGATTTCTTAACATTATAATTAAGTTTCATTTGTCCTTCTAGACTGAAATTAGCAACAGGTAATTCATATCTCATTTTTTCTCTTTCTCTCTCTCTCTCTCTCTGTCTCTCTCTGTCTCTCTCTCTCTCACACACAAACACACATACACACACACACACGCACACGCACACGCATGCACACACACTGCAGATCCAGGATTATTCTTACACCACACAGGCAGCCTGAATAGTCAGTCTGTTTCTTCTTTCTGTAAACATGTTCATTTACTCCAGGTGAAATGATAGTAAAGTCACTTTTTTTACACAGACACTGCAGGTTACAGTTGGATTCTTTTTCTATAATGCTTCCTTTCTTTCTGCATCTGGTTGGGTTGCTAAACTAGATTATGCATCAAAATAAACTTTTTCCAACTTCATTAATGCAACAGTTATGTTAATTTCTCATTAGTTTATCTCTAGTCTTAATGCATTCATTATTTTACAAGACTCTCAGAAAATTCATTCTACAAAACAATAAACTCAAAGAAGAGTTTTTATCTAATTGCATTCATACACACATTCTAAGGCAGAGACAGGCTCCCAGTGTTCCTTAGATCTCTGTACTTAGACTTGCTTGCCAAATTTCCTATGTCGTTTTGACATTTATAAGGAGCTAGATCAAAAAAAGGTTCTGTTTCTGTGTCCAAAATCAGTTTTCTTTGTTCTCTAATAACACCTCTACCTTCCCACTCACCTTTCCCTCTCTTCATGTGTTGGCATCCAAACCTGCATATAAATCAAGTGAGTTATTCAACCGCATTAAAAAGATGAGTCAAGAATTCTCACAAAGTTTTACTCTCCAAGTGGACCGAAAACCAATCCTACATTCAGTATTCAGAAAAAAAAATCCTAGCCAGAAACCACATTACCATCCACACTAAAATGGAACTTTAAAAGTGTCTCTGTCGTCATGGAGTTTCATTTCATGAAAAATTAAGTTTCAGATTTCATGTCATCTTATGATATTTGTGTGATAGTAAGCAAATTATTAAGATTCCACAGAAAGTTTATTCATCTATTCACCTATTTCTTTAAAGGGTTGTTGTAGGCAATATGAAGTTAGTATAGATTTACAGTAAATATCTATCAAATGATGCTAAGTATCAAAGTCATTACGTGCATATCAGTGGAGAGAAAACAAAAGTCATGATAGGTCTTAGATGTACTAGCATGTAGAAATCCCTGGAAGAATGAAAAGGATTTGTAGAGGATATGGGGGTGGCATTTCTATCAGCCACTACACTGGGGAGTTTCTTGTTCCCTTTTCTATTGCCATACCAATAATGAAAGACACTTCAAAGGGGTTATGAGAGTTATGCAATTATAGACCACTACGCTAGTTTTACCAAAAGACACTTTAATGTCTTATTCTTCATTTAACAGTCAAGAAATAAACCCCAAAATGATTTCATTCATTGCAATTTGCATATGTCTGAGCTGATGAGGACTTACAAGCTTTGTCCAAAGAGAAATTGTTTTAGGAAATGCTGAACCTCAAGAGCTCTCCTGACAAATGCAGAAAATTTCCTAATCCTTCACATTACTAGAAGAAGTGAGAGAATAGTTCACCCCAGTCTGTAAGATTGTTTTCTTTCACCCTTTACACAAAATCACTCAATAAAATTCATAAATTGGCTGCATTAATTACATCAGAAGCCTCAGTGCATTAGCTTCCAAGGAACTTCTAATTATAGATAACAAAAACATCTCTGCCTTCAAGTGGATAGTCAGGCAGTACAATATTCATTCATACAAGCCTTTCTCCTCAAAAGCACATAAAACAGATACACTCAGAAGACTTTCTGGCTTAGAGAATTAACTAAAATTCACATAATTCATTCCTTGTGTCAAAATAGAATTATTTATATACTCTATAAAAAGGTCATTCTGAAAATTGAGTATTTTAATTTTATATGTTTTGTATGATTTGTACAAATCTCTGAATGTCTTCCACTCTCTATCTCTTCTTTGATTTGTAAAATCAGAATAGGAGTAACTTTGTTACTTACTCAACAAAGTTTAAGGAAGAAGCAAATTGGATGATAATCAAATGCTCTGAACACTATATATCACTTTTCAAATGTTAATAATGGCTATATGACAGAAAAAACAGTTCAAAGGTAAAAATAGATATTAAATTGTTCAATACAAGTCTGAGAAATAAAGAATTTTACTAATAACAGCATGTAATAAATATTTATTGAAGAAAAGAATGTGTTATCAAATAGATAGCAAAACATATTTATTGAGAATATCATAAATATAAATTTTTAGTAGTGATAGTAGTTATCAGAAAAATACACTTTTAGTGATGATAGAGGTTTGAGAACAGTTTAATATTGAAAGTTGTCTTGATAATTTTATTTAAAAATGGAGGATTCATCTTTAAGCCAAGTCGGACAAACGATGGACAAAATAATGGAGTTTATCAGGGTTCTTTACCGACCAAAGATGGTGGGTTGCTTACAGGAGCGTGTCTGACCTTAAAATAAGCCACAACATTGAGAATTTTCATTCCAGAATAAATGATGACAGCCCATTCATGCACCGATAGAGTCTTTGCTAGAGTTTACAGTCCACACTATGTGTTCTATTGCTTCTTAACACCACGAGATCATGCAGAGTCTGGGCATGCTTACATCCAACTGTGAAGGATATTAAAAGAAGCAGATAGAATCTCAGGAAAACGTCTGAGGGCCTTCCTTACCCTCTTCATTTATAAGGGAATGTTAGCAGTACCGATTTTGATGTTGTCTTATAAGTAGGAACAGCACCAGCAAATATGGTGATGGCATTCTGCCCAGAAAACAACATTTAACAGCATTGCTATCAGAGCCAAGTAAATTGACTTGAAATTTTCAGTATTGTGGAGTACCCAGAGACTGTATTCTGGCAGTGGTCAAAAGGACATAGTACATGACTCAGAACAAAAAGGAAAAAAAAAAAAACAAGATAAAAATCTGGTGTTCTCCAAATCCTACTATAGCTGGAGATTTAGGCTGTTCAGCAACAGGAAGGGTAAAATACGTTACTTGTTTTTAGAACTCTAAAGATTACCACACAAAGGAGTTTGTGAATACCCATATAGGTATTTTTTCCAACTATCCAAGCCTGTAGCTTTGTTTCTGCTCAAGTTTTCTATTTCCTGTGACATCTTGCCATTTCTGTAACAAAGTACAATCTCATAATATACCAAAGGTTTGACCAGCCTAAGTTTCTGAATATATTGCCTCTCAAAATCTTTGAACTGAAAAAGTGTAAGTCTACAATATAATCAACCCATTACTGTAAAACTCAAATTGTCATGCCACATTCCTATAAGTATTTGCAAACGGCAATGATTAAGAAAAGTAAGATATTTTGGATTCTTTCATTCATATGTTGTACAATAAGTTCTAAATTTTATATTCCAGACAAAAAAGATTTCTCATCGATGACAAAATGGGCATTGGATAAAAATTATTTCCTATTGGTTTCTAAATTATAGAAACTCATCTCCTATGTTTTTCATTCTTGATAGGTAGATACTATCTACCTATTCCAGATTTGACCATCTATTCTTTAATATCAGCTATTAAAGGACAGCAAGCAGAAAAGAAATTCAGCAAAATGGAACTAGTTTCCTTGGGACTCCTTAATTTGTGCTCTCCACTCCCCTTTCCCACCCTTCAAAAGCACAGCAAACCCATAGTGTCTATGTCTCTCGCCTACCATTGTGGGATTTCGAACAGTCTTAGAGCATTAACTCGCTTTTATATTCAACCATTAGGCATCCATAACCCCCTCAAATGTGTGCTTAAATATAAGACATGACTGTACAAAGTAGATGAGTTCTTGACATTCTAGGAAAGGAACATATGCCATTTTCTCCACTAAGCTGTAGAAACTTCAAAATACCGCTAAATATTATTATCTCCTATGACTCAGATTTTTAAGAAGCTTTATAGCTCAGTGAGATTTTAGGGAGGTAACATTTAAACCTAATTCGGTGTTGTGTATGAGGATTATCTTTCTAAGGCAATCAATATGTATAAAGTGATAAAGTGTTCTTTTCGACAACTTCTGCACCATATATTATCAACTTTCTCTGCCAGCCTGTGCCTAACAGTACACCAATGGCACAAGCGTTATTGGGACAATCAGCTGGATTCAGAATTGACCCAAGACTTACTCCACAGGAGGTATTTCTCAACTAGTAGTATAGAATCACTTCAAAGGCCCATGGCTACAAATGTTATAGCATGAGGAGCAACCATATTTTCGTTTTCTCACGTGGATGTGTTGTCAGACTGTGTTTCCAAAGACTTAACTTATGTCTATACATTAGCCTTTGGCTCTTCCAGCACTTTTGATCACAGAACCTGCAAAGAACAAAAGTTAATGAATGGGGTCATAGCAGGTCAAATCTTTGAGAAAAAGTAATTGTGAATGATTTAGCAGGAAATGGTACATCATGAAGATATCAGCCACCCCATGGCCATAGGAACACAGCAGAAGATAAAGAAAAGTTTAAGATTCAGATGATGGGGAAAAGTCTATGAAATGTCTTGAAGACATGGCATGGCATGGAATGAATGAATCCCAAGCAACTGCAATTGTCCATATCTAGTTTGTATTGTCTGAACCCTAAACAGTCATCCATGGGAGAGGAATCATAGGCTTCTAACCTCCTCAAAAGATTAAACAGTAGTCAAGAGTCATGCGGGAGAGAAAGTCATTCTCCTCAGGGACTGGGACAGTGGTGATTTGTCCATGATGTTGTGAATAGATCCACACTCATGCCCTCAAAGATTACCCTGAGTAAATTCAGTGAGTGCCAAATTAAAAAGAAAACAAATAAACAGATGTGGAAGTAGCATGCAGACTTGGTGATATAAAATGATAAAGCTGGTGAAAATCAGAGGAAGATGCTTGACAGATGAGGGAGACAAGAGTGTTTTATGCACTTACATGAAGTTGCCAAAGAGTCAATTAAGAAGAATGGAGAATAATGGAAGAAGATTTCTCTCACGGATATCTGGCCTCCTTTCATATGTTCACTCACACACACTGTACACACCATCACATACATCGTTCATATATGCATATGCATACGTTGTCACACACACACAGAGAAGCTAAAGATAGCAAAGGTATTTCCACCCATTTTAAGGTTGACTTGAGTTATTCCTTAAGAAATAACTATTTTCTTTCTTTGGAAGATTGCTATTCCAGTTGTGACATAGAAAGCTGGTTCCAGGAAACACAACAAATGGCCAGATTTGCAGCAGTGCACAATCTGAAATTGTGCCAGCATCTGCTGTAGACTTCTAAGTACTGAGCAGATGAGAAATGAATATAGGTGGTCACCCCCTGCACATTTGGTGAACCTTTATCATTTATCTTAGGCTGCCAATCCAGCCCTTCAAAATGTTCCAGTTGGAAAATCATTTTCAGATATCATTCGAAGCATGGACCATATTTTGAGCTCAGTGTTGTTTTAAAAGTGTGATGGTTGAATATAGGTATCAGAATTTCAGGGCTGTTATTTCCTGAAACCAAATATTAAACCCTAGAGCAGAAGAGACTAAGAAGAAGAAAAGCGATGACAAGGCTCTGCTGTCTGCCGGCTTTTCTCCTGATCCCTGGTCCCTGGTGGGATAGAGGGGGGATGAGGAGCGAACCAGAGGGAAAGCAGCTTTGCCAACTCTCAGTTCCTCTATAGAGCCTGAGCAAGTATGATTCCTGAGGCATATTAATATTGATAAACACCATTTCAGAAAACAGAGAGTAAATCAAGATTCTGGTCTGTAATGAAAGTGCAGAATCTTCAGGCATGCCTTTTCATGTGCAGGGCTGATGCATGCCTTCTCAGATAAAACCCAGAAGCTAATGAATCACGAACGGCTGTTCAGCAAGCTACAGCTATTTGCAATAATGTGGTAATTGGAAGTGACACTGAAGATCTGAGTGTTTATTCTGGGGTGCCATGTTGTGGCTGTACTGCAAACTGAGAAATCCTATAACATCAAACGTCTGTGTCAAGTTAATTTCCCACTTGTTTTGCCTCAGGCTGATTACCACAAATTAAATTTCCCACTAATAAACTGAAAATGTTAGAAAACAATAAGGAAATTCCATATATGGGGTCTGCTTCCTATGATTTTTAAAATTTTATGCACTTTGAATAATTTTCAATGCACAAAATGTCATAGATGACACATTTATTGAGTTTGAAAGGAGAAGCTGGGTATTTCAAAGAAATAGTCTTTCTGAATTTGGTACTGGGAGTGCTTGATTTGGTATGCTAAAATGCAAACAAAATATGTATGTTTAGTGGTGGCATTACTTTAAGGCAAGATTTTATCAAGCTTTTTTTAAAATTTATAATGGGTCAAGAAATATTTAAAATTAGTACTGTATGCTACAAAGTTGTTTCACCTCATAATTTTCTATTCAAATAAATGTGCGTTTAGAAAGATGTAAAGCACTTTAGCCAAGTTTTCATAGGTATATTTTTACAATTAGTTTCTACCAGATGGAATATTTTACTTATAAACACAAATTTTATTCTCCCACATGAGCTGAAGGGATGGTTCAGTAGGTAAAGGTGCCAGCTCCAAAGCCTAATGACTTGAGTCTGATTCCTTAGAGTCACAGGATGAAAGGAGTTAATCAAACACACTATCTTCTAACCACCACATGTGTGTTGTGGTATGACCCTCTCATATAAACAAGTTAACTATGTTCATTAAAATTCAAAAAAATCTAGAAAACATAATTTCCCAAAGTTACCCTTGGAAAAAAATCTACATTTCTCTTTGCTAAACATAAAAGATGGGCCGGGGGCACTAGGGAGAAAATGACAGGCTCATATAGGCGGGCTTGGGCAAGCCTGGTCTAAAGAGCAAGTTCCAGGACTTTCAGAGATACACAGAGAAATTCTGTCTCAAATACTCAAAGATAAAAAAAAAAGATGGCTAAGAAATTCATTCTTTAGTAGCATACCATTGCCTAGAAAAGCTTTCTTTTCCCATCCCTGAATTATTTCTAACAGGGGAGGATTTTTGAGTTCAGAAATTGGGATACATTGGTTAGAAAGTGATTCCTGAAGTAAGGAACGCAAGGAAGAAGTGCTACCATGGAATTGAAATTAAAGTAAGAGAGGAGTGCAGCTTACCTGCTATCTATCCCAGAAAAGAAGAAAATGGAGGAATAAACATTAACAGCAGTAAGAATAACCAATTCACATGAGAACAGGAGAAACACCGATTTCAATTCCAGTTGACAATTGATAGGAAGTTAGGTAAAATATGAAGTTAATGATCAATCTTTATTTGATCATCCTATTTGCCACAAACTACAAACTAAATAAATGATACGAGAAGATGGTGATATTAAAAATGGAAAAAACAATGTCCCATTTTAGATGGCTAAAAATGTACAATTATGTTAGGGGAATTTTAAGACCAAGTGTTTACTTACTAATTCTATGTATATTTCATACAGGCAACTTAAGCAGTAACTTATTGATGTCAAGATTATTTCTCTAATGAAGGTAGCAGAGGACCCTTGGGATCTGCAAGGCAACAGTATTAGTCAATTAACTTTTGTCTATTAAATCATATTTTATTAAAATTATTAATCTAGTTGAAGGCAACCAAAATGATATCCCACTAAAGAACTAAAATTAATGGTCAACAATTAAAAACACAACTACAGATGTGCATGTTTTTAAAGAGTCCACATGGTGAAATATTACCACAAACTTTCGCTAAGATTTATTTCAAACATAAAATTATGTAACCCCCTCAAAAAAAAATTTTTTTTTTTGGTTTTTCGAGACAGGGTTTCTCTGTAGCTTTGGAGCTTGTCCTGTCCTAGAACTAGTTCTTGTAGACCAAGCTGGCCTCGAACTCTCAAAGATCCACCTGCCTCTGCCTCCCGAGTACTGGGATTAAAGGTGTGCGCCACCACTGCCCAGTAAAAATGGTTCTTAAAACTGATAACCATCCTTTATTTTCCGATTAAGTTGCAGCATTTTTCTTTTTCTCATGGGATTGGTAAATGTATGTATACCGAACAGTAATACAAGATAGATATCCCTAGCAATTATAAGACAGTATCAGAGGCTACATTGGGTTTTAGTTTAAAAAGATATAGGATTTGAAGTCATCACAAACTTAGCTTAATTTCATATCAGTCCTATCACTTTTTATCAATTGAATTTGGGTAATTATTTAATATTTCCATGTTTAAATTTGCTCTTGTATAAAATAGAAATATTAGTGTCAAATGAGGATTGCAGTTTCTATAATGAAATAAGAGAAAGAAAATACTCAGTGCAACAAAATGGCAATTTTTTTTCTTGATAGATTACAGTTAACAAGAAATTGGCGCATTTTTCACGTTTAAGTAGAAAATCATCTAAAATCCTCTAAACAAATGTAGATTTAATGAAATATAGACACAAAATCTTATTTCTTGGCACTTAAACCAGTAGGGGTTATTAACAAACAAGCCACTGACCTAATCTATATGCAGCTTTCTTCCTGCTGTTTTTACACTTAATAGAGATAATTACCCACATACGAAAGCTACCTTTGTGTCAGCTTACCATTCTCTGCCGAGTGTTTTACACCCTCCTCTGGAGAGACTTCTCTGTTGGAAGCATTAATTATGCATTTTCCTGCATCTGTTTTTATTTTATGATGACTCAGAATTAAGGGTAACAGTTACCTTGGCTCAGAATTATCAAGCTCTTGTAACATAAAAAACGCACAGAAAAGAAATTAATATTTACAAAGCTGAGTGGTTTTGTAAGCTGGTATATCTCTCTCCCTTTATTCACTGAAGAATCAGAAAGGTAAAACTAGTATGGTTCTAAGCAAATGACATTGAAGAGTAATATGGAGGTTTATTGACTGAAGAGGAAATTGAGTCAATATGATTGTGTAAAGTAGTTATTTCCCATCCTACTTCAGAATTACAGTTCTGAAACCAGGAAAAATTTAAGAAGTTAAATGAATAAATAATGGTAGAACATAAATATAAAAGATATTAAGGTTGCATTGTCTATAGAAATTGAAAATGTGTAATTTTTACAGATATTAGTGAGTAGCTTTATCCATATTACCTTTCATAACCACAGTTGAACTCGTGTAAGCATAAATAACTTGGAAATAATCTATTGACTTTTCTAATGTTTGACTTGAAGAAATTGTTATATGTTTGGTGCAAAAAGTTACAGCACAGGGATAATTTTCTTGGATAAAATGAACTTTTAGTATCTGAAATTATGCTTGGTGTTGAATCTTTTTAAAAGAATAGCTTTGTGGAAAAAGGTTATTCAATGTTTCATTCTTATTCAATATTTCCTGCTGGCAAGCAATTGAAAAAATATCCCATATAAAATGCTATATAAAACATAATATAAAAATATAAATGTTTACCAAGAGTCTAATAGTTTAATAACAGAGATAAAACTTACGTCTCTGCTTAGAGCAACAATGTAATAATATTTCTAAAATTCAAAACAGAATGGGCCAATCTTTTATTTAAAACTACGAATTCCTACAGAATGAAGTGTGTCTTCCTTAGTATAATTTCTACTGCGCAGAGCTCTCCTTTCATTCTTCTGAGGTCTTTCAATCTTTGGAGCCTGATAAGAATTTTTGAATCAACTCCTGAGGTTGATTGCAAATGCATTGATGCTTTATACTCTTTAACTCCATCACTCGTACATTTCCCTAAAATCTTTCCCCCTACCATTCTCATCCAGACCTGTCCACCTATTCAAAACCCATCATCCATTAAGAGTCACATCTCATATGTCAGTACCCTACAAAGCCTTTTCTAGTATGAACAGATGGTACCAATCTCCCTGCATTGCACAATAATATCATAACATAAACATTCCATTCATGTTCCTATGCTCCTGTGTTGTAAGTACTTTATAGTTGTCCCTTTCATTGTTCCTACGCTCCTGTGAAGTATCCATTTCATATTTGTCCCTTTCCTGGATCAGAATTAAAATCTTTGTGGGCCAGGAAAGCTTTCATACTTTTTATCTCACAAATGTCAAGTACTTGATGGTGAAAACGGAGCTTTATTTAGTGCAGGAGATAGGAGCCAGCAATATGACACACACGCACGTCACCAGGAAACACAAAAATACATCGGAAGTATAAGAATGATTCATATGATCACTGATGTATTCGTATATCACGGATTCATATCATCACTGATTTATAGTGGAATAACTGTCCCAATAGGAAAATACTAACTAGTTGCTAAATTGAATTTATTCTAAGAATATATTTAATTGTTAACATGATTTTGTTTCCTATAGGGAAAGAAAATAATCTTTATTAATAACTACACCTATTTGTCTATGTTAAAGAAGTAAAATAGACTCCCACAAGGGCAATCCATACAGTAGAATCAAAACTCAGTGCCATTGTCCTTGGCTTCTCAGTCAGCCCTCATTGTCAGTCACATTCAGAGATTCCAGTTTGATCACATGCTCCATCACTCCCAGTCCAGCTGGCCTTGGTGAGCTCCCATTAGATCAGTCCCATTGTCTCAGTGGGTGGACGCACTCTTTGTGATCCTGACTTCCTTGCTCATGTTCTCCCTTCTTCTGCTCCTCATTTGGACCTTGGGAGCTCAGTCCAGTGCTCCATGTGGGTCTCTGTCTCTATCTCCATCCTTGCCGGATGAAAGTTCTATGGTGATATGCAAGCCATTCATCAGTGTGGCGATAGGATAAGGTTAGTACAGGCACCCTCTCCTCAGCTGCCCACTGAACTAGCTGAGGAAATCGCCTTGGTCACCTGGGAACCCCTCTAGAGCCAAGACTCTAGTCAACCCTAAAATGGCTCCCTTGGTTAGGATACCTTCTTCCCTGCTCCCCTATCCACCCTTCCTCCATCTCAATTATCCCATTCCCCCAAGCTCTCCCCAATCCTCTCCTTCTCTTTTCTCTCTCCCCATCTCCCCTTGTGGGAGACTAGTCTGTTGGGATGCTCACCTCCCTAGACCTAGATGGAGGGGGGAGGACCTTGGACTTCCTACAGGGCAGGAAACCCTGACTGCTCTTAGTACTGGAGAAGGAGGGGAGGGGGATGGGGTAGAGGGAGGGGGAGAGAAATGGGAGGAAGGGAGAAGGTGAAAATTTTTAATAAAAAAAGAAGTAAAATAGAAAATTTTAACAAACACTAATTACTCATTTATTATTTTTTGAAATGTCTATTCATTATATATTAATAATTAAAATTCTAAACACTGTATCAATCACAGATATGACAAATATTAGTCAGAAAGATGCCCAATATCAATGTTTTCACTATCTACCTTAAACTCATATTGAAAGTTAGTCTACTTCCAACAGTGACTTTTCGTTTTGAAACACAGAGATGTCTTTCTATAATAAAAAAGAAAACCTGCTGCACATTACATCCCTAGTGTGTGTGTGGGGGGGGGTGCGTGTGTGTGTGCAGTTTTAATGTCATAGTCTAAAGGAAACATATATTAGCAACTCATAATCACAGCAATACATAAGACCCTTTAGGTTATCAGAAAATAGTAAAAATTCTAGATAAATATTTTCCATTCGGCTTATTTGCCACATAAATAGATATTCTTAAAAATACCAGTCCATACCTATTGCACACTGTGTTTTCTAAAACTCCATGGATACAGAATAGATCAGTTTCTAGTGCAAAGTCAAATGACCCTGAGCTTAAAAAATTAAAATCCTAGGGAAAACAGACACACAGTTAGATTTTATCCACATGGTACAGTGATCATGAGCAATTTGGAGGCTATTTCCAGCCAGAAGAATTACAGTTAAACAAAGTCATTATGCTACCATGTTTTTCCTTTTCAGTTTCATGAAGAATCAGCTTTTATTCAGAAACTATATTTTTATTGCTACTGTTTGCATGACTCACCACTCCCCTCCCCACAAAAAAGGATCCATTTTTCACTAAAAAATTCAGCTAAGCACAAAAAAAAGAAAGAAAGAAAGAAAGAAATGAAAATAAAAAAGAAAAAGAAAAAAAAGAAAAAAAGTTTAGCCCCCAGTACAGGCCTTTTCTATCTTCACATCTCCAAGATCTCAGAACAAGGTGCAGTCTGCTCTGCCAGAGGATGGATACCGTTGGGAGAGGTGTTCATACACAAAAGGGAATGTGCCAAAAAAAAAAGACTGAAAACTTATGAACAGACAACCCTAGCATCTTGAAATCACCACCCAAACTGCTATTTTAAAACATCCGCACTCACCCACCCTGTGATATTTGTATGATCCAAGGTTAGTTAATATGTGATCAGCAGGGCTTCCATGGCTAACAAAGGCAGAGAAATGTCACAGCATTATTACTGAATCAAAATGGCATTTTATTTTGATAATTATACAATTATATTTTGGTATGAAACTCTAACATGAAGAATAATTGTGGAGAAATCGCAAGATCCTTTAGGTCAGTAAAGACAAGAATACTGAAAATCGTGAGGAACATGGTAAGTCGCATGGCATGCTCAAAAGGACATGAAGAAAAGGGAAGGAATATGTGCAGAACATTGATTCATTACCTCCTCAACCCACAGAATTCTGTAAACTGTGTTTGCAGGACACCCTACATCTTTAGCAACATGCCTTTTTACGATACTCAAGCCCATACATCATTAAACGTGGATGAATAAGCTGCCAATAGAACTTTATCTTAACTCTTTTTGGTGCCTTATCCTTGCTTTCCTGTGGGAACGTGAAGAACAGTGTCTCTAAGGAATGATGCCTATGCATGTACATAGGTCACACAAAGGTCAGGTACACAATTCCATGTCGCACACACTTGAAAAATATGGAGAATTGTTAATGCTTTTTCTGTGAATATTAAACAGGATGAAAGTTGTTACACTTATATTTCTGGTGTTAATTAACCTTCCTTCTTGAACATATGAAATAGTTACTTAATGATTATTTGAAGTAAACAATTGGAACCTAACATTTGTATGAGTATAGCCCAATGTGTCTCTGCATTTGTGCTTCTCTGGAGTTGTTGACTACCAGTATACTGTCCAGTGAAAGCCTACCATCACATCACTACACTGCTTGGTTACCATTGCTGTTTTACTGCAGAAAAGATGAGAGTTGAAACTATGTGCCAAATAGTTAGGAGATGCTCTTGAATCTATTTTGTTTCCACCCCTATAAGAAGAGGAAAACCAGACCTTTGTTTTAATCTCACCCTATCACACAAATATCAAATTAAACATAGGGAGGTAAAGGTCAAATTCATAGGAACAGTGTCCTCCTAAATATTAGAGAAAGATGAAAACAGAAAACGAAACATGGCAAAAGAACAAGAACCACGGAGGATTAGCATTGTTTCAATTTTTAAACAAACATTCTCTTTTCTCAAGCTGAGGCCTCATTTCATTGTACATGAGTATATCTATGAAATGATCGGAATAAGGAATGAAAAATAAAATTCAACAGAATTACACAGAGAAAGCTGTGGGAGAATAATAATAGGCAAAGTCTTTACTTTTTGGTCCACTCTTTAGCACTGTTAGTGCATTTATTTATTTATTTATTTATCTATCTATTTATCTATTTATCTATCAATTTATATATATATATATATATATATATATATATATATATATATATATATATTTGACACAGGGTTTTTTCTGTAGCTTTGGAGCCTGCTCTGGAACTAGTTCTTGTAGAGCAGGCTGGCCTTGAACTCAGAGATCTACATGTCTCTGCCTCCTGAGTGCTGGAATTACAGATGTGTACGCTAATAAATTTTCAAAAATATGGGTAGTTGTATGTTTATTTCAATATGCATTTCTGTTCAGAGAAAAAAAGCACTTAAGGTCCTGGAAAATTAGTGATTTGTGAATTATAATAAGCTTTAGTGATTAATAATGTCATTAAACTGGATTCTACTTCAAATGAAAACAAAGTGTCATTTATTTACTCATATTTTCAATGAGTACATACTGAGTATAGAGTATATTCCAAGACCTATGCTATTTTTGAAGAATGTAAACATGAAATAATTCTGCTCTGTTGGTTTTTACAATAACAGAGGAACAGAAAGGAATAACTTGATCTCAACTATCATTCAAAGAAATCTGTGAGTGGTCAGCACACAGTAGCTTCTGAAAAGTAATAAACCACTCAAGTATGGTATGTTTTGTCAGTAGTTAGTTGGTGTCTTTGTGTGTGGGTGTATGTGTGTGCAAGCATTTTCATTCGATAGCAATTTTTCCTGACTAATACTGTATGTATATGTTATTGTATAGTTTTCTATGGATACGTTATATTCATTCTCTTTGAATTATAACTTTAGGGAAAAAAACAGACATAACATATCTTTCTTACATGGCTAATCTAATTCTGACAACCATAGTTCTCCATCCTTCGTGAAGTGTCTTGAAGAAAGGTTACTTTATATGACTGCATTTTTTTTTCTTTAATGCTTAGTACCTTTTTCATTACAGATGGGGGACAACTATAATTAATATTTTAAAAGAAAGTCACAACATAATTTCAGGGGTTTGTTTTAACTTCTAAGAGCTTCTTATTAAGAAGTGCTTTGCATTGTTCAGTAAGGTTCTTCTGCTGAATAGCAGTAATCGCAGCCAACTTAACTGAACAATTACAATGTGCCAGTTCCTGGGATGAGTCTTTTAAATGCATTTTTAATTTCCCAACAACCATGAAGCTCGGGGATTATTATTTTGTCTCTCGCAATAGGGAAAGTAAGATTCAGAGAGGTTAATGGAATCAGCACAGGGGGAAGACTCAGGCTCCAAGTTCCCGCTCCTCTATACCAATGCCGCAGGCAGATCAGGCACTGAACGAGTCCATGTCACCCCATTGGCCACCATCTGATGAGTTTTAGCCACCCAACGTGACTCTCCATTTCCCTGACCTTCAAAAATTATGCTGAAAAATTGTGCATTTACTTTATCAAATCTAGCAAAATCGATTTTCAATGAAAAAATGTCTACGTGTGCGTAGCATGCGTGTGTGGAAGTGTGTGTGCCATCTGTCACACAGCACATACATGAAGGGCAGAGGACAAGTTTCAGGAGTTGGTTCTTGACTGTCACCATCCTTTGAGATATGGTCTCTTGTTTCTGCCATGCCATCCCCGTATCACAGACTTTCTGAAGGTTGAGTGTCAGTGTGGGTGTCGGCTTTGTAGCTCCCTGTAGGAGAACTAGGATCTGGGCCACTGCCTCTGGCTCTTTAGCTGAGTTCCAGGAAGCTCGTTGGTAGTTTGTGTGGCAAGCCCTTTCACCCACTGAGGCATCCCCCATCTCTCATCTTTTAAAGATTCATTTATTTTTCTAATCTTGAAAAAAAGTTAATTTGATCATAAAATAAGAAGTAAATTAACTTCAAAGTGCAAACAAGTTAAAAAGATATTTCAACTTGACAACAAAGTATTTAATCAGTCTGTTTGATATTTTGCTCCAGCTACATCAGGCATAGTACATTCCTCTCATTTAATCTGTATATTACTTTATCAGGGTTTGTATTAGAGGTTAATTTTTTTATTAATGAAAAGTAGCACTTTAACCAGCATTGTCATAGTGATTCTTTTCTCTTCAAAATTTGACTAAATTTCTAAAATAACTTGCTTATATTTTTTACTTATATGTTTTATTTTACCCAATAACTCAACATGATATAAACAGTTAAAAAAAGCAAAGTTTAACAATGTAGTTCTTTATAAGAAATACAATATAGAGCATTGATATTGGTAGTTTTGCAGCTTTCATTCTCAAAGCAAAATGTAACTTAGTAGACTCACACTCCATTCTCCTAATTGGAAAACAATTTAGAACGCAGAGAGCCATCTTGGATTTTTCCATAGATTACTGGTTTCTCTATATTTAGATTCAAGGGTTTGGGAAAATTCAAATACATTGAGTAGTTTCAGCTTATAGTATCTCAATGAAATTCAAGTTTTGACCATGCTGCTGCTTGCAACCTCATCCTAACCAAAATCACAGCTCTCTCTGGAATGACTCCATGGCCTTTTGCTGTAGCCAGGAAGATCTTTTATCTTTGATATCTGTAGCTTTCATACATAATCGCCTCCTCCTCTATCAACACAGACCCTGTTTGCCTCCACCTTATCAGTTATTAAATCTTGCTTCATTACTCTACTACAATCTGAATAAAGAAACCTTCCAGGTAATCCTCCAACATTCTCCAACATAGGCATCTGAGAGAAATAAGTTGAGTAAGGTTAACAGTGTAGGATACCAGAACTGCCGGTTCAAGTTCAAGCATGCCTAACTAGTGGATAAAATATTGGCACAAGTTACTTAACCTCTGTTCCAGCAGGCCTTCCAACTGTAACTGGATGATAAAAAGGGGGTGGGTATGGAAACCCCCTTGTTTGGCATACAAGCATATGCCAAACGTCCAGTGCAGGATAGCACTTGGTACACAGCTGTTTGAAAGACAACTAGTGAGTGAGTGACAAAATCATATCAACTGATCACTTGCTAACCAGTGATTAGTTATTTTGCAGAAAACATATTATTGAACTGATTTTGACATTATAAAGTCAAGAAATCTATTAGTATTAAAGGCAAATAAAAGTTACTAACTCCCTTAGTTGGTCTGTTCACATATATTAGTAAATAATTCCCTTTATCCTCTGTTGAAAGAATAATTCACATCCCATATATTGTTATACCGTGATTTAATTTTGGAGTTTCTACCTCATTAAAGAAAGACAAAATGAGATATAGCTGAAAAAAATTGCAGCAACATGGATCATAGAACGTAAAAATTTAACCCCCAGTAGCCTTTAATACTCAAATTCCTGTGTTCTCTTACACTATACGTGACTGCAACATAATAAATCATGAATGTAATACTCAAATTCCTGTGTTCTCTTATACCATACGTGACTGCAACATAATAAATCATGAAAGGGGAACCAGAAAATAATAGTATCGATGTAGAATTGTCTACTCCTATCAAAAGCTCAGACACATCTCTGGAGTGTCAAAGGCATGTCCTTCAATATTTAACTTTTTCACTCTTTGTTCCCCATCTCAAGTTGAACAATACGTTAATTACCAGATGAAGCGTATAATTACTCTAACAGCTCCACTCTCACTTGTAATTACTGCATCAACACTTTCTTTCTCATATGCTTCAATCTATACCTATTACATTGTCATGATGAAGACACATTAACATTATAATACCGTATAATTAGCTGATGAGCAATTAAATTATTCCACTGCTCTTGTTCCTCTTTGCCAAGAGGTTGCTTTCCAAGCCCTATTATCTCCTCTTTCTCTTCAGTTTGCTTTAGTGGTTCTTTCCCTCCCTAAAACAAAGAGGCTCATAAGCTGAATTCAAAGCATTTTGATTTCAAATTCAGAATGGATAAGTGCTCAAGTTGGTAATGGCTGAAGAAATAAATTGGCATTATGGGGCTTTAATTTATTTTCATTTTCATGCTAAGACACAGAAGTAATGCAAATTGCTGTATCGCAATAAAAAGCTTCAGGCCTCTGAAGTCCCAGAAGCCTTTTGTTGTGTGTATTAGACACTGAGATCTTCTCTGCTTTAAAGTCCAGTTGTTAGAACTACATGAGAAATCTGTGCATGGGGACTATAGCTCTGATGGACTTCTTTAAAGCCATTCAAATTAAGTTCTCACAGAAGACTGTAGCTCTTTGGAGGTTGAAAAATAAATTCCCATGGGGGTGATATCTATCTATCTATCTATCTATCTATCTATCTATCTATCTATCTATCTATCTATCTATCTATAGAGAGAGAGTTATATATATATAACTCTGATGTGTACTGCTATCTAAATCAAACAGGTGCTTCCTTATTCCCCTTCATTTTTGCATATCAAAAACTCTGCCTTGATTTCTCACTTCTCTCACTGGCATGTGAGGTACCACTGGATGTTGATGCCTCTTGAGAAAATCTCTATCCCCCTCCCTCTCTCTCTTTCTGTCTGTCTCTCTGCTTATCTGTCTGTCTGTCTGTCTATCTGTCTCTGTCTCTGTCTCTGTCTCTGTCTCTCTCTCTCTCTCCCTCTTTGTGTGTGTGTGTGTGTGTGTGTGTGTTTGTCTGTGTCTGTGTCTCTGTCTGTGTGTGTCTGTGTGTCTCTGTCTCTGTATCCCTCTGTCCCTTCCCCCACTTCAATTACTGGTTCACTATAGTTCAAATACACTTTGGAACTAATTGGAATATAATTTTAACTACTCTATAACACTCAGCATTCACTTAGTTTACCATTGTGATAACTGTCTGCATGTACACTGCCAACTAGCTTAGTGGCTGTTCAGCCCATATTTTATTGGAAACTAAATCTCTCTCAGATAATTACTTTGGAGTAACATTATGAGCTACAAAAGAAAAGTAGAATTCATTTTACAAGCAAGGCCTATTTCAATAAAAAGACTTTTGTTGTCTCAGCTGAGCTTCCTCAGCTACCAAGCAAAGGAAATCTACTGTAAGCAATGTCTCATATTTGGGAATTTGCTTCTTCATGGGAAAGACCAGATGGGCCCCAGTAACTTCAGAAATCCATCAGCATCAATACAATTGGAAAGTAATAACAAGCATGTTATCTCTGATTTGATATAGGATATTGGCTTAGTTCTTGCTAAAGTGATGAGTACTTCAACTAAAACCCTATTTTTATCAAAGTCTCTAACCACAAGTAGATACATTTAAACTGATGAGCATATAACTCTTGCATCCACAGGGGAATGCTATGTATTGTGTCTATGGTCAGTGATATTCTATTAGGCCCCAAATTATTCTGTGAGCACAGCCATTTGGTTTCAAATTGTGCTGAATAATTGAAGTGGATGAGAATCTCTATGCATCACAGAGAGTTAAACTACACTTTATATCAAACCTAACTTTGTCTCCTGACATACATCAAAGTTAAAAGGTATAAAAATGCAAACAAGATGAACAAATCAAGATTTTTTTAACAGACATTAGATTTAATAACTTGAAACCCTTCCCTCTAAATAGTAATGCATTATAGATGATGACCTGATTAATTACAAGAATTTATATATAGTGAAGATGCCTACTGTTTTCATCTTTGAAAAAATGTTTTAAAAAAACAAAAGTATTAAGTTCATACAATTAGGAAGAGACAGTTGATCTTGACTAAGGCTCTGCTCTAAAATTTATTGCATGTGTGACCTTGGAATAGTGATTTAATCTTTCTAAAGTTATATGAAGTTATAAAATAATAGTAGTACCTATATCACAAGATTATCAGAATGAGAAAATAAGAAATTTAACATTAGCTATTTACCACAGTACATGGAATAATGTGATAACTCAATGAAAACTAAATACTATCATTGTCCACCATTGGCCATCGACTTAAAGGCCTTTTTATCTTGCTGTTCTTTGGAAAATGTATTAAAAAATAATCAGAGACATTAAATTCCCTAATTCTCATCAAATTTTTGGTTTAAAATGTCTTTTAATTAAGTCAAAGGCTTTATTTACATTGTGAATAAATATACATTTACTTAGTGTCAAAAGTGATTCTAAGTTTCTACACTTTCAGTTGTTTCCTTATTCAACATAAATTTTTTAAAAGATCTATGAAACCTGTTAATTGGACTCATGTAATGTACAACACAAAAACAGAATTTTAATTTCTTTACCATTTCTACATATGGACTCTTGCGGTCACCAAGTATAAATGCCCTTGCTTTGTGTTATGCAAGATGCTTGGAGGAGCTAAGTGCTAGATAACTCAGCTTGTACATATGAGTCCCTTGGTCTAGTACCAAGCCATAGCAACAAATAAATGCATAAATAAATAGAATGCATGAATAAAAACAGAAACCCAATCCCCCACTTCTATGCTGTTGTTCTTGTCACTTTCTAGTTAGCTATTAGGCTTTAGTTGACACTTTTGCCCTCATCCCCTTTAAAACACTAAGAGCTAGCATTTTGTGTACTATTTGTGTCATGCTGAATTATTATACTTTAGAATCGTTCAAAAGTTTTTGTTCATATCCAGGATTCTTATTCTCATATCACAAAGTCTTTTAAACTGCACCAGCTCTAGATTGTCTTTCCACATTTTACTGAGCATTTTATAAATTTTTAAAACATAAACATAACATGTTCAATAACTATATTTGTATTTTTCAAAAAATGTCATATACTTGATTTGGTACTACTTTTTGAAGTTCATAACCCTATGCTCCATAAAACTGATAGTCATGTTTACAGAGAATTATCATATCTTCAAATTACAAAACTAAGAAAAAAAACTGAATGAAATAATACAACTATAAATAACCATCACCAAAAATGGGAAAACAACTCTCACTTCTTTTAAATTCATTCTATTGTGAGTTTTGCTGCTTTGCTTTCATGGTGTGGGAGGTCCTTTTGTCTATGTGTTGCTTTTATTGGTTAATGAATAAAATCTTCTTTGGATCTATAGTTAAGCAGAGCATAGGTAGACAGGAAGAAAGAAGGGCAAAGTCAGAGAGAAGCAATGGATCCACCAGAGACTGTTGCTTGGAACTTTAGCTGGTAAGCCACAGCAACGTGGCCATACACAGAATAATAAATGGGTTAAAATAATATAAGAGTTGGACAAAGAAGCTAGAGCTAATGGGACAAAAAGTTATTTAATCAATACAGTTTCTGTGTGATTATTTTTGGTGTAAGCTAGCAGGGCGGACGGGAACAAACTAAAGCCTTCCTGCTATAAATTGGCATGCCAATGTGGTGGACTAATTCCATGTAAAACTTGAGAGGGCTTGGAAAGGAACTCTGTACACACACAAAAACAAAGTTTAGCCACTTTTTTTTTTTCATCTGGTGGCTTGCTGCAGCTCCCTTAAGAGAAGTTTTTTGGTTTTTTTGTTTTGTTTTGTTTTGTTTTGTTTTGATTTGGTAGTAGCAAGAAAAATGCTGCACTGTTTGAAAACCTGGCTTTCTGGACTATCCTACCACCATAAACTCTGACTCTTTGAGGCAGGAGGTCTGTCTACAGAGAATTTGAGTGGTGTTTGTGAGCAGACTGCTGCAGCTTGATTAATGGCAACATGGACTGGCTGAGTGCCTGAAATTGGGATGGTGTGCATGGCTCTCATAGGTACCAGTGGCTCTGCCATACTGGACTCAGCAGGGTATGCAGGAAGAACCGTATTTGATCTAGTAATGCTGCAGTTAATATTTAAGAATCTCTTAGCATTTTAAAAAGTGCTCCTCAGGAGTAAAGAATTACAAATATGCAATAAAGACAAATCCAGATGGAAAAGATTTCTAAATGAGACACAGTGTATTTAAAAAAAAGTATATAAACATGGGAGAGAGGAGATAAATCATTTCAAATAAAATAATGTCTTTAAAGAGACAGAGTACAGATAGTCCTAGATAAAAGGATTAAAGAAAAAAATAAGCCACTTAAAGGTGGAAAATTCACAGAGAGACTGGATTATGTATATTATTGTGTCGTCTTTAAATTTTTTGACTGTAAAGAAGCTAAGTACAGAAATACATTTCATTGTATGGACTAAGTTAAACCAACATAGAGGTATTTAGACTTCAAAATTTGAGTCTAAGAATATGCTGCATTGGAAAACAGGTTCTTCTATTATTTTGGCAGAAAATAAGAACCTATGGATTGCTTCCAGACCAATATGATTTGACAGAACATGACCCTGAAAGGTTGCTGTAAACACCTCCACAAAGAACATACTTTTCCCAATAAACAGCAGGAAGAGATTTGAAGAAACTATGCCCATATTCCCAAATATTGTCAATAAATTATTTTTTACATTAAAAGGGAGATATATGAATAATTTGCATTGGTATAAATTTTGGTTTATTGATACAAATTTAACATCAATCTTGTTATATGTATATTTCTGCTATTGATTAAGGTGTGCCTGTAGTTCATTTAAAATGTAATGTATAATTTAAAATATAGGTAAATATAGAATCATCTATAATAGTTTAGCTTGTAGTCATGCTAGTTAGATTTTCTAGATACATTTCAGATAGGTAGGTATTCTTCAAACCTTTCAAAGACTATATAATATGATATTTAAAATGTTTTAATAACTTGGGACTTTTAATAACAATGGGACACATCTGCTCCTGACAACACCAAGTTACTTCAAGAGAAAGATGGACATTTAAGAGGCTCCTTATGGAGTTTGATAGCCATTTTGCAAGAAATTGCTCTTGCCTATATTGCTTAACTGGATATGCAGGACCCACAGAGAAATGCCTGCTGAACTTGCCTAAAGGTGAGATGGTCCTTTGGGATTCCTGCTTCATGAAAGAGTCTATGAGACATTATGCAGGACACAGAAGAAAGTGACTGAACAGTCTTTGAAGTTTCCTGCTTCATGGAAAAGTCTGCTGGATACTATGAGCCTGTAGGCTGAAGAAGGTTGCCCCAACAGTACAGAAGAACTTTGGATGACTATACAGGTTGCAAGATGTCTCTGTCAATTCTAGAACTTTGGAAGTTGCTTGCAATGTACTTCCTGTTTACTTAGGTAATGTTTTATCCTTCTGGAGTCTTTGATGGAGTTGAAGAATTTATAGTTATACTTATAGTTTTTCTTAGTTACGATAAAAGATAAAGTAGATATAACTATTGTATTTGTAATTCTTGCTTGATAACTGTTTTTGTTATACGTTATTTTACTATGTTAAAGTATCCCCTTTTGTTGAAACAGAAAGGGGGAAATGGTGTGGGAGATCCTTTTGTCTATGTGTTGCTTTTATTGGTTAATGAATAAAGAATCTGCTTTAGACCTATATCAAGGCAGAACTTAGGTAGGTAGGGAAAAAGAAGGGCAGAATCAGAGAGAAGCAATGGGAACCACCAGAAACAGACACTGGAAACTTTAGCTGGTAAGCCACAGCCACATGGCCATACACAGATTAATAGAAATGAATTAAATTGATATAAGAATTATACAGTAAGAAACTAGAGCTAATGGGCCAAGCAGTGATTTAATTAATACATTTTCTGTGTGGCTATTTCTGGTCTAAGCTATAGGGGAGGTCAGGAACAAACTATTGGCCTCCCTGCTACACTTCCACAAGTTTGTTTTTAGGTAAAAAGAAGATACAGCAAATATTAACACCAATTATAGAACTGGATGATTCAGTTATGGTCAGAAATCTCATAAACTCAATCACTTTGCTTTCATAAATCATGGAATTATACTTGAATAGAAGTCATTAAAGGCAAATTCCTCCTCCGTTGTCATTATTGTTTGTTAAGTTAAATAGTCACACTCTCTGAATATCACCTAAAAATACTGTTCTCTCACCTCTGCCTTTCAGATTTAGACTCTCATTTGGAGAAACAAAATACTCAGCCAAAGCTCCATTTTACTTTGACAATGTATGGTAGTCTATGCACTCTCCCCAAAGGAATACACTTTCAGAAAGTCTAAGATACCTCTGAAAGTCTGATCCCCACTGGGGCTAAGTCAAATTGGATAATAATAAAATTTGACAGGACTAACATTAGGTCAATGATGCTTAAGGTTGACAGAAGAACACAAAATCTTTTATCTGCGTGCTTAGTGATGAACATTTACTGTATCTAAAAATAGAGTTTGCAACCAAAGCAATCTTATGAGGGTTTGGAGATATAGCTTGAAATACACTGAAGACCTAGCAATAAATAAACCCAGGATTGAATCCCCAGCAACACAGTAAATAAACAAACAGTAAGAAAGTGAGTAAAAAAGTAAATAAATGAATAAGCAAACTACCAACAGCTTTAGTAGTCGAAGGACTGGTGGTTCATGCTATAATCCTAAAAAATAGAAAGCAAATTCATAGTTTGAACATGGCATGGTCAGACCAGCCTGGGTTATATAGTAAAAGTATATAAAAAGGAAAAATAAAAATGATTTTAAAAAACTTAGTGTGTTGAAATAATCAAAAGTAATAAAAATAAAAAGAAATAATTAACATTGATGCTTCAAAAGCAAAGAACAGACCATATGTTGCTGTATTGGTTACCGAGTTAGTGTTATCCCACAAGAGGTAACTGGACTACAGGAAGGCTAAGTAATTGCTCACTGTTCTATTGGAGATGGAACCTAGGAAAGGAGGTAGGCCATTGGAGTCTTTGAATGGTAGATTCTGTGTCTAAAATCTTCTCTTTTCTAGCCTGTCTTCAGCTTTCTGGTGTTCATTGTTTACGTTTTGTTCCTCCAAATCTTCTGCCATGATGAGTTTTGTCTTATTTCAGGCTCACGATGGCGCTTAGGTACCGTGGACGTCAAGACACATGAGTCACCGTAAAGAAACCATGAATCACAACAAATCATTTCTTCTTAGCTGGTTCAGATTTTTGTCTTCTCTCCATCCCAAAAAGCTACCACAGTATCTCTGAAAACAACACTATGACAGCTACCTCAATAACAACAGTGACACACATGGCCCTCCACTGCTTTGTGTCACCAGGACAGTCTATGGAATCAATCATATCATACTCATTTGCCAAGATTTGGACCTAAGTGGAACTGTGAGCGAATGAAGAAAGACAAGACTAGGGGGCAGCAGAACACACAAAAAAGCGGGAATCGGGTAATACTGTGCAATGATGGAGCAGCCACAGCAGCCCAGAGGTATCGTTGGTTTTTACAGAATTGAACAGGGGTCAGGGTTATTACAGACAACTGTACAAAGAGGTCAAGTTGCTAAATAGAGATGAATAGCTAGGTAGGGATTATGGTAAGTAGTTGGATCAATGAGACAGGTTGAGTTCATCGTGGGAGGAGCCTTCTCTGCAGCAGGGCGGGGGGGTCTTCAAGCTGTAAGCAGCCAAAGGGAAAAGCTGGTGTGGACATAGTTTTGTACACCTTGTCAACAGAGAGAAGTGGACCAGAGTCTTTTTCATTTCCCTCTGTGGTCCTCTCTGAGGAGAAGGTTTTGCCTGCATTGGCCTGAGGTTCTGGGGTCCTTGGCATGGCCATACCCATGTCAATAGGACACATTCACTAAGTGGATCAGGAATTTTCTCAATCCAGTTTTTTCAATATTGTAAACTATGGATTGCCTGTGGAGAATTTGAAGGAATGGACTAATATAGAACCGTAACTTTTACCAGACTTGTGAAATAGAACAGAGAACCTGAAAAGAGGCTTGTCTGCATGGAAAGTTGGACAGCTCAACAAGAGGCAGACCCACTTTTTATGAGGCCTGATAAAAAAGCAACAGTCACAGTTGGTAGTTCAGAAACCTGAAAGGACAGAATAACTGACCCTAAGCAACGTCCCTGAGCAGACTGTTTTCTGCTTTTCTGTGCTGTTATGAAAGTGAAGGGAGAAAAGAATGGCCTAAAGCTGATAAGAAGCCTACCTGAATTCTCGTTAATGCATTGAATTCTATATTACCGTGATGTTGATTTTTGTACCACTTAATTTTACATTCATTAATATGGAGCTACACTATATAAAAATAATTTGCATTATGAGCTAGTGTTTCTTGCTTTTCAACAGATTCTCCCTTTATCATTGAAAAATTAGAGAGCAATCTGAACTTAGCATACTCAGGGACTGTGGCACACACCTGTCGGGCTTAATGGAGGAATTTCTTAAAACAGTGATAATTGATTTAAAGATTTATACACATATTTATTATTCTTTATTTCCAGTGAAAAATAGTTGTTCCTTACCCTGAAATGTCAAAGGTAAATTAATACCTTGAGAAAATATACAAGATTTGCTTTGATTAATCTTCAGAATTTAATATATATATGTGTGTATGTATTTATAATACATATTCATATGTATTTAGGAGTACATATATTTTGAATGTGTCGACTATAAGTTGTTTCCATTTCAATTTGAAAGTTTATCATATAAAGTAAATAAGTGTAGAGCCCTTTCCAAAACAATTTATTAATGCTATCACTGACTTCCCTTCATTTTAAGATTAAGAAGAGTAGTCTGAAATAGTAACTTGTTTTTTGTCATTTAGTCTACATAAAATTTATTTTCATTAGAGAACATTATTATTTAACTTAATATGCCAATGATGAAATACATTATACCTTCATTTTTAACTTTAAATATGAAAAATGGTAAATACAGTAAATATATTTATGAAAATAGCTCTTAAATAACAATGATAAAAACATAAATCAGACATCTTTGTTTTTTAATTTTTTTATTGTGTTATATTATAATATAAAGATTATATTATTTTTTAAATAATCATTTCTCATTTTACAAACCTAAATCAGTTCCCAGTCCCTCTTTTCCTCCTGCTACCCCCACTTTCCTCTACGTCAGCCTCCCATCCACTCCTCAGAGTGGGTAAAGCTTACACTTAGAAGAGGCAACAAATTCTGACACCTTTGTTTTTTACCTGTTAAATGTTAGGAATGAAAAGTAGACATTCTAAGACATGCTTCCCAATGGACCTTTATTACTCCAATTGTATTGGTGATATGATTATAAATGTCTTACTGATGTGTAAGAGGGTACTTGGGGAGTGCCTGTGGATCTCCAGATAGAACACTGTATCTATCATGTTTCTTTGTCTTATCACGATAAATATAGAGAGTTAAAAGGACAGACAAGGCTCCCTCAAGCCTTGTAACTCAAAGACCACTCAATCAAGCAAAGTTTTCTCCCCATTGAACTTTCCTACTCTCCTATTCCCTCTTTTTTCTTTTTCACCATCAGGGTAAATACTTAAGTAAAGTTTCCTTCAAGTAATTTTTTGACAATTTTATTGAGGTTTGATACAATTAATTTGTTTTCCATAGTTAGATGAAGTCTACCCCACCCTGAAGTTTCTCTCTGACTTTAGCTCTATATGATTAAAATGTTTGAACAGTTTTAAAAACATATAGCATATTCATTATTCATATTGAAGTGATAGATGATGGTGTGTATTTTGAAAAAGATCTCAAAAACAAAAAGCAATTAGGCTGAGCATGAGGTACCTATTGGTAACCTCAGAATGTAGGAAATTATGGCAGAAGGCTCTTAGTTTGAGGCCGGCCTACATAGTCTATGTAACAGACTATTCTCAAAAACTATCAAATTTATAAAAAGGAAAAGAAAATATATTTTTAAGTAAGTTAAAACTCAGAATACAAAACTTTACACAAAAATTCATTGAACAGTTTTCACCATGTTTAATACATCTTAGCAGCAACATAAAAGTAGTGTTCTAATGAATCATATTAACGAAATAAAGTCTACATGGAGAAATTAAAAACAGAAAAATACAAAATTATGAGATACATAGAAATTAGGCTCAACATCAACATAAAATATATTTTATAACTTGGTTGTTTATAGACTCATTTTATAACTTACTAATGGACAATTCCCTACTGAAAAGTTTCCTCTTGAAAAATACTTGACTGTATAGCCTTGAACAGAAAAAAAGAGATCCCCTAATCCATTCTAATCACAATTTAGTTATCAGTTTTGACATTTTAAACACTTTTCAGTCCTCAATATGCTTTCATTTTTATCTATTTAAAAGTAAAAGAAAAAACTGGAAGACATAGCTGATTACAATGTGTATTCTTAAAAAAAAACTTTTGTATTATTTTCTCCCAGTTGTATATATGTGCATAGTGTATAATATTTCCAAAATCTGCAAGTGTTCTATTGAATTTTAAATAATTCTGGAAATTACCTTCATAAATCACAGATATCCAGGTGTGGGGGTGCACACCTTTGATCCGAGGCAGGCAGATCTCCAAGTTCCAGAGCAGGTGTTCTATAGAGCGAGTTCTAGGACAGCAAGGGCCGCACAGAGAAACCGTGTCTCGAAACACAAACATCAATAAACAAACAGACACAGAGGTAGACCTAGCTGACTGTGAGTACATTTGCTCAAAGGTGATAATAGAACCATAGCAGAGAGAAGTTTCAGTGTTAAACTAAACTGAATCCCACAGTTGACAAATGAAAGCAGATGCAAGTGAGAGAAAGAGCAAGGTGCATCTCAAAGAGGAAAATAATTTGCATCCAACTTGCAGATTCAGAAAACCTGGAGGGAGGAGGCGGCTTTATCATAAGGCCAAGTAAAATATGTCATGGTTGTCTACAGCAGCATGAGCGGATTTAAAGTCGTCCATGAGACACATCTCTGAGCACACCAGTCGGGAGGTGTCCGGTGAAGGCTACTGAGGAGGGAAGAAGACTCAGTCTGGACATAGGCGGTCTCATCTCACCAGCTGGGAGCTGAGTGATGAAGTCTAAGTCCATCATTCAGATTAACACTAGAATCACCTGAACTTTGTATTCTTAGGGGAGGAAAGGAGTCGCAACCCCGTGCTCAGGCAGCTCTTGCCGCCTTGGAAGCAATAGCTGCGACACATGACCACCATGACTGTACATAGCAAATCAGGGTCAAAAAATTTATTCATCCACTAAGACGTTTATTGGCCAATCGTTTGGTCTTGGAGAGTAAAAAAACAAGTGATAAGCTGGCACGGTGACATACACTTTTAACCCCAGACCTCAGGAAGCACAGGCAGGCAGATCTCTAAGCCCGGAGCTAACCTGATCCAGATGTAGTTCCAGGACAGCCAAGGCTGCACAGAGAAACCTTGTGTCAGAAAAAAGAAAAATAGAAAAGTAATTGATACAATGCCAAGGCTTCAAGTTCTCTCTCGGGCACAGATCCCAGGTCCCAGGCAACTTCCTGAACATAATTTTATGTTATTATTTTACAAGTGAATTAGTCAATTAAACACTTCTCTATCGCATGTTGCATAATGATGAGGATTTTTAAAATCTGAACTTATCTCTGGAAGCAAATGGATCCATTCCCTTCTCAGAATGTATGAGAATAGCCAGTTGCTTACCCGTGTGAGGACAACATCACGGGAGGCATGAGGCTATCTTCAGAATTGTTTTCCAAACTCTACTCTGAAGTTCTTTAGTTTATCTTATAAAAGTCTCCATACAGGCTCAGTTTTTCTTTCTTTGAGGACATGTACCTGTTATATGTAAACATTTTTTCCCAGGGACTATCAGTGTCTCTTATAATTCCATATACTTAGCAAGATGCTTCTTTCAATCTACTTTTTTAAGTATCTAAACCACTTTCATTTTAAGGATCAAGCAAGGAGATTGTCTCAATAGAGACTCTCTGATCACTACAGAACTTGGGATAGATCTTTGATGATTTTATAACCCTTTAAATTTATCAAAAATTAAGATTTTTTTCATAAAGTATACTCTTATTACGGTTTTCCCTTTCATTCGTTTTCCAATTTCTTCCCCCTCACCTCCCATCTGAATCCATACCCTTTATGTCTCTCAATAGAAAACAGACAGACATCTAAAGACCAATATTAGAATAAAATAAGTTAAAAACTGCACAAATTAGAATATGACAGTACAACCACACTAGAAAAGGAGCCAAAGAAAAAGCTTAAGAACAAATAAAGATGCAGAGACACACATGCACACTAAATGCCACAAAAGCCCAACAATGGAAGCCATAATGTATGTATAAAGGTAAGACTTATAAGGTAGGAAAGGGTATGCTATGAGTTAACATTATGGGACAAAAAACCTCCCGAGATGTCCTTGGGTTCATTTTGTGTTTGCCATTTACTGCTGGGGGTTCTCAATGGGGAAGCAAACCACTTTTATAATGTTAGTTGATAATACAGACCCCAAAAGAAGAGATCGCTACACTATTAAATATAAAAATTTCTCGATGTTGAAGGCTATCTATAGCTGCATAACTATGTTTATATTTTACGGATCATATATGTATATATATATATATATATATATATATATATATATATATTACTAAGTGTATTCATATTATCATAAAGCTATTCTAAAGACTATAAATGCGAGCTGGGCGGTGGTGGTGCACGCCTTTAATCCCAGCACTCGGGAGGCAGCGGCAGGCGAATCACTGTGAGTTCGAGGCCAGCCTGGTCTACAAGAGCTAGTTCCAGGACAGGCACCAAAAACTACAGAGAAACCCTGTCTCGAAAAACCAAAAAAAAAAAAAAAGACTATAAATGCCAACAAATTATAATGCCCATCTCACTCGCACACATGCACACACACACCCACCTAGCACCATGTACCTTTGGTCTCTATGGCATCTAAGTGGAGTGATAGAATATTTGTTATTTTTGTGGCCGGCTAATTCTATTTGGCACATACTCAAGGTTGTTCTATGTAGTAGTATATGTCAGAATTCCTATCATTGTGAGCCTAAGGTAAGTTTTTACAACATATTTTTTCCTCATTTTATGTGATCATTCATCTTTAACCAGACAATCTGGTAGGTAGCACTGGGGACTATTTTGAATAGCACTTAATTGCTAAGGAAGTTATTTTAAGATTTGAACCTAGGGTAATGAATGAAATTTAACATTACTCCCAAGAGTCCTACCTTTGTATTTTTCCTCCTGACTGCTCTATTTCCTCAAATATGAACTGAATTAGAATAGTATGATTTATCTTTCAATGGAGCTATTACTTTTATGAGGCAATGGGATTTTGTAGATTTAATTAAAATTCCTAAACAGTTGTTTTGAATCTATTTCAAAGGATACTATGTTGAATGGATCTGTTACAATCAAATGTGTCTTTATAGGAAAATGGAGACATTGGAAGACAGGGATTTTCCTGAATTGTCGAAAAATATGGGGAAGTGAGGACCCTGAGAGCCTGAGACCCTGAGAGCCTGAGACCCTGAGAGCAATCTTGGTACACTGTTGTGCAATAATGAGAGGCGCTCAGTCTTGAGACTTAAGGACAGAATTCTGTGGACATAGGCTTAGAACAGAACTCAGAGGTGGACATGATAGAAGAATTTAAACAGAAACCTTGATTTCAGCCCACAGCAGTCCTGATCAGAAGACTCAGATATTCCAGATTCATGACTCAGGAAACCTCATAGTCTCAAACACAAACCTGCATTCAGTCTGTTGTTTCAGTTCATTTGAAAGCTAGTTGTAAACTAAATTAATGAATCTAGTTTCCTCGTTTTGCTTAAAGATGCTTTTCTTTATTCATTCTGTCTTAAAAAGAGGCAGCAGACTGTGATTACAGGAATATCCTCAGGCTGTAATAATTTAACAGAACGTGAAACATGATATATGCAATATATTTAAGAATGTTTGGGAATGTTTAATTTTACTGTATAAAAATAATTGGTCTTATAAATATTTTTTTAATTTTGAATTTAAATGTTATACCTCAGTTTCTCTTCTTGTCAGCTACTATTAGTGTTATTTGTATGCCTTGCTATTCAGATAGCCCAGTGTGTATTTTGTGTTTTGTGTTTGAGCTGTATGCAACAAATCTGAAAATAACAATCCTGTTTATTTACACTGTGTCTATGGGAAGAATAAATAATCAAGAGTATTGGTTTATATGAATTTTAATTGTCCTTATTGTTCTGAATATCTTTAAAATAAAATGAAACATATAAATGAGTAGAAAAAATTGTACCTACATTTGAAATCAAAACGAGGCATGGCTCCATGCCACCTTTTCTTTGACAACTCTGTGACTAGGTTATGTTCAATGGTTTCCTTTGTTTTTCCATTAATACAAATTTATGTGACAGGTCAGCAAAAGTTTCAGAAAAGAATAATAATAAAAAACATAAAACTAGGATGGAACTGAATTAAAAAGCAATGTAGGATAATATTTTGACAAAAATGAATGGAATCTGGATAAAAAACTAATGTGACTATTTCAAGTATTTAATTCTTTTATTTATCATTTGGGTATTAATCTATTTTTTTCTCCCTATTGTCTTGACATTTTAATGACATTCATAAAGCAACACAGAACATGTTTACCTAGATAACCCTGTCTCTCATATTTAAAATACCTCTATTGAACCTTTAGACATGAGGTATCAAGGGAAATTTTCCCATCTTATAACTCCTTTCCACAAAAAAATACTTGAAAAATGCAATAAATAGGTTATTTTAAAGGACAGCAGCAATAGCATTGTTATGCAAAATGCATCTAAAATATTTTCTTTCTCATTCATGGTTTTGCATTTGTTCTTTTCTGCAGTTAATTCTTATTTTTTCTTTTATCTCTCTCTTTCTCTTTTTTTACTTATTCTTATTTTTGAGATTGTAGTATAGTCCCAACATTGCTCTTTTTTCTTTTCTTCTTCTGGACCCTCCCAATACTGTATTTGTTTTTTGGTTTGTTTGTTTGTTTTTCTTTTTTTTAACTTTAAAATTGAGACCATTGAACAATGCAGGCAAAAAATAACTAATAATAACACTACCAACCCTGCTTTGAGAAGATGATGTTTCTGTCTTACTAACAGCTAGAGATGTTATATCTGGAAGTCTCCACAGTAGACAGCCAGGAAATAAAAAAAGCAGGAATTTATAAATTTTTTTTTAAAATTACTCACATAGCAGAAAAGTGATCTTTCTTCCAGAAAACAAAGGCCTTGCCACAAGGAGCCCAAGTGTTTGATCTTTGCCAACAGCATCCCCCATGTACAGACAAGTTTAGAGAGAAGGCCTGCACCTCCTATTCAGAATTTCAAAGGAATCTCTCCTAGGCTTTGAAAGGTAATATTTGGCATTTCATTGGAGTTTTGTGTCTTTTTTTCCTTGTTCTATTTCTATTTTAATTTTGACAAATAAATCATTTCATTTCTCCATTTTCAAGTAATTTCTTTAAATTACTCCAAGTAATTTCCTTAAGTACTTTAAGTTCTAAACAGCTTCAGGTGCGAAGATCGCTAGAAATGAAAGCATTTGTTACCAACTAATAATTTTTAAAAATAACAAAAAGTCTCTATTCACTATAACTTAAGTTTTAAAAACCCCAGGTAGGTGTGTGCAGAATAACTGTATATTATTTTCACAACATACTAAAAACTTGATCGTACTTCTTTCCCACATATAGAGCCATTTCTTATTGCATCTAAAATGAGAAAAAGACATTACAAAGTAAAACTATCTTTAACTACAATTTCTACTTTTCTTTATTTCTTATATATTTCTTTTCCTGTGGACATTAACTTTCTTTCACTAAGCATTTTTTTAATCCACTGGATTAAATATTATAGTAGTCAAACACACTTATTAAATATTTAAAATACTACTATTGTCATGGTCAATATAACTGCAGCAGCAGTAAATACTCACATACTGTGTTTTGCATGCAGTTTTAACAATAATGGCAAACAAAGTTATAAAAGTTCAGATTCTGACCTCAGTTGTATTACAATAATACAAAAGGAGATTATTACCAGGTAATGAATATTTAAAATACATGTTTAAAGCATCGTTTACAGATCTGCTACTTTTCTAACATTTCTGTCTCAGTGAGTGGTAAAAGCCATCTTTCTGTTTTTTCCCCAAATAAAAACTGGTGTCTGGTTTGATTCCTTCAGGAGCCAAATAGGCTGTGCCTGACAAAAGAAACTTTTAAAGGTCTCTTCTCAGTGTCAACTGCCAACACCTACTCTGGACCACAACTTCTTTTAAACAAGTTCCCCATCTCCTACTTAACCTGTACCTCAGCCTGTTCTTCTCACACCAAATGTTTCCTTTCAGACCAAGATTATTTTTATGATTTCAAAAGTGCTGTAATTATGCCATTTTTCTAGTTATAAACCAACAGATCCCCCCTTGACTTCAGAACAGAAATATTTTCCTCACAATGACTCTAATAACTGCTCTCAATAGATCCCCTTCCATATTCTCTGCTTTCGAGGTATAAAAGCTACTTCCTTGCACTCCTAGTCCTGTCTCTTGTCTGATCCTTCACCTGGGAAATTTTTGTCTTTTCTGTTTCTGGATAAATTTTTATCATGTTCATTTCATGAGTATGAGTTTCAGGATGCCAAATCTGATCTAATTCATTCTGTGTTCTCCAGTAACAGTATTGCAATATCTATTATTAATTTCTCTTTTCTGGTACAGAATATTTAGAAAGAAAAAAGTGGAGTTTCTTAGCCAGGGTTGTGAGCTATACTAATAAAATGTGTGCATGCGTGTGTGTGTGTGTGTGAGTGTGTGTGTGTGTGTGTGTGTGTGTGTGCATGGGTGCATGTTTGTGTATATGTGTTTGTGTATGTTTGTGTGATTTATTAGGATGGCTTGTAAAGTGTGGTTGAGTTCATCCAGCAATGACTGTATTCTGACAGAAAGGTCAAGATCCCAGTAATTCAGTAGTCCAGGGGGTGGAAACTTCAGTTGGCTTTCAGTATACATTGGAATCCCAAAGAAGATAATACCAGGGAAAAAATTGCCTCAGCAGCAGGATGATGAACTTCCCACAAAGAGTAAAAGGAAAAAAGTAAGAAACAAAAAGCATTTCTCTTCCTTTTTTTTTGTATGTGATATGCCACAAGAAGGTACGACCAAGATTCATGGCAGTTCTTCTGGTCTTCTTGCCTCAAATATTCTACTTTAGGGTAGGTCTTCCCATTCAAATGATGTTACCAAGAACACTGCCATGATGGGCACCATTGCTTGGGTTTTAGTTGGCTAGAGATGTAGACCTGATTTGCCATCACAATGAGTGAGAACAGAAAAAGGGAGAATGTTAAAATTTTCTGCTCATGGTCCCATCTTTCTAAACCTGGAGTAGAAATAAGAGGTCATTTTTCCTTATCTTAGGCACAAGAAAATGGTTCTCTAATGTGCTCTGAGAGTTTATTATAGGACTCACAAGCTGGAGGGAGAAACAAATGACAGTGTGATTTTCACTCAAGAAATTTGGAGAATTAAAATGGGATAGATGATATGGTGGGACAATCTGCCATCTGAGCAGAAGATAGACGAATACCTTCCCTGGGTCCAAAGGAGCTCATATAATGTAGAAACAATGGGTCTGAAGTCATATTCTGTCCTATTTTGTAGGACAATCTGGGAGCTAAAAATTTTCTGAGCAAGAAAATTGGCAGGTCGAGGTGAGATTCTCAGGGAGCTCAATGCATCAACATCAAGTCTCCAGTGTGAACAAATATAATGATGGGAAAATATAAAAACTCAGAACATGGGTTATTTCTAGTGGGTTGTGCTGGTTTATTCTAATACAAGAAGTCCCTGTTCTTCCATGTCCTTTTCTGGAAAAGCAAAGTGTAGCTATGAGCAGGGAAATTATGGTAAGGATCCAGAGTCTATCACATTGCCTCTTGGAATATATTGGCTGCCAAATAGTATCCTTATCTGGCAGGAAGAAGAAGATTAATATTGTTAGAACAGGAGCCTGTACCTGTAGGCCAGATCCCATAGCCTGAAAGAATTGGGACACACCTCAGATTTCTGGAGGAGAGAATTAAGAAGCCATTTGTTCTACGACTTGATAGTTTTAAACTTAGAGTACCTGGCTCTTCAATGGTCTTTGTCACTTACATTGTGTTGAACTACATTACACTATGTGAATTTCCCAACAGCACTTTCTTTCTTTCTTTCTTTCTTTCTTTCTTTCTTTCTTTCTTTCTTTCTTTCTTTCTTTCTTTCTTCCTTTCTTCCTTTCTTCCTTTCTCTTTTCTCATTATTAATGAAGCTCCTCCCCAGTTTAAAGAAGGAATTCTCAACACCCTTTAATGTCCCACCATGTTTTAATCTCCATAAATTACATGATTTTTATCTAATCTTCCTCCCACTGTGAGCCTTCTTCTGAAAACAATCATGTGTCATCTTCCCATCCAGACTAGAAACATAAGACGCCACTAATTTTTTATTATATTTAACTAAACTATTGATTAATACCTTTGAATAGACATGGTGAAACATATTAAAGGTATCGACTTCAAAATATGCATCTAAGGATAAGTTGCTTTGGAAAAGAGGTTTTATTTTTGCTTCGACAGAAGATGAGAGCCTGCAGATTGCTTCTAGACTAATGTGGTTTGATGAACCAAGACCCTCTGAAAAGTCACCTTGAACACCCCTCAAAAATTACTTTGCCCAATAAACAGCAGGAAGCAGTTTGTAGAACTATGCCCATAATCCCAAATATTGTTTATCTTTGTTTACATTTAAAGGGGGATATGCTATAGAGGTTTGCATTGGTATGGATCTTGTTTATTGATAGAAATGTTAAAGTTAAAACCTTTCTTTTATTTAAACAGAAAAGGGGAGATAATGTGGGATTACCCTCTGTACCATTGATTAATTAAAAATCTGTTTTGTACCAATTGCAAGGCAGAATTTAGGAAGGCAGAGAAAACTAGGCTGAATACTGAGAGAAAGAAGGGCAGAGTCAAGGAGAAGCCATGTAGCCCCGGCAGAGATGGATGCTGGAACTTTATCTGGTAAGTCACAGCCACATGGTGATACCCAGATTATTAAAAAATAAGTTAAATTAAGATGTAAGAGTTAGCCAATAAGAAGCTAGACCTAATGGGCCAAGCAATGATTTAAATAATGCGGTTTCTGTGTGATTATTTGAGGGCTAAGGGGCTGGGAACTACCTAGCAGTCTCCTCCAACAGTAATTGATAGGTCATAGTGAAAAAATGCTAGGGATGTAGGCATAAAAACACTGCCCAAGGCTGCACACACAAGTTTCAATTCAGGGCCAGAAGATAACCACTATAAGCAAGCAAATGTTCTGATGGCATTGGTGTTTCCCTAGGTCTATTACACTACAACACTCATTTCAATATCCATCACAGCCATAATTAAAATGAGTCACTGTGGACCCTGGGCCCTGATGACTGGAGTATGAATGGGTGAGAAATATACGGTAAAGCTACCAAATGGTCTCAGAGCACCACATAAGATTAAGTTTCCTTTATACTATTAAAATGAATCACATCTGTCAACACTACCAGTTAGTATTCTTTGTGGTAGATGCAGTAATTTGAGTAGCAATCAGAATCTATTCTGGTGTCTTAACATTACAAATTTTGATTTTTTATGTGAATTGTATATATGACATAATTCGCCTGTTCTTAAAATCTGCATGTGAGTTAATTGAATAGGACATATAAATGACTACTTCTTTGAAGATCTTTATTTACATGTCAATAAATTTGAAAAGGAGACTAATTATGCTACTTTCAGTGGAATCTTAACTCTGCCAAGACTGTTTCACATTACTACTCCAGGTCTTCCCCGTCTATTGAAATGGAAAACACAATCTTAGACAGAAGAAATGAATCAGCTGGTTAAATAAAGCCTAGATATAACTGATAGAAAAGACATGATAGTAAAACTTTGACAGAGGACTAGGTTTGAAACAAGATACCATGTGTCACTGAGATCACCGTAGATTATTTATAAGAAGAGTTTTTCCATATTATAGATACGATGTAAACAATACAGACACAGGACAGTCAAATACTAAAGAACTAGTAAGCCATCTGAAAAACTCATTATTTCTACTTTATAGCTTAAACAGAATTAAATTCAAGATACAAAAATGTAGTTTATGAAAAGACAAATGGTTTAAATACAAGAAAAAAATTCAAATGTACAGATGCAAAGTTCTCAGATTTTAATTACCATTAAAGCATATTAAACCCAGAAGGCAAAGAGAAGAAGGTAAACTTAAGAACATAATATGTAAGAATTGACAGATGCCAAGATATAGTAAAAATCATAAACAATAAAATTAAATAGGTAGAAAATATGTCGTAAGTAGATTAAACATATAAGCCAAGAAAAGCCTGTGTGTTTCATTCAAGTATACTATTAGAAGCCAGAGACTTTTTATTTATAAGTAGTGGGAATTGAGGGCTGATTACTAATTATCAGAGATCCCACCTATCTGGGGCCATTGTTTTAAATGATTGCAAAGCACTGCTTCAGGAGCTGTGGCCATGGATTAACATTAAATCTACAGGTTGTTAGTATTCAGGCATCTATACTGTCCTGCCCTTAATGTCCTGACAGGACACATCCTCACCTGCAGTCACTAAGAGCATTTTCTTGAAGGTTTGCTACATTCCCTTCTAAAAGGTGGGCCTTGCACACCTCTTGTCTCTTCATTTCTCTCTTTCTTTCTGCTTTTATGCCTGGATCTCTGTCTCTGTCTCTCTTTCTCTCTCTCTCTCACCTCTGGCCCCCAGAGACCTGTCTCTGTGCCTCCTCCCCTCCCCCATCAACCTCCCACGTGAGTTCTGTTGTATGGTGCTACTTTCTTCTTGTTCTTGCTAAACTACAATAGTGCATATACACATATACATTAATAAAGAAGAAATAAAAAAATAAAATCTCAAAAGATAATGTATTAGTATTTTCCAACTGTGGGTTGTAATTTTTTTATTGCTAATAATTTTACTCCTTGAATTTAGATCAAAAAATGGACCTAGCATCATGATTAATATGACCTCTCTATGTCCTGTTTAAATTATATGCTCTGAGTATTTTGCATATGTGTGTAGAATCGTTTCCCTTTCAGTGATATGATCGGAGATACTTCACTCCATCATGTGGATGGTTCCTCTAGTTTCATGCTTCCAAAAATAAGAAATGCTGATACTCATTAACATTTAGACACAAATATTTGTTTGTACATTGTATGCAAACAGTCCTCTCTGGAAGTTATATTACTAATAGTGACTCTCTAATATGAATATAAAATTAAACAAATTTAGTGAGGGGAATATTGTCCTGTATGAGTCGTGGAATTATAGTTTGAATGTATAAGTAGTTGACGATATTAAGACAAATCATACAAAATCGTTTTTCAAAGTAAAGTCAATTGGATTGACTGAACACCATAAAAAGGAAGGCAATGTTTTATCTCAGATATTTTTATTATCAACACTACTCCTGCCAAATAATTCTCACATGCTATGAGAGTCAATCAAATTTACAAAAGTTAGCATCCAGATTCATCTTACATTTCAAGAAGGGATTATTGTCTATATTTCTACATAACTCTTTTAATTGGTGTTAAATTTGTAGTTAAACAGCAGTTAGAACTATTTGGCAAGATGTGAGAAAGAGAGGATGTGGAAACATCTAGAATGGCTTAAATGGATTACATATCATTAAGATTCCTCTGGGACGTCAAGGTCAAAAGGAGCGGAGGCTCTCGCTGCTCATCAGTGAAGTTCGCCTGTAGTCACATTCTAAGAACTATTACCCAACTTCACAGGGCTAGAATCAATTTGCAGAATTTAATGATCAGTTGAAATAAAAATGTGCTTGTTCTCAGTGAAGTGACGACCAAGGTGCCTGTAACAATTGTAGGTCTGAACTGGAATTATTTAATAAGTAGTCTGGATGGAAGCAATTGGTCTCCAAGGAACGTTAGGTAATTTTCCCTCAATTTGAGTTAAACATCGTGCCAGAAAAAGAATTCTAATGACTAGTCACAAAGTGACTGCTGAAAAGTCTCCTTTCTACCTTAACAAGAGCCACAAAGGAATATGAGGGTTGGAAATAGTCACAGCTATTCATTTGATTAGGTTATAAAAGACACTTTCTCTAAAATGTGGCACAACAGAATCCAATGTGAAGTACTCTCGTTGGCTCTGAATAGTGCCTAAATTCCTGCAAAATAATATACGTAGTAGCTTTTCAGGAGAGTAAAGTGATTTACTGGCTTTCAGCAGGCCATTCAGCCTCTAAGGCCTTAGATTATAGAAACAGGTTTGTTCTTGGTCTTGGTTTAATAGTGAGGACAATTGCCAATAAGGAAAAGCATTTGTGTTTCTTGCCCAAGGAGAACAAGCATGCATGAGTTTGTAATTCTTGTGCATGGTTTTGATGCTAAAAAATATCACTATGTTTGCTGTGTGCTATATCCGTAAGAGTGGTTTGACATCTTAGTATGTTCCATTATGCTTTGAAGAGTTATCCAGAAAGGAAAGGTACAACTTCCTTTTATATTCCTAATTAGGAACACAGTTCACTTTATAGTTATAACAGACACAGAAAGAAAACCTGAGTATAAATCTTTTATTTTAAGTACATTTTTAAAATAAAAATCTTTTTATTTTAAGTACATTTTAACTAAAATATAATTGATATCTTATCATCCTCCAGTCTCTTCCATGTCACCATATCAAACTTATGGCCTCTTTTTCTTTGACTATTATTGTTACATGTACGTAAATATATGACACAGCCTATTGAGTCTGTTTTTGTTGTTTGTATACATATAGTTTCAGGGATGACCATTTTGCATAATATACAAAATTAGACTGCTCATCCTTGAGAGAGGCTAATACTCTCTAACTCGGAAGTCATCAGTTGCCTGTATTTCTTCGTCTAGACGTAGTTCCCTGTGAGATGAACCACCCTCCCGCCTCCTCTACCGTAGGATGTCTACTGGTATTATCACTGTTCAGGTCTTGTTTATACAGTCATTTCTAGCAGAAACAATCTTACATTTATACATTTCTAGTAGAGAATTTTTGGTATTCTAGTTTTTAACAATCTTTCTGGTTTTGAGAAGCAAATTGGATCTGCCCTTGACAGTTATAATCCATATTAGGTTTCTAAGAGGGTATCAGTTTAAAAAAATAATAGTAATGTGTCTTACTCTTTCCGTATCAGTAGAAAAATACCAGGTCTGGAGTTCAGAAACCCATGTCATGGTCTCGTTTCTGGGATATTTACCCATCATCATTTGATAACTTACTGAAATAATCAATAAAACTTCAAAAGTTGGGGTATTGGCTTGTATTTTGAAAATATGAAAATACAGGTAAATGTATGGACCAAGAAAAGAGCATAATGAATGAGATAGTCCAGATTCAGAAAGAAAAATGTTGCATGTAAGCTCCAAATTCTCATATACATAAAATAGAAGCTAATACCACTCACCAGAGAAGCCTCTCTTTCCAGTAAACAGAGATCATCACAGAAAACCACAACTGAACAAAAGCAGAGATCATCAAATTGCAGAAAGCCCAGACACAATGAAAATATCTACATCAAAGTTCCTGTGTCTATGGCTCAGGGAATATTGTGGAAGAGGAGAGGGAATGATTCTAAGAGCCAGAATTCCAGGAAGTCTGTTACAAAAACAGTCTCTCCTAGAAATGGCTGAATAACGGAAACCAGAACAATGGCAAAACCAATGGACATTTTAATGTTGAAAGGGGAAAATCTTGCGTGTTCCCACACAGAAAAATAATTATAAGTGAGTAATAATCGCTGGGAGAAGGTGAATTAGCCTTTTTGAGGAATGAGTTTCTTTATTGGTTATTCAATGAAGCCTTCAACCGTGAAAACATATACACAAAGACAAAAACAAACTCAGCAGGTCATATCTACATACATTTGTGCATACACATGCATATATACATGTGTATATGTAACAATAATAAAGAAAAAAGACTACCAACTTGAGATTGTGGAACATAGGAGTATTTTGAGTGGACTAACAGAAGGAAAGAGAAGGAGAAAAGTGATATAAATATTCTTTCCTATTAAAAACATTGCAAAATAAAATGTAGGAAAAATAAAACCGCAAAAACATTAGCTCTTGTAAGGTGGAAGTGATCTTTATATCATTATAAAATGTGAAAGTCTTAAATATCTGAGTAATTACTTAATATTAAAAAAATTAGGGCAGATTAGCACTGTTCAATGCAACAGAAAACCCAGGTTTAATGAAACAGAAAAACCCAACACAATGAAAAATGATAATAAGCTTGCATTGTAAATTTGCTTTAGAGTGATCTTCAACAAAACCTAATGATAACTGAAAATAAAGTCCAATTATACTGATTTAAGGATGCAAAGAAGAAAGACATGGAACATGTCAAAGATCTTAAAATCTGTTTAGAACCAAATAAATTTGAGCTAATAAACTGTATATATGAAAAAAATGAGGAAAATCAACAAAACTAAATGACTTTTCCAGGGTAAAAAGCAGATGATAGGAAGACCCAGATTCAACTTATATGATCTTTTATTTGATTATTTTTGTCACTTCACTAAAATTGGTAATCAGAAAGGGTGAGACACACACACACACACACACACACACACACACACACACACACGGTGCGGGAGGACAGAGAGTGACAGAGACATAGAAAGACAGAGACAGAGACAGAAAAAGACACACAGGCCAACACAGAGAGACAGAGAGACAGAGGCAAGAAACAGTAAGAAGAAAAATGTGTATAATTAAATTGTACAAGGGCAGGTTAAAGATTTTTAATTTCAGTATTTATAATAGCTCTTTATATTCCTGAAATATCAAACTTATGTACACATAAAGGTCCAATCAGTCTTCTTACAGAGACTATCTTACATTTATCTAGCATAAAACACTATCAGGCATGTCATTCTCCATTGAAATCAGTAAATGCTATTGGATTCTTACTTTGAAGCAAATTTTATTAATTTAGCATTGCATTTACTGGCCAAGTAAAACAAGGTTTTTTAATAAGAAATGAAAATTTGCAAAATAATATTTAGTCGTCTACGGGACAGAACTTCTTAATGAGTCAATTTTGAATTTTATTTCCCTAGTGATCTGCTGTCTTTCTGTTACTGTTTTAAAATCCACTGACTAAAAGCACCTTGGAGAAAAGGGGGTTTGTATATGTCTGTTCCATCTAGGGTGTTTTATCTTTGTTTCCATGTTGATCTTATGCTTATTCTATCTTTGCAAGAAAAGAAATTTTAAACTATTAAATCTTCAGGAAGAAGCACAAATATAGTAGACTTTATAATTAAGGACTGTTTTAAGTAATTTTATAACTACCAGCAAGGATGATTCCAAGAACATTTTCTTCATTATTAAACTATACTTACTATTCAGAAATGAATTGATATCAGTAACTCAATAATCTTATCCAATGCAGACAGGCAGGAACATTGCCCAATCACTCTTAAGTCAATATTAGCAAAGTGGAATCATAAGATTAGAGAGCTGGTAATACAGGGTTGATGCAAAACCCCAAAACTAACTTATGGATTCTTTTATTAAAAGACCAAAAAAAACAATATAATCATCTCAGTTGATATAGAAAATACTGACAAAATTCATCACCTTGTTATAATACAACTATTAAACAGCAGATGATAGAACAGTAGAACAATTATAACTGAACCTAAAATTGTATATTAAAAAATCCACAGTGAACATCATATTTAAGGATGAACATTTTGAAGTTCCCATTCTAGCACCATGGGAAAACAAACAGACCACTCTTGCTACTCCTACTACAAATAACAATAGAAGATCTAGTGAGGCTATTACGGTTTATTCTGAAGTATTTAGTTTGGGAACTCAAATTACTAGTTATTTAATTATTTATTATTATTATTATTGTTTGGAAACTCATATTAACTCATTTGTAACCAAGCCATGTTCAGACAGAGTATAAAAGAGAACACACACACACTCACATATACACACATAGTCACACACACAAGCATACACACACACTCATACACACACTTAATTTCTTAGATAATGTAATCCATACTGAAGAAAATATGACATTAAACCAAAAGGAACAATTTCACAAATAACAAAAATTTTTGATTTTATTTTTAAAACAATCATATTTTATATAAAATCCCAGTTCCCTCTCCCTCCCTTCTACCCATTCTCCCCATTTTCTCCCAACCCCCACCCCATTACCCATTCAGAGAGGGTAAGGTCTCCCATGGGGAGTCAATTAAATCTGTCACATCACTTGAGGCAAGGTATCCCTCCATAGGGAATGGGCTCCAAAGAACATGTTCATGCGCTAGATATAAATACTGATTCCACTGCTAGCTAGCCAATAAACTGCCCAAGCCACACAAATGTCTCCCACATACAGAAGGCCTAGCTTGGTCTTATGCAGGTTCCCCAGCTGCCAGTCTGGAGTCAGTGAGCTCCTACAAGCTAGGGTCAACTGTTTCTTTGGATTTCCCCATCATGGTCTTGGCCCCTTTGCTCATAATATTGCATGACTACTAAAAGAATTTCATATGTAATAGCATCAATTTCACTTAATGAAATTTAAAACTGCAGTACAACTTCTTCACTAAAAGCTAAATAACAATATCTTTGGAAAAGTTAAGGATGTGAATATAAAATTACCTTATGTTAAAATTGGAAGCATTTTTACAATGACAGACATTCACAGAAGACTTATAGTTCAGTGTAATCCCTCTACAAATCTCAAATAATGTCTTTAAAATGATGAATTGCTATTAAAAATCAAATAAAAATTCAATTTTATATATACAAAAGGTATTAAATTATTAGAGAATTCACACTCATTGAATTTACAGATTACTATCAACCCACAAAAGAATGGTATTGGCACAGGCTAATAGTTATAGATGAATTATAGATGAATAGATTAATAAAATATCTATATCAGTTTAGAAACAAACTTTAAATTTGAATCCAATTGTTTTCATAATACTAAGTCATGAAGACCATTGCTAAGAAGAAAGAATAGTTTTTCAGCAAAAGATGTGGGGATGAGCACATATCTATATAGATGAGAATAAATTTAGACCACCCTGTCTCTACACACACACACACACACACACACACACACACACACATATATATATATATATATATATATATATATATATATATATATATATACTCTAAATTCACCCAAAATTGACAAAATAGATAAATAGCTTTCAAACTATAAAATTAAGGAGTGAATAGCTATAATTTTGGTTTAAGTTGTAGCTTTTATAAGGACTCTCAATTTTAAAACTGAACTTGAATATGCTATTTTATAAGACATCAACAATTCTGTATATGTTGCTTTTCTATACTAAAACATATTTTTCCAAAACTAAGAATCAGTTTGCCATTCTATACTTCTCTCCACTATATAAGCATGTCTAAGACTTTATTTTCCACCACATAGATTAATTTTCTGAAAGCTATGATTATGATTGTTCCCACACTGTATTTATTCCTGGTTTGATGATCTGAAGAATAGGAGCAATAAGAATTCAGTATGGGGTTTGGGTTCTGACATTACAGAACAGCATGCATTAGGTACAATACTCATCTCATCTTCTCTGTAAGGAAGAGAAAAGAGACAACTACCAAATAGAGTTTCTTTGTGAATCTGTCATTTTTCTATCACACTGACTATTCCTGGTGCATATAAAGGCAGTTGATATGGAAATATTTGTTTAAGAAAGGTCTCCATGATATAATCCATACTATATTTCTTGACTAACAATGACCCTTTTAATGGAATTGAAATCAGTTCAATTAAAGTCGACAGAAGAAATGAGGAAAACATTCTGAAACACAGCTTAATCAATATTCATTGATTTCTCGAGCTCCATATTCAAGAACTGATAAACACAGGCCGTTCCTGAGAGAAGTGGCCATAGACACTAATCAAATCATAATACATTGACAAGGAAATGCAGCTCGTGTGTTCAAAAACATCTACATAATAAGGTTGCAGTAACTTCATCAGTTCAGTGCTTGAATACAAAAGCAATAATCTTCCATCAATGTGAAGTCACTAAAAGCATATACTACAGTATTAAAGTGTATAGTTTAAGATAATGTTCAATCAAAATATTTTTATGAGAAAGAGAACTTGAACAATAGAGCCACAAAGTGTGTCATCTGCCTCTTTTCTGTTTGTCAGGAGAGGACTTTGCTTGTGTTGTCAGGCTATTATAATGAAATATGTGACAAGCAAATTAGTTGACTATATTGGCTAAATATTCATTTCCCAGTAATATGATTCATAGTTGGGAATAGTTGAAAATGCAAACCTACCTTTCTGGTTTGGAAAAAGACATTTCAGTTGCTTTGACTGTTTTAATGAAAACAGTAGATATCTATTGAAGATTTATGATGTGTTAGTCACAATATGTGCATTTTATCAGTTGCATATTTATTTTTCCAACAGCTTTAAGAAAGAGATATTGTTATATTTATGGCTAGGTGGTGATGTTCAGAAAATATACAAAAATGTCTAGTTTGGCATTCTAGTAAAGCAGAAAGACTTAGTTTCAAATTATTTCTGATACTATTTTTTCTGTTTTTTATCATTCCGCATAGTAATGCTCAGGCGTTTGCACTCAGATCGAGGACCAATGAAAGTCTAAACATAGGAATTCCATCTGTACATAAACTTTACCACATGTAATATATAGTATGACTACTAGGCATTGATAGAATATTTTTTCTGATGATTGTGATTGGTGAATCTCATACTAATTCACCAAAACTATCCGGGCCATGCTGTTTGAGATATAATTGTGGAAAGCACTGACAGGAAACTCAGTGTCTAGATACTATAGGTCTCAGCTGAAATTCACAACTTTGAAGTTGTATCTCACTGAATCTATTCTGCATTCCTTCCTCCATCATCTGTCTGATCCACTGTTCATAGAATAACCAGAACTCTGAGAATAACATTAATAGAGAAGACAAGTCTGTCATTCTGATGTCTCAAGGGAAAATGTTGGCCTGCCAAAAGAGTCGAGAAGTGTTGGCTATAAGAATTCATGCACTTTGTTAAATTATGGAGGGCTTATTTTACAACTGTTAGTGAAATCTCATGATAATGAATAAAGAGATTTCAATGGATGTTCTCCCATATTATTTTAACTCCAATTACTACTTCTTGTGTCTATGATTACTTATTCAGTGATCCAAGTTAATAACTATCTAATAAATATCTATAATATACACAGCCTACAGTAAGTTCTATGAAGACAAATTTCAGAAAAGTCTCTGTGTTCATGGAACTTGAATTATTAGGAGACATGGAGTTAATACAGCAGTTAAGAATTTAATATATAATCAAAAGTTAAGGTTAGCGCTAAGAAGTAAATGAACAATTGAACAATTTCAAAGGGCAATTTAGGAAAGTTTGACTTAGGCTTGAGAAAATTTCCTGAGAAAATAACAATTGTGTAAAATATAGAGTCAAGTAAAAACTGACTAGACAAAAGGAGTTAGAAATTGAGGCATTTTTCAGGCAAACATAAAATCAGTGCAGAGACATGTGGATTATTGAGAATCAGGGGTAAGTATTGGTGCAGTTACAGAAAAACTTAGCCAAAATAGGGAAGGACTCACAGTCCGTGTCCAAACCTTTGTCATAGATTTTCATTTTTGTCCTAAGAAATATTTGTGGCTTCAAGAAGATTTTAAGATGTCTGTATGTTGAGATTGATAACTACATATTTATGATCTTTCAGACATTCTAAAAAGAAAACATAGCTCCAGTAAAGGGTTCCCAATTATAACATCAACTAACACAAGGAAATTGTTATGTTAAATCAGGGTCTTCACAGTCATGAGATGCTTATCATACATTACTCACTAATACACAATATTAAGAGACAATGCTGACTAAATTAGAAAATAAAGAAAATAATACAAGAGTCAATCACTGTCACTTGGGAAAGGAGAAACATGAGTGTAAGAAGAAGAAATTACATCACAAAAAGTCACCAATTTTCAACATAAACTCTGGAGAGCTCTAGAGGACCAGAGGACCAGTTCTCTTTTGCCCATCTATCTAAACTGATTGTGAATAAATGTTTTATTTGATGGAAAATAATGGCCAAAGTGTTAAGATCAAAATTCAATAGTTAAATCCCACCACTATCTAGCTTTTGAGCTATTGACATTAAGTAGTTTCTAGGACAGGGAGAGTCGGTTTTCTTATATCGTGACAGCTGGGAAGTCAATCATATCCCAAGGAAGTCTCTATTCACAAGAGCAGTTGGGTAACACAAACTAGACTGTATGGGGAAAAATAAGAAAGAGGAGAAGAAGGAGGAAGAGGAGAAGGAGAAGAAAGAAGGACTAGGAATTCGAGAACAGGAATAAAACAAGATAAAGAGAAAACTCTAAAAACAAGTATGAAGGTGAAAAGGGTGGATATGGGATGAATGGGGGACAGAGGTGAACATGATCAAAATACATTGTAGGGAGGGGGATAAATACTGAAGAAGAATGGTAAAATAACAGTAGTGTATTTGAAAAGTCATAAGGAACCATACTATTAGCTATTAATCATTTACCTGTTGGACATATGTTTAAACATTTTTATCAACAAGAAAGATATCCAGAAGTAAATAAAAACTTGTAAATTGATGATCCCTTGGCTTTTGAAATATGATAGAAAGAATATCTCTTATGTTTTGAACTTGTGAACAAAGGGTTATTTCTAAAGCCCAGTTCAGCCAAGAGATGACACATGGAATTTTCCTTTATCGATTGTATTTTAGTGAAAATCGAGCATACATGTGCAAATAATGACTTAAGGTATATGGCTTATAATTCATGGAGCAGTAAATCACTTCATTAGACGTGATTCTACATGGGTTATTCTGCTTTTTCCACATACTTAATGGAAGATAACAGTGGGACAAAACAATTGCCGAGGCTTTGTTTGTTAAAATTTCAACATAAAACTTAGAACTTTTAAAAAAAAATTAAGGTTCTTCATAACACAGGATAAAATTTATCTGAGGATAAAATTATAATGTGTGCTCTTACCATCTTGGGACATAATTTCATCTATGTTGTGGTTAATGTTCAGGGGCTTTGATGGCCTTTGAATAGGAGGAGATTTCTGAGAATCCACTTAATGTTGTTTCTCAAGTTAACACTGTGCAAAGATTCTGGGCAGGGTTTCTGTTTTTAAACTTTTCATAGGTGATTCTTAAATGTGACAGATCTGAGCATTGTATCTCCTAAGCAAGCAGTCACTATGCTCACCTCTCCTTTAACAAAACCGTTTTCTAACATAGTACAGTATTTGCTGCTATTAGCAATTTCAAGATGCATCCCATCAAATCATGGCATATCTGGAACATGTCCAAGTTCATAACTGAATAGGATAGGGAAGAATTAATCCAAGCCTGAGCTTTGGTTATGAGTCTCTTTTGCTCATAATACATCTGTTTTCTCTCCTTGGACATAATGAAAATGAACATAACACAAGTTTTCAAAGTTCTTAAAACTCGAACACTTTAGATGCTGAAGAGTTATGCACTAGAAAATTTCTCCTAAGGATGTTTTTAAGCACTAATTAATGGCTTTAGTTAATTCAATTCTCATTCCCAAGACAAGCTGTATTTATTTTGTAAGGACATATTAATTGGTATAGGCTATTGCGGATTTCTTCAAGCAGCAAGCTGTTTTGAGAAGATTGGAATATAATATTTAATACAATTACTGCAAGAGTCAGTAGAATGTAGATGAAAAAATTAAAATTAAATAATTACTGAACTAATTATACGTTATGTCTTTTTTCCCCCTTAATAATTCTGAATTTTTCAGAACAGTTGGCCCACCTGGAAATAACTACATATTGAACCACATCTCTGTGGGTTGTATATCTCATTGTGGGTGGTTTATCTTGGAAAAAAAAGAATAGAAAGAAATGAAAGCCATTAGTTATATAAGATATGAATTTTGAAAATGGATAAGTTAAGTTCTCTACTTTAAAATAATTATATGTTTACTCATTCTTGGATTTGAAACTGTGTCATGCTGTTTATTTTTAACAATGTTCCTAATAGTTAATTGTATTGAAGTGCGAAGTATTGATGCAGCTACCATAAAGTTTTCAAAGACAATATTTATATTAAAGAGGTCTAAAAAGACATTTCACGTAATCTAATTTAAATTTGGTAATTTTATTGACAAGATTGATATACATACATACACACATATACATCTACATGTATATAAATATATATATATATATATAATCAACTGGTGTGTGTATGTATATCTGTGTGTGTGTGTGCAATCTTCAACTGAAAATTGGAAAGACCAAAATAAATATGCTATAGGTAAAACTATTTTTTAAGACATTTTAATATTTTCCATTGCTACCCTGGTAATAGCTTTAAATTGCAATAGTGCAGCTAGGAACGGATCTTATTTTTCTCATAACCTTCACTACTGGACTTAAATTTATTCTGCCTTTTACAGTGTTGCAGTGAAAATAAAATGTAGAGTGAATACCTACACTGACATAGTAAAAAAAAAAACGTCACTGATAGAAGATGAAAAGAAGTTGGGGAGTTGATATTGGTTGTCCTCAAACTTGTAGCAATCCTCTTGCTGTTGCCTTCTTAATGCTGGGATTACAAGTGTGTGCGTCTCTGCATTCAGCCTCTGTTTATGCCTTTGCTGCTGTTTACTTAGTGGTGATTCTATTATTTAACTTAGTTCAAACAATTTCAATTTTGAGAGGAACTGTACAAATCTAGTTCAAGGTTCAGATTTAGAAATGATACTTTTTTAAAAAAATTTCATTTATTAAAATTTTCCAAAAAAAGAAAAAAAAACATAGCAATAGAATAAGTCCTACTGACATAGATCAGTGCCTCACCCAACCCACATCAGACAAGCTTCTTCTTGCAATAGCTGGAAATTAAAAAAGACACCCAACAACTTGACTATGTACCAAGTATGAGATATTTTGGAACATTTTGTCCTAAATGGGACAATTTCATCAAACCTCTTCCCTCAAGGCTCTGGAGTATATGCAAAAGAGGAGGTAAAGAGATGGTAGGAACTGAAGATATTGGATGACATCAAGGAAATCGTGTTTTCCAGACATAGTGCACACACGGACTCACAGAGACTGGGAATCACATCCAAGACATCACAGGTTCTATCTGCAACTGATACCTTGCAGCAAAAGGGAAATAAATTTGCTCCAATAGAATCTCTTCAGGTATATAAACCACACTTAAGGGTAGGCACTATGTTCAGAACTAGTTAGCCAACAGAAAATAAACTCCATGGTATTTTTGTGGAAAAAAAAAAGAAATGATATATTTTAAAATACTTTTCATCTCAGATTTTAATTACTTCAACTTTTCAAATTACTCTTTAGATGTTAAGTATCATTCACACAAAGAGTATTAGCCAATGATAGGAATCAACGAGATGAGTAAGACAGATGCATTCACTATGTTGTTTTCCCAAATTGAGGAAGATAAAGTCAGTTCAACAATAGCCACTAAGTGCCTTTTCTCATTAGTCTTTGCTCTTCTGTGTCGAATTCCAGCCTCAACAAAATCCATACATTCTAAGGTAGGAACATGAGGATTAGAATTATTAAACAAAAGGACCAGAGATATGAGAGAAATAAGAGGCAGAAACACAGAAGAGCATCAGGAGGGAAATTCAGTGAATACTGAATCATTCTGCCTTTAAATTCCACATGCTTATATGCTTCACTCCAAAAGGGGAGGGGGCAGGCAACAGACTTCATTAACTTGATATAAGGAATACACTTGAATTCTCTAACCTTTGGTCTGGGTGGAGTAGTTGTGCCCTTATACCTCAAATACTAATTAATCACACCCTAGTTCAGAATCTCTTGCTTGTAGTCACAACTGTTGCAAACAACTCTGAAAGAGTGAAAAGAAGCTCAGATTCTCTGACCTCCAGTCAAGGGGCAACAGGCTCCCAATCTGTGGGCCCTCACACTGTAGAAACAGAAAAAACATTTCCTTCCAACAAGTTACTTTACATTTTAATTGAAGAGTTAAAAACTTCAAATAATATTTTAAATCTAATATAATAAGTGATCTGGTTAAAATGTTGCTTAAAAGAATTCAGAGTTACATTGTTGGTGGGAAACACACCCTCATACATGTATGAATGCATTCAAATCTATGTGTGTCAGAGAACAGCTTTGGGGATTGATTTTCTTCTCCTGTGTGAGTTCCAAGGACCCACTGAACTCTGGTTATCAAGGGTAGCAGCAGATGTCTTTACCAACTAAGCCACACCTCACTCAGACCAAAAACATGTTTTGAAAAGAAGCAAACAGAAAGCAGAGAGTTGTTAGTGCTGAAGCTGGTGGAGACAAGAGTAAGAAGTAAGGAAGGTGAGTGACCTGGAGGGAGGCGGGAGGAACTTGAACTTCCCACTGGGCAGGAAACCCTGACTGCTCTTAGGGATGGAGAGGGAGGAGGAGAGGGAGTGGGGGGAGTGGGAGGGTGTTGGGAGGAGGGGCGGATATGGAAACTTTTATAATTCAATAAAATTACAAAAAAAAAGTAAGAAGTAAGATCAAGCAGTTGACTTCGATTGGCAAGAAGAAACTCTATTCAAAGTCATAGCATGGTATAGGAAATGATGATGATACCAATAATAAGATTAATACCCATGCTTTTAAAATGATCATTTATCAAGCATAGCAAACAAAAATGAAAATGAAAGCGATAGATGGAGAACATATATTTGTACAATTTGTAACCTATGAAGAGTTCATGACTAGACTATAAATCTGTCTTACACCTTAATGGGAAAAGAAAGAATAATTAAAAATAGATCATAAATCTGAAATGACCACATACAAAGTAGGGTATTCAAATGGCCACTAAATATGTGAAAAGGTGTGGAGCCAAACAAAAACTGCCAGAGAAAGTCACAGAGAGAACCTACCATATCCAACTATGCTATACAACATCAAAATGCTTTGCCAAACCAGTTTAGCAAAGATGTGGAGCAATGACAAACTAGTATTGGGCGATCTGTGGTGCAACAATTATTTACACATGAAGAAATAGCATTAATAATGTCTGCAATAAGTATGTCCTTTTACCAAGTGAGTCAATTCTTGGATTCATAATTAGCAAGATACATAAACCACTGGACATATACTAACATAGTTCAAGCAACACTCATTTTATGGATAAGATCTAAAAGGAACTCAAGTGTTTATCAATATAACATGATAAATCCTCAAGCAATCCATATGTAATATAATACTCAGTAGAACTAAAAACTACCTGTTAATCATATTGAACAAAATTTGCATACAATTATATAAATAAAAAAGTAACAAAAATATTGAGTACAAGAAGTCACAGAAAAAATGAATAGTTTAAGATTTGTTTTTGTAAATTTACCAGCAGAAGAATTAGGCACTGATTTTAGTCAGGACAGTGGGTGTGAAGGAGAATTGGGGAATGGTTATTGTTACAAAAGAAAGTAAGTCTTTCAAATGATGATCTTGGTTTAACGTCTTAATATGGATATTCTGTGTACTAGATTATAAATTGGTCATTTATATGTAGTACACATATCTGTGTATTGCTTATATATCATAAAACAATGATGTTTTAAAGCATCTGTGCCTTCAAATCTGTTTTCTTCTTGCAAATCCCAAGCCTTCAGATCTTCTTTCTATAATGTATAAGATGGTGGCTCTTAGAAAACACGCTATTATTCTGCTAGCGCCCAGCAATTACCAAATGATATGATAGCAATAATTCAATATCTACAGTTTGCAGAGGCTAATGTATGAAAGAACTTCCAAAATTCCAAAGTTAGAGATCTTCTTTATAATTGGACTAAACCACATTACATTCAAATTGCATTATCAATTAATTAATGCTAATTACTTACAGATTAATTACAGATTAACTATAATATTTATCGTAGACAAAGACGTGACCCACCCCCACTTCAGGCATTAAATTTCATTTCTGTTTAGCCTAGAAACTTTAACTTTGTTTTCTGCCTTCCATAGTTTCAGTTTCTTTATGCTGCAGAAGTCACTTAAGCACAGGGGTTCAGAGCTCTTACAGTTCTTACAGAGGACCCTGGCTTTATTCCTAAACCCATCTGTAACTCCAGTTCCTCAGATCCTGAGACACTCTTCTGGTCTCTATGGCCATTGTACTCACATGGTGCACAGATACATGTGCACTGCGTAGATATTGTGCAGACAAATACTAATTTAAATAAAATAAAAATAAATATTTAAAAAGTAGCAGGAGTTATACTAAAAAGTTTAGTTATTTATTTTAAAACGCAATTTACTCAAGAACAAAATAAAACTTAAATATGATTAGCTCCATTTGATGGCAAATTTAATTTAAACAGTTTTAAATTCACCATTTTCAGTGTTGATGTTCATTATAAGAACATTTAAACAAACATGATGTTTCTAAGGATATCACACTACACAGAAAGACCAGAATATTTCAAAACTCAATAGCGGCTTAGTTTTAATTTAATTTATTCTTTCCATAGATTTTGAGGCCCCTAGGCTAACCACTGTCCTTTGAAATTGTGGTAGTTTGACCCCCATAAAGTCATAGGGAGTGGCATTCTTAGGAGATGTGGTTTTGTTGCCATAGGTATGGCCTTGTGGGAGAAAGTGTGTCTCTGTGAGGGTGAGCTTTGAGGTCTTATATATTCTTAAGCCATAGTCAGTGACTCACACCACTTCCTGTTCCTTGTGAAGGTTAAGGACTCTCAGCTTCTGCAGTACCACGCCTGCCTGCACACCACCCGTGCACACATGATGATAATGGACTTAGCCTCTGAAAATGTAAGCCACCCCATTAAATGTTTTTCCTTTCTAAGAGTTGATGTAGTCATGTTGTCTCTTCACAGCAATAAAAACCTTAAGACAGTCATCTTTCCCAATCTGTTCCTTCTACCTCTCCTGTTAATTCTTTTTTTTTTTTCAGTTTCATTTCCATTCAGGGCACTTGAGAACCATTTACAGAGAACTGAACTCTTTTTACATATATTCTTTTCTACTACCTTTTTTTCTAACACACTTATGCTATTGTGCTTTTTTTTGGTAAGTATTACACAATGCTTTCCTACAATTCTTAATTAACGATAACATCACAACAATAACTCATGTGGATTCTGGAGCAGAAAATACATATTTACAGATATACATTTCATGTTATAATCTATAACTTGTGATACAAACTATTTACACACTCACGATGAGATGAATACAGATTCCTATTGTTAGCTCAAGGGAGAAATTCAGAGTCAGAAAATATTAAATACTCTGTAGATTCACCAAGTTAGTAAGATGGCAATCATGGCTTGAATCTAGATTGTATTAAAATTTCAAATTTATAATATTTATAAAAAGGAGACAATAACTTTGATGAAAATTAAAAATTATAGCATGCATTTGTTTAAACAAATCACCTTCCTAAGGATAGCTTCCTTAAACACCAAAATAAATAAGCAAACAACAACTCATTTCGTAGTGAATAGTGACTGTAACTACTTTATATTGCCAGGTTATCAGAATTCTAATTGCATAAAGCATTTTTCATTTCAACTTGATTCAACAGCTCCAAAATTTGTTTATTGTCCTCATCATTTTTAATCCTTCAAAGTGTAAATTAAATGAAACAGAGCAGAGCATTTTTTTGGTTACTGACAAAAGAATATGTTATTACTTGCTTTGTTATGAAATAACTTAATCACAAATGTGGTGAGAGAAACAAATTTGATGAACTAAAACTTACCTTTATATTGAGAAAAGTAAAATGACTATAAATGGGCAGAGCATGAACATATAATTATTTTTGGAAGATTTGTTTCTAGTATTATAATGGCTTCATAATTTCATTGTATACATTCCAGTCATAGGAAAATAAAGGGCATGTGATCTAAATTTTGCTATTAAGAAAATGACACCATCTGATAGCACTCATTAAGTATAGGTAAGCAATACTCAAGTAGTGTCTTAACTTGTTTGCAAATACTGATTTCCAAACATTAATCGTATTAAAATTGATACACTATTATTAACAGTGCGATTACTAATAGGTTTGATATTACAAAATAATACTAGAGTGTTATAAGATTATTGTTAGTGTACTATTAGTAATGCTGTTGTTCTTGTTAATGGATTTGGGGGTTTGTTTTGTTTTTGGTGTTTTTTCTGAGACAATATTTTTCTGTGTATCCCTGGCAGTGTTGGAGCTTTTTGTGAAGACCAAGCTGGCCTTGAACTCACAGAGATATGATTACCTCTGCCAACAGTGCTGGAAATAAAGACATGCACCACCACTGCCCATAGTATACCTAATGTTTTACAGATGAAATAATCATGTGTATGTTCAACACATCTTTAACTTAACATTCAATTATTTCTGTGTCAATATGTCTAGGTCATATTATTCCTTTTCAAAACATCACTTTTTTATTATATGTAAAGTAAAATTTTAACTATCTATTATTGATTGACCTGTTTTCTTTCCTTTTTCTAAAAGTGTAAATTCCAAGTATTATAATAAACATTTGCATATATTATAGATACATTATTTTCTGGATAAACAAATACTAAATCAAAATTTAGAGGTTAAATTCGTAAGATAGATAATCAAATTTCATTGCTGAAATTGTATCTATTTTTATTCTGATCTTTATTGCAATAGCTGTTATGATTTTAATCTTTAAGAGTTCTATTGTCTATAAATGACTACAGCTTCATCAGTATAATTAGGAATCCAATGAGTTAGCTAACTGAAGAGAAAGAATAAAGATGCAGCCTACCAAATAACTCAGCTGAATTTCAGCAAAAGTGATTGGAGGATGCTTAAGCCAAGACACGTGTCTGGCCATAATTTGCTGAGTGACTAACTCTTTGGTTCATCTCTCAGGATAAAATTCTTAAATCTTTTTGCATCCTATTGAAAAGCTTAATTTTAAGAAGAACAAAACATTCAGGATAATACTATTAATTATAAAGCAAACAGAGGATCACAGACAACTGAGCTATGCAATATGTCTTTGCAACTGACAAATACATTTGTGAAATTTTAAATCACAGAAAAAAACTTACTGACATTCATTTCGGCATTACACTTTTCACAAATTTACCATTTAAACTGGCTCATATTTCTTAAGTTTTGTTTTACTGAATGCATAAAGCATTCTATTTTATTAGCTCATGGCAGAGAGAAGCTAATTAAAGTGCAATAGATATGAATGAGGATTGTATGGTGAAATGTTCATTAATGATTTTTCTAAATCTTACAAGCTTCTAAATGTATGACTAAATTTTTTTCAACTCCTCTATACTAAGAGAAACAGACCTACACATAAAGAGAGTTTAACATAGATCTTGAACCCTTTATTTAAAAAATAGGCCTAACTGCATGTGAGGAATGTGGGTTAATAACTCTCTTTTTTTTTAATACAGTGAATATCATAGAACCTTTATTATTTTTCTTCTAAATTCTTAGAAACTTACCCAACGCCCGTGCTCTAGTTGTGATATCATTTATAGACATTTAAAACTCATCTTCATGTATAAATATTTTACATTTGGTCCATAGAACAGATAATTTTACTAAATAATACTGTAAATTTTTTTAAAACAGGCTCTGTATATAGTCTGAATAGTCATATATTACATATACTTTTTATATAGAGATAAATTTACTTGGTGTCTGAGAATAAATCCTTATTGCAAAAAAGCATATATGATAATACAATTATCTTTTTTTCCCTCTGGGCAAAAACTAAAAAAGAAAAGTTACACATAGTCACAGTTCTCACAGTAATTGTACGACCTTTAATGTTGTGCTCTATAAGGTAAGTTTGGGTGGAAATCAGGGGATTTCTTGCCAAACATCTCAAAGGTGCTTACACACATGAAATACACTGCATTTATCTCAGAAAGACTCGTTCTCAGTTTCACATCTAAGAACAACAAGCAGCAAGAAGGAAATTTCCTGCCCTCATCCTAAAGGGCTTCATACACAGGCGAGAGGGAGGAACGGGGCCACGAGACACAGTGGAGGGTCCTTGCATGCCACACCCTGGACTCTGATGGCAGACACCTGTGCAAGCAGAGAATAACTCTCTTAAGGGTAACGTATAGAATCTTTATTTTTAAAAAAGCATATATGCAGACTTACATTTTCAATGCCATTCATATTGCTTCTCATGAAGAGATACTCTTTTCCATACTTTAACGTTTGTCTTCAAGACACTATAGTCATAGAGTTCCCTTAAATGGAACTATGCGAGCATTTCCTTCTGTAGTGCAAGTTAGCAGATATATCATCAATGGGCTCCTTTTATTGTAAATGATAAAAATCAAAAGTTGATTCTTTACGCCTTCTGACTGGGAGAAGATCTTCACCAACCCCTCATCAGACAAAGGTCTGATCTCCAGAATATACAAAGAACTCAAGAAACTAGACACTAAAACTCTAATTAACCCAATTAAAAAATGGGGTACTGATCTGAACAGAGAATTCACAACAGATGAACTTCAAATGGCCAGAAGACACTTAAGGTCATGCTCAACCTCCTTAGCGATCAGGGAAATGCAAATCAAAACCACTTTGAGATACCATCTTACACCTGTCAGAATAGCTAAAGTTAAAAACACCAATGATAACCTATGCTGGAGGGGATGTGGAATGAGGGGAACACTCATCCATTGTTGGTGGGAATGACACTGGGACTGGTTTCCTCTGCATATACTGGATTTTTGGGATCCAGTCTGTTTGGATGCTCACCTTCCTGGACCTGGAGTGAGGGGGGAGGAACTTGGACTTCCCACAGGGCAGGAGACCCTGACTTCCCTAGGGGACAAAGAGGGAGGAGGAGAGGGAGGGGGGGAGTGGGAGGGTGTTGGGAGGAGGGGCGTAAATGGAAACTTTTTATAATTTAATAAAATTACAAAAAAAAATTTGATATATTGTATAGCATGAATTTTATTTTAAAACCTGCAATCAACATTTCTCTGCCATTTGCGAAACCAGAGAGTTTCTCCTTGGTTCCCTCACCATTATCTTTATTTCTAAAATGACAAAATTTTGACTTATGCTGTACGGAAAATCATGTGTCATCTGAGATATTTGGGACATCCACTTGAATATTATTTCTAAATGTTCTGTGGTCATTTAATAGGTCACTTATAGATATTTTTTAAATCATTCCTTGGAATATTCTCTGTCATCTGCCTTTGCTAGTTGATAGAAAAAAACATCAATCCACTCTCTTATGTCAGGATAAGACGCAATGTGTCGATTTCTATTTCTCATTTTTTTCATCAGTAGGACAAAAGCCTCACAGGAAGTGAAAGAACGTGTCTGACATTCATGGCTCACAAAACAAGGATTTCAAAGAGCTGCAGAAGGTTATGTTGATTAAGTAGAGCCATTTTCTGTAAGTCGATTGCTGAAGCAAATAAAATGGGTGGAGGTGGGGCTAGGAGTGTTCTGTCAGTGAGCAAGGAAACTGCACTCAGCTTGCAGGTTAGAGGACACAAATACAATTGAACAATTGTGCTGTGTGCTTCCCTATAGCATTCTGGAATTTTCCATAACAATTATATAAGGCACCAAAAAATGAGTAACTGTCTTAACATACTGAAATATAAAAAATTGATCAAGAAGGTATACTTTAAAATATATAAAAATGTAGAGACGGCGCTGTGGGACATTCATGTAATAAATTGGTAATGCAAAGTGAGGGCACAAATTCTGTTAGAATATCATCAAAGATCATCAGATTTTCCTGTCTGCTAAATGGCATTAACCTTAAGCATGACAATGACATCACTACCTGATCTTTAATGTAAAAAACAAAACAAACAAACAAACAAAAAAGAACAAAACATAATATACAAAGATAAAAGTCATTTGGAGGGATCTTCAAAAGACAAGGCCTTAAAATTTTACTTTACTGCTTCGAACACAATGGAACTTAGCACTTTGGGTTCATGCTGCTTAGATGGACTGCAATGGATCCTGTAAACATCACCACCTTTGTATGTATAAAGCCATGGAGTAAATTCTGTTTCCAGAGAAAGCTAAGAAAAAGCGCAAGCCATCGAGTGCCTCTGAGGTTCTGGAGTTTTATAGGATGTTGCTCCTCACAGGCAGCAGCAGCCCACAAGTATGAAGGACTTTACTGGTCAAGCTGTAGCTACCCTTAGAGCTGGAGATATGAAGTCACACATAGCCCAGTGTTGCCGTCCCCAGGGGAGAGTCCTGAGAGTGATTAAAGTAGTAAAGGAAGTGTAGCTTAAAGAAAAAGCAAGGTGATTTTTCATATTTACGAAGTACTTCTAAGTCAGTGGCATTTTTCTGGGTGAGCCGCTCTTAAGTCCTAGTTCTGATACTCATGGGGAATTTTTAGCATCTAAGAGACCATCTTAACATCCACACAGAAAAACATGCCTCTAAAAGTCTATCTTTAAAACTAGATCACACATAAGCCAATGAAGTTGTTTAAGCAAAAACTGATAAATATTTATATACTTGTATTTGCCTAAATTTCCTCTTTAAACCATCTTGTGTATTTAATTTTTAAGAAACAAGGAGAAAAATTCAAGGAGATTTTTATTTGCTTGTTAAATGTGGCAATATTGTACCGATGATGTTAAAATGAAAGTAATAAATGAAGATTCTGAGCAAAGAAATTGGGAAATAAAGATGACTATAAAATAATATTTTATGAGAGCATTTGCATACTTTGGCATAGTAAAATGGCATATGTGGGTATTAGAATACAGCGTTTTTATTAAAGACTATCATTATGGGAGGAAATAGCTGCAGTTTTTCAAAGTACTTTTGACTTTCTTTAAGAGTAGCAATTTTCTCCAAAATGGGTTCCAATAGCCATGTTAGAAGCCTGAATGTATCAACTTTTCTTGGCCATGGTCTCAGGAATTTTTGCAAAGTTTTTTGAATTTCTAATGGTGAAGCAGCATCCCACATAAAACTAATTACATGAGAAAAGAAATGAAGTTCCTAGCATGTATTAACTGCATGGGTGGATGGATGCATAAAGTGCAGCCATGGCCACACAGGAGGTCCCAGTTTATCGACTCTTCTTCTGCTCGTAAGCCAAGCAGTGTCACCTAACTTTGACTGCACTCAGTTTTTAAATAAATTTTTACATTAGTGTGGTATGTGTTCATCAACAATATTTACAAACAAGTGACTTCCTCACTTCTATTATTAAACATATAAGAAGTAACTTTATAATGTTTTTGTTGTCATTAATATGAGTCAATAAATAACACACTAGTCGATAAAGGGAATGTAAGTGAAGTCTTATGAAGAACAAATAACCAGAAAAAATGGATAAAATTAAATCAGGCCAAAAAAAATCTACTTTTCTGAAAGAATTGCAAGACTAATGGTAAAGGATACTATGTAATTACTGTACTTAGATTTTTAGTAAAACTCAACTCTAATTCAATGTTTCAAACTTCTAAGTTTCCAGAATAATTCAAGTTGGCTTGAAGACAGTGGTTTGGAAATCATTTAAAGCGTCCTAACAACAGGTAAGAATAAACGTCCACTGTTATAAAAATGACTAGCTGCCAGAAAGGTTTATTTCTATGTTGAATTTCAGTACCTTTATATATAAAAAGTAGAGCAAACAATATACAAATAAAAATCTTAAAGGGAAATGACATGGGAGGTGCCACATACAAGAAAAAAGAAAATTGCCCTGAGAAGGTAAGATAGAATATTACATAAGAATTCAAAAGAAACGACCTGTATTTAATAGCAGTGTGAATCTAAAAGAAGTCTGGTATGACTAACAGGGGCTTGTGATGTCATTATTCACCAAAGAAGAGTCTACTGCATCTGCTCTACCAGAAAACATGGTCCTTGGTCACATTGCAGTGATCAGTAGGTAACGGCGGCCACAACTTAACTCTTGCACCTAATGTCTTTGAAACAAGGCAGAAGAAGGGAAAGAAAGATGGTTAGAGTCACAGAACTTGTAAGCCTGCTGTGAGATTATGTCTCCCAGAAACAACATGGAAGCTACACTGATGGCACTTAAAAATAATATTGTCTAAACAAGAATGTTACATTTATGCATGTGTGTGTGTGTGTGTGTGTGTGTGTGTGTGTGTGAATGTGTGTGAAAGAGACAACAAACTTGACAGGGAGTACGAATACAAAGGCATGGAAAGGATTATAGAAAGGGAACATGGAAAGATTTTGAGGGAATAGACATGGGAGACATTGTTTGAAGAAAAAAATAAGAAAATAAGTGATATAATTGTATTTCAATTATTATAATGAATTAATAATGTAAAAACATTTGGATCTATTACAAAAATACTGTGTCACAAAAACCTGAACAAATAATATAACCAGCTAGGTAAATGCAATTCTATAAGCAGCGGTTACGGAAACTGTTTAAAATACTATTTTACCAATGTTTATTTCTCCCTCAATATCTACAGATCTAGACACAGGAAGAATTCAAGTTCCGACAGCTTAACGTACACTCTGGTTTTCAATACTGTATTCCAAATATGAAAATGTACATCTTTATAAAGTGCCTTAATGCCTTCATCCCCTCTATATGGATCATACTCAGGAAAATGTTTCACTATAACATAGCTATTCTTTGATGATGAACACACTTAAAAGGCCCTCCTGACTCCTGAATGCAGTTGAAGTGCATATTTGTAATACCACCTACATAAAAGGCAGTCATGACAGTAAATCTTCTGTAAGTGCCTGTTGAGTTATCTACAGCGTAGCCTCTCTTTGCATCACTACAAATAATTGAGAGCCGATTGTACACGCCTATAAGGAGAGATAAAAAGGAGGACAAACGACTCTCTTTAGAAGATTATTACCTAACTCTGATTTCTCCCTATCTATCGGACAACTCGAAAAATTAGAGAGAACTCAAAGCACTGAAACAAAAGTGCTCTGATAAAAGCAATGAATTTATCCACTTAGGAGAATGAACTAAATGAGCTAAACCATGGAGTGTATATGACAGTCACAAAAAACTCTAACAAGCAACAAGTGTGGAGGGAGAATCGCCAAGGGAAAGGAAGACCTCTTGATGAGATCAGTGTAATTCACTTCTTGTTTAGATTCTCACATAAAGAAAATTACAATACAACACTATTGTTTAAATTATTGTCAACATTACTGCAAAAATATTACAGAAGGATAATGAGCACTGTTTGATTGCCCATCAGAATATTAAAGGAAAATACTAGGAATTTTGAAATTAGATCTAGATTTGAATATTGGTTCAGTCACTTCCATAGAACATATGGATGAGAACAAATGTTTTTATCTTAAATAATGGGAATGATAAGCTAAATTGGATTACAAATAGATTAAAGTTAGAAAATTGGCACTCACACAAAGTTTTTAAAGAATCATAATAAAAATAAAAGTCCTAGTTGATTAAAATACATTTTAATGTGATTATGGCTTGAAATTTTTAGACCTAACTCTTTTTTAAAAATTATCTACTCTACTTCAGAGAGTAATATTAGAGAGACTTTGGAGAGTCCTACTTTTAAACATGGCTTTCTTCTTCAAGGATTATACAGCTTTGACCATATATTTACAATCTGAGTCTTGATAGCTGTCATTTGCAAAGCTACAAAGTGTTGTGTGTGTCACTAAATTCCCAGTCACAATGATGGATGTACAGTGTACCTAAAATATAGTGGAGAAGCACTAAGTGGTTCAAGTCCCTATTGACTACAGCTATACTAAGGACTTCACAGCCCCAGTTCATGGAAGAGCAGAAAAGCCTTCCCCTTTGGTGAAGATCACAGAGAAATAGCAAAACCCTTCTCTTTGCCCATGCATGGATGTTGATAGTGTGTGCATAAATTGTCAACCATAGCTTTCCACCACTTGATATTTAATGTCTGAAAATGGCTCCTTTACAGAGACTGTTCCTACTAAGTTTAGCTAAACCTGTCTTTTGATCCAGCTGTACACAATAAATCCTACCTCCTTCTTTGTCTGCATGCAATAATGCCAACTCCTTGTTGGCATAACCTCCACTTGTCTGCTCAATGCTATATAATAAACATGCTAAGCAACCCAGGTGTTGGAATTTCTCCATAAGAACTCCCAGCCAATCTGAAATCAGCTAACTATTTTTGCATATCTATCTCTATATCTGTCTGCCTGTCTTTTCTTTATTACTAGTCCTGAGGCTAGAATGTAAATAGCCTTTCTAGGCTCACTTATTTAAATGCTTAGACACAGTTAGTGGAACTGTTTGTGAAGGATTAGGAAGTCTGGTCTTGTTGGAGTAGGTGTGGTCTTTTTGTAGGAGGGAAAGTCTTATTGGAGGAGGTGTGGTCTTTCTGGAGGTGCTATGGTCTTATTGAAGGAGCTATGACAATGGGAATGGATATTGAGGATTCCAGATCCCATGCCAGATGCTGAAGTCTCTTTCTCTGTCTGCCTTTCCTGTGACTTAGGATGTAAGGAGTAAGGATTTTACCCACCTGCCTGCTGCCATGATGATAATGGATTATCATCGTGTTTCTGCCACAGATTATCGTCATGTTTTTGCTAAGGATTATCATCATGTTTCTACCATGATGATAATGGACTAACATGAAACTGTAAGCAAGATCTCAATTAAGAGCTTCCTTTCATAGAGTCGCCTTGGACATGCTGTCTCTTCTTAGCGATAACTAAGTCCCTCACCTGCACAGTCAGGTCCAGCTCTGGAGGTCATGCATGGATATGGCCAAATACAATGTTATTTTTCGTAAAACGATATTAAACAGGTCGGTTGGATTCGTATTGAATCTCACCAGAGCTTCACATAGGGAACTTCCCTACCTACTCCTCTTCTCCACCACATCTGATTCAGTATATTAAAAAAAAAGTCTATAACATTTCTTATCTGACAGGACCCAGACTCAATCAAATTCTTACACTCAGATTATTTGGGAGATAGATGTTAAACAAAATGATTCAATTTTGCTTTGAGAATTTTAACATAAAGATGTGAAAATGATTGTCATTCCTGTTCTCTATTATTTGGTAGATGACAGTATGCTAAGAAGTAAGTAAAGACAATGATGTCACATGATGAGGAGAAATAGAAGTAACAGAAAAGCAATGTTCACATAGTCTTCATATTTCTGACTTAATGTTTTTAAGCTTCTATCACACATATACCTATAGAATAACTTGTCCTTGACTAGAATGAATTGCTTTCATGAAACTGCCACAATTTCCCTGCCTGTTCTAACTAGTTTAGTTCTATCTACTTAACTTTATGTATAAAATAACCAAGGATTGAGATGACTAAATTTATTGCCTAGTATCAGATGACACATAAGTAAGTGGTGAAAAGACTAAAATTAGATTTATTTGAGGACATTTTCAGAAATCTAATCTTAGAGAATTTCTAATAAACCTACTTCTCTTTATATCAAGTCAGGTAGAGGAAGAGAGATAAGTCCAAAGCATTAAAGGAATTATATCTTCTCTTTCAAATCTAGAAATTTGGAAGATAAGAATTAGATTGTAGGAAGTCCCATCTAGTAGGATTCTTAAATCTGGTGTGCAATATCTACACAACAAAAACCACTGTATCCTATGAAAGAACTGCTGGTCTCAAGGAGACACAAGCGTGGTTATATTCTGTCCATAAACCACTGGGTAGGTTGCCACTAGTGACAAAATAAATCAGTTAGAGATGCATCTGTCCCTTTAACACCCGTCTCAAAATAGGAATGGACACACACATTCTTCGGAAACAGTATGTGCTTCCATGTAGACTATAGAACAATGGTTTCTTAATATAATCCGCTATTAATTGTTGGGGCTGCAAACTTCATTAGAGAAGTTTATCAGGTCGCTGGTTATAATATTCACACTACATGTAAACCTCTATGTGCCATTAAAATCATAACACACTAAAGAAGTTCACAGTATATGTTTTATGTAGCTCACAAATACATCAGGAGTGCCTCAAACAAAAGGAAATAAATTAGAAACACAAATGACTTATACTGACATAAGGATACCACATAAATAAAAGTAAACAAACCAACAAACATTACTTATGATAATGTGATTAATGTCACCAATCCCTAATGACATTCTGTTGTTACAATTCTTTCATCAGGAGTTGTTGTTGTACCACATACCATGGTTCCTGGCATGTAGTAAGTGTTTAACAAATGTGTTGTGAATTAATAAAACCCTATTAACAGTTTTCACTCTGCTGGGCTTCTCTGAGACTTTTCCAGCAGCTCAGCACTCCATACAGTCCACACAGCTTGAGAGGTGAAAATTTGCCCTCTCACTAAAACTTTCAAATGGGAGTCTGAAGACTAGCTTCTTATTCTTGGCTCCTCTGTCCAAATGCTTGCAAAGATGCTTCTGTACATTCTTCAGAAATACGTTCTTACACAACTGCATGATCTTAGGAAAGGAAGCACATCCTATATACCTTTTAACTGTGCCAGAATCAGGTGCCTACTCCTGACCTTGAACCATTTGTTCAGTTTCTCTAAATTTTAGTTTCTTGTCATGTTTTTAAAAATCAGTAATATTATTTCATAGAACTACTGTGAGGAACTCAACTGTCAAAATTTTATTTGGATCTATTGTTTTGCTTCTCTCATCTTTGAGGCAGAAATGAACGGGTATCTCCCTAGCTAAGCAGTTGGAAAAAATAGCCATGAAGCAAAGTAAACCCTGTTATAATATGTGAAGGTGAAATAAGTAAGAAAATCAAAGTGTTATTAAATAATTTAATGGTTAATAGTATTCTGTTATGAGCAGCTTACTGTGGGGAATTATTGATCTTCTAAATCAACCCTAAGGAGGCATGGCTTGGCTACACTCATCATCAAGATTAGACCGCATCATTAAAACAACACTGTAAAGAGGTAGCCAAGCCAAAGGTTCTGATAAGCACACAAATTTCACGTGGTGAAGAGACTCACATATACTTCAAATTTAAAGTGTCACAGAGTCAAGGAACAGTGAAAATTGGATTGAATCCCTGACTCATAAGCCTAATATGGTAGTTGATAGTATTAGGTTCAGTGACTTACCTCTTCTTCATTGTTCTAACAGCTTTCCTTCAAGAAAGACTGTTTTCTTTAAGGAACAAGAACATGGTGGTTATGAGGGAAAATGAAATCAAACATACAAAAGGTACATACCTCATGGGAACTTTATAATGCTTATCTCAAACACATTGAAATAGCACAGTTATTGCTAGATTTGTTTCAAAATAGTCCATCACACTCCTTTTTTTTTTTAAAGGAAATGTTAATAAATTAAAGCATGCTGAAGTCTTGATTGTCAACTGGACATAATCAAGACTCATCTGGGTGATTGGCAGTCACATATTTCTGTGTTCCTTTGAGGGTGCTTTCAGGGGTGATAATATTCTGAAATCTCTGATACATTGAGAGACTCAAAAATTTAATATTATGTTGGGATGTGAAAATAAGGATACAGGACACCTGATTGGAAGAAACAGATTATAGGGGCAAGTCCTTGGGTGCTGTGTCTTCTTCTAGGTCCTTTCTGTTCCTTCTCTGCTCTGTTTCCTTTCCACTGAGACAAGAACTTACTTACTCCATATCTTCACTGTCATGCTGCATTGAGACCTCTGAAACTGAGAGCAAAATCAACCCTTTCTCACTTAGGCTGTTCATATTTTATCATGGCAGCAAGATATTAACCCGCTAGAGACATTTTTATCTTATGTTCTTTAGCAGAGAATGCAGAAAATAATATCAGCAACAAATTTTAAGGGGAACATCTATTCTCACCCCATTATTATTTTTATGCAAATCTTCTACCCTCTCTATACAATCTCTATCGTTCTCTTGTATAAAAATATTTTTAAATTATTTTCAAATTGAGAGTATTGAAAACCCTAAGAATAACTCAAAATTAGTTTCTAGATTAATAGATTAGTAACATCAATCCAGACTATTACTTAAATGATTCTACAAATGTGTAGAAATTCAAGAATTTCTACAAAGAATGCATAAAATTCAATTTTTGCTACTATATATCCATGAAAGACTAGTGAAAAATAACTTAGAATTTACAGAGCTAGTGAAAATGTCTAGGTGTTAGAAAAATCACTGTATCAGGGTAAAAAGAAAATTATTCATGGATTAGTTTAGAAGAAGGTGCATTTTGTAATATGTAAAGGAAACTGTTTTTCCTTTTAATGCATTTCAGGTTACTTCCAACAACACAGCAGAATATTGGAAGCTCCATGAGATCTGGACAGTGCTGTCATTTCCTATGTCTGTGGGTGAGCCGCCTTGTGACATTCTGAGAAGTTCTGCAAGCACTCACTGCTGCTGCGGGAACAATTCTTTAGCTGGGAGGGGTGCCTGGTGGTGGACCTGCCTCTAAGTCTTCCTTCTTCCTTTCCCCAGGCCCCAGCAATCAAAAGGTACATACCATTTCACTTCCAAATGACATCTTTATTCTCAAAACCAAACAAAAACAAAACAATACAAAAAACTACTGCATTTTTTCTCCCACAGGGTGAGATAATAGGCTATATTTTTGCAACATGGTGGGTGTGTGGGCATCAGGTAACAAAAATGAAGGATTTGTTTTCTGTATTTTTTTGTGACTAAATCTATGTTGGTCCTTAAATTTTTTAAAATTCATATTTAGGTTGAGTTTTGTCTTTAATAAATCTCTCACGCTATTTCAATTTTTTGCTGTTCACATCTTTTTAAATATTTTTTTGTTTTTGTGCAGCATACAATGCAGAATATAAAGCTGCAAGTTATGCAATAATTCAAGACCCTTTTGCATATAAGAAACTGAAATCATTAATTAAAAAAAAACAACTCATGGAAAATATCCCAGGATTTTGTTTCTTTTTCTAACGTATTCTTAATATCCCCTAAAGCAAAGGCTGTAAAACAAAGAAAACAGTAAATGTAATTGAGACCATTACCAGTATGAGAGTTTCTAGACTATTTCTCAAATATATTTGTTTGTACATATGTGTTTGAGATTACTTCTTCGATACTCATAAATTCACACATCTTAGTCGTGACCACTACTCCCCAAGTAGTGTACTGAATTCCTTACTTACCCCACCCTGCCTGTGAGTCCCATGGAAATAGCAAGGGTTATCTTTTTGAAGTATAAATCCAACTATTTTCCTTTCTTGCCACAATTAACAAAATGTTTTCTGACTTTCTGAAAATAAAACCCAGTCTAAAGGGACTCCGGGATGCCTTTCTCATAAAATACTTCCCTTGCAAGCCCAAGTACCTGTTTCTATCCTCAGGATCTAAGTAAAAATGTCATGTTTGTTGCAGAGACTTTAATCCTGGTCCTGGGGAAGCTGAGGCAAGCAAATTCCTGAGGCTCAATGGCCAGAAAACTAGCACAATTTGTCTATTCCCAGCCAATTAATGACATTATCTCAAATGAGCTGGACATCATTCCTAAGAATGACAGCTGAGGCTGTCTCCTGGCCTTCATTTACACACTCACCAAGATGTAGATACATACAGAAACATGCACACATATATATACAAACACAAATGAACACTCATAGTAAAATTTAAGAATCCACCAACCAAATGATTTTGCCTACTTTGAAAACCTCAAGTCACTCCAAGCTGCTTTGGGTGTTCTGTGTTTCATACTCTGTGCCTTTGAGTCAAGCCCTCATTATCCCTCTACTATTAGCTCTATGACCTTCCAGGTGTAGTGTATATGTAACCTTCCATCCAACGCCTCTGGACCCTCTCAGTTAACTAGGTAGGTAATTAAACTTCTATTACTTTACTTCTTTACATGCAATTTTGACTTCTAAACTTTTTCCTAGAAATAGGGCAATGGCTCAGTCAGTAAGAGCATTTGGGACATAAACATGAGGACATGAGTTTGGAACCCCAGTACCCAAATAAGATCTAGAGTGGCTCACTATACACCTGTAATTCTATAGCTTGGAAGGTGGGTGGGGCTTGACAGGAGGACAACTGAGGAAAGCTCCAGGTTCAGTGAGAGATTCTGTCTCTGTGGAATTAGGTGTAGCGTGGTAGAGCAGAGTAGCTCGTATCTTTCTCTGCCCTCTGCACACCCATGGGTACACATACACATCTTATCAGCTTATATTGTTGATGGCATTCTGATCCTTCTAGTTTCTTCTGAAATTTGAGCTTCTTTTGAGCAAAAATATTGTCCATTATAAACTACAGTTTTTACTCAGAGGTTAATGACATACCTGATCCAAACAAATGTTTGATTATTCCCCCTTGCATGAATTACTTTGAAATAAACCATATTGGATATTATAAAAATCTGAGGTTAATCTAGTGATCAAACTGTAGTCATTTACTCTATGCTATAAATATGAAAACATTAGCAGAATTTTTGACATCACCTTAGCTTACTTTAGTAGTAGCCCCATAAAGCATTACTGGATAAATCTCTGGGAATGTGTGATCACTTGGAACATTCTGGTTTCTAAAAACAACAAAATTCAAGCATTTGATTCAGTTAGGTTTTACTAGCACTGACCATTTATATAATAGTGTTTAGAATCATCAAATGCTCCAATACATCTTACAAAAGACATTCTTTGATAATACTCTACCAAAATTTAAGCTTGTATGCCTTTTGTCTAAACTTTAAGCAGAAGAATAAGGAAACATTATTGGTTTGAGATTTTAAAGATAAACTAAGAAAAAAGTTGTTTGTCAAGTCCTGAATCAATCTGTTTAATTAAATATCAGGATTCTGAAAGAGCAACAATAAAAATGGTATTCCTTTGCCACTATATGTCTACATCAATATTAATTCTGCAAAGAAAAACAAATAGAGAAAGATATTATAAGCTAATAACTGTATACAAATACACTGACCTGATTTCACATTTAAATTAACTTTAAAAGCCACATTTTAATGACTAATTTCATCATATAAGCATTTAATGAAGTTGGAACTGCAAAGTACAGCATACAAATCAAATGACTATTTAGGATTCTACTGCACACTTTTGAGAAGAAAACCCAGTGAACAATTTACCAAGCTTTGGATAGGCAATTAGTTATTACTTTTTATGTTTCAGGTTACACTACCTCTATATTCAAGTTTGGGAATATCGTTTTTAGACTTTGTTTCATCTGTGTGAAAGAGGAGGTATAACTTATAAACTAATGCATGGTGAATATTTTAATTGCTCTGAAATGTCTTTCTTGAGAGTAGATTGCTTAGAGGAAATTCATAAAAGATCTGCCTATCAACCTTCTACTAGAACTTCTCTATTAAAAGTCTGCTGTCTTTAGAAAAGTGTGCTTGCTAGGCCCCCAGACCTGGTCCAATGTTTGAGCTGTGTTTGCGGCTGTCGGCACTTCAGGAAGCGGCACACAAATGAATGAAGTCATTAGATCACAGTCGGTCTGGGAAACTGCAGTCAGTCCAGAAGTCATGGGCTTTGATTGACTTCCCTGCATATAAACCCAATGAACTCTGCTGTAATGATAAAACCTTCAAGAAACATAAATAATATGCATTTCACTATACAAGAAACATTCAGTTCATAAAGCTATTATTTGTAATCATGGCTATTACATTAGCTGTTCAGTCCTTTATATTTCTTGAAATCTTTTTGATGCATGGCAATTTTAATAATTCTACATATTCCCAAGCAAGAAGCTTCTTTTGAAAAATTCCCCAGAGGTTTCCAACTTTAAACAGGCCCGTGAACTCTCTGTAGCTTTAATGACAGACAACTCAGGCTGGCCTAGCTGTAGAAATTTCTTACTGGCAAGCTTGCTCAAAATACCTGTAAAGTGACTCCCTTCTCTCCATGGAATACCAAACTCGGGTGCTGCTGCACCCTGCTACATAGGCTTTATAACTATATTGAGAACTTAGCAACAAATAAGACCAAAACTCTAATACACTGGTCACATCTCCAGAGTTTGGGATTTAAACCTTCTAGTTTGTACCAGCCTCAGATTTTTACATGACACTGTGGAACACAATGCAATCCGCAGCACCTCATCTTAAAGAGGAGTAAATTATGGTTTTCTATATGGATATAAGGTCTTGGGTCCTGTTTGTTTCTCCTATTCTTTCTCTCCATAATTTTTGGAGATTTCTTTCAGTGATTAAAATGAGCTAATGGGAATCCAATACACTATTTTCGTTCTGAAAACCCTACCTTAAATAAATATATCACATGATGTCATGGTTTTCCGTACACTTTTAGTATGACTATTTAACTTTAAAATCTACTAATCAGGATTGGATGATAACTTGTTTGGTAAAATGCTTTCTAGGCAAACATGAGGATCTCATTTTGATTCCCAGTAACCGCATTAAAGAGCCTGACACATGTGCCCATAATCCCAACACTGAGGAGAGCTACAGGAGGATCCTTGGTGCTTGTTGGGCAACTGGTTTAATATAATCAGTGAGTTCCAGTGCCATTGAAAGACCCTGTCTCAACAACTAAGGTAGATAGTACCTGAGGAGGAACCACATTCTACACATCCTATGTTGTCGGCATGCACACATACAGAAACACAGACATACACACACACACACAAACACACACATCACATGTTGTACACATATACCATTCACACTATTCTATTTAGCATGGAGCAAGATCTCATAATGATTATAGGGTTTAATTGTTTGTTTTTTCAGTGATTAAAACAAAGAGCAATTGTGTTTCTTATGAGATTAAAAAGGTGAAAGTCATAAAGAAACAATAGATGGTGCAAAGTCATGTTAAGTCCAAAGAGAGTGGCAAATACAAATATCTTTACAAAATTCAAGCATAGAATCATAACATCACTCCTCTCTGTCATTGTAGGTAGCCGTAGGGAAAATTATAAGTTTCAAACCATCAGCCAGTTTCCACATCCATACTCACGGATTTTCTTTGAAAAATTTTGTCCTGTTTGCTTCTTGTTGGTGTGATAAAGCATGGACCCAAACTAACTTGGAGGAAAAAAATGTGTGACTTATGGTTCCCTGACACAATCCATCCCTGAGGAAAGTTAAGGTGGGAATTCTAGTGGCAACTGGATGCAGAAACTGAAACAGAGACCATGGAAGAAGAATGCTCACCGGTGTGCTCCACAGGCAAGCTCAAATGTCTTCCTTCTACAGCTCAAACCCACATGATTAGGGATGGGATCTCCCACAGGGGGCTAGGCATTCCACATCAATCACCAGTCATGAGACTACCCAACAGACATGCTCACATGACATTCTAATGGAAGTAGTTCCTAAATTGATATTCCTCCTTCATATTTCTAGATTTGTGTTAAGTTCACAAAAGTTTTCATTGACTAACTACTACTCAGTAATAATGTACTTGGAGGGGGACAAAACCTAGTCTTTTATCTCTCTGTTTTTTTTCTTTCCCTAGCATTAATGGCTCTCAATTTTATATGTCTCCTATAAAGTAAGATAATAGCCCATGTTCAAAATAATTGGAGTAGCTGAAAGAGACCAAAGTTTTAAAATTTTACTAGTTCAAATAATGTTTTTTTACAATTTTAAAAGCAGTGGTTAACATATTTTTTCAAAACACTGAGGAAAAGGAAGACTAAAACAAACCCATATAATATATTAATAATAATTAAGTTTGAAATGGATAAGATAATGGGAGATCTGAAAGAAATTGGGGGAAAAGAAATATGAACAAAAACATTGTATGAAATTTTCAAAGTCAAGATAAAAACATTACTTTATAACATATTTTTTGTTTTTTATTTCTCCTCTTTTTTATAGTGAACTTGATATATTTTTTATAATTAGAAAAGTTTTTAAAGCTTATTTTCAATGTTAATGAGGCAAATAAAATGGATTAAGTGACTAACTCAGAACTCCATACAATGATCTCATTTTAGATCAGTGAAAGAACATTGGCAATGTCGCGATTCATCACTTGGAGTCCGTTTGTCTCTTAGTTGCATGACAGAACCACATGTGATTCTCACTTTAGTTCCACTTCAATGCAGGAGCCTCTGTGACCTTGTGACATTGGTTACTCCTTTTCCTCAATGAGTAGAGTTACTGACTAAACTTTTGGTCTCCCCTCCCTAAAACTATATGGATTTGGTCATCCCATGTATACAATACATGCATAATCATGAAGATATGTTAATTTGTTTGATTAAAATGCCACTATAACTGTAGCATGGGGTAGTAGGACTAGTCACATATAAACCAAATCCTATTTATGTGTCAGATCTTACACTGGGTTAAATGCTGTTCATCTCTTAAGAGAAAGGGTTAGGGGCTTACAAATGAAGCACCTTCTGCTTCCTGCACAATGGATTTCTTCTGATGGTGTTAGCCCTACTGTGGTATTGAATTCACATCCCCCAAAGCATATTGGACCAAAAATTGAAGAGATTGCAGATAGTCTATTTTTTCCAGGTATTTCTTTCTTCAGAAACTAGAAGACTGACTTTGCTTAGGGAAGCCATACAGTTTCCAGGAGGAGAGTTTCAAAACGTATTTCAATATGCAAGCACAGCAACATAACCCTATTGTCCCCATATGTTTTCCTCACATAATACTTCCTGATAATGGTTTCTAGTCTCTCTACTCCTACCAGGTCTTTCTCGTCTCCCCATCTCATCTGAACTTATTCACTTTCTGTCTCTTATTAGAAAGAAAACAGATTTCTAAATGATAACAATCAAATAAAATAATACATAACTCGTGATCTACTTTCATTCCAATTTTCATTCTATGTGCTGACTTAATAGGCTATAAATAGTGAATAAAACTGTCTCAAAATTTTAAGGCATTAACAAACAATAAATTCACTTATGAGATAAATAAAGGGAAACTCCAATGAGACTGATTCTAGGGAGTTAGCTTATTTTCTCATCTTCTGCTTATTCAACTAACAAATGTTGTTCCAAGTGACATTTCCTCATAAAAATATCTTACATAGTTAATTCTAGAAAGCAGGAGGCAGAATTTCAAATAGAGTCTCTCACAGGGCAAAATCCATTGAAATGATGCCCTCTAGAAGGACATCATTTAAAAGTGTGACAATTTAGATATTGCTTGTCAAGTGCTTATCACCACACCATATGCTCTTAGATATATTTGGGTGATTTTTTTCTTACTTAGTTTTTATTCATAATCATAAGCTTAACTCTGCAATCCAGCTAGACTTGAAAGGGAATGAGGAAAATATGGAACCCAAAGAACTTCAGCGAGAGCAGAGATTACAGTGCGAGCAGATGGGGCTGGGGTGCACTCCTGAGCTACAGAAGGAATGGTCTGGTGGGTAAGAAGTCAAAAGAATTAGAGTTGTCCACAGTCAGAAATGGTGATCTTCTTGCTGGTCATGCCATTCCCGGGCCCAAAAACGCTCCATGGCTTCCACAATGTCCATGCCTTCTTTCACCTTCCCAAAGACCCCGTGTTTGCCATCCAGCCACTCAGTATTGGTGGTGCAAATAAAAAACTGGGAACCGTTTGTGTTTGGTCCAGCATTTGCCATGGACAAGATGCCAGGACCTGTATGCTTCAAAATGAAGTTCACATCCTCAAATTTTTCTGCATAGATGAATCTGCCGCCAGTGCCAGTATGGCGTGTGAAGTCACCACCCTGGCACATGAATCCTGGAATAATCCTGTGAAAGGAAGAACCCTTATATCCAAATCCTTTCTCTCCAATACTAAGAGCACTAAAGTTTTCTGCTGTCTTTGGAACTTTGTCTGCAAATAGCTCAAAGGAGACGCAGCCCAAGGTTTCGTCATTGGCGCGATGTCGAAGAACACGGTGGGGTTGACCATGGCTGTAGCAAGCGGCGAGAGGGGACAGCGGAATCTGCAAAGCTATATTTGGTGATTTAAGCTTAATAAAACCCTTATGGGGTAGATGCTATTACCATCCTTGTTAATAGATGAGAATTATGCGAGAATTACTTTTCTTCATTCATGTGGGGAAAAGAAATAAGAAGAGAACTAAGAATACACACTGCCAACCTAAGCAAATGCAAAGACCCATCTATTGTATAACACACTGCTTTGAAAGAAGTGCATCTTGTGAGTGTGTGTGTGTGTGTGTGTGTGTATTCGAGTAATACAGCAAAAATTAAGAGGGAATACCATGGAGCTATCAGATCTTGGCTTGGCTTAATTGAAATGTGAGTCAAGGCGTGGGACTTGGTTGTACTATAATTCTTTTATATATTAGGTGGGAGAGTTGATGGTTATGCTTTTATAGTACAATGGTGTACAGTCATGGAAGCATTTTCTTATTATCCTTCCATTTGCTTTTATATGAACAATAATCTTTTAATAGTAAATATGTGAGTTATTAATTATCTAATAGATAAGGCAAAAGCCACTATTTCCCAAAAAATAAATTATGGAAGTTATCACACTGTTACTAATCATGGTTCAGTTACAAATTGATAATTGAAAAATGAAATTTGTTAGTCCTTAAAGCTCTCTACAGAGGAAAATAAGGGCATGCACAAAGGTCAGTTATTAACTTTAAATTTTTATAAATAAAGCATTGTTGACTATTTCCATTTCATTTAAACAAACCAGAAAATAGGACAGAAGGTTATATTGAATACTACAACCCAAGAAAAAGCTTCTGTAAATCTCTTGTATGTGTTCTACATAAACATCAGAGCACTGCTAACAGAAAACAGGGACCACGTTTCTCCTATAGGCGCCATATATCCACTGGCCCCCTTAACATGATTTTTGCCATTCACGAATCAGCCTGAGAATAAAAACCAGCAGGATTTCCAGAGCTCTAATTTGAGGTATTTTTTAAGGTACAGAGACATTGACATTTGGCTTTGCATTTCTCTATGCACCAGAGGCTTGTAGCTTTCAAAACAACTCTTGTGCGTTATTCCCTCACTTATTACTCTGATTTTATTGAACTTCTTCCTGGAAGATTTGCTAGATGCCAGATTCTCTCATGAGATCTATTTCTAAGGAATTCATAAAGGAGGTGATAATTTCAGATGGGCAAATTTCAAAAAATTCTAGGATTTGAAAATATTCCCCAAGGATGGCAGAAAGCCCGGGAGAAAGTATAGAACTGATTTGGAATTAGTGTGCAGGAGATACAAAGCCAACAGAATATTAATTGTTTTGTGAGGGAAATCAAAGAAAAGAGAATAAAGCCTGTGACTCAATTACTGTTGCAGTGTTTTTAATTGGAAACAGTGTGGGTCTACAGATCATTTCTGTATAAACCCCTAAAGAAAGTGAATTTAATTCTAATGACAATATCTCACAGAGGGAAACCAAACATATTTCTGCACATCATAATATTTTGACAAAATCTGAAATATTCAAGGAAAGGAAAAGAGAAGAATGAAATAGTGAAAAGTATCACAGTTCAAAAAACAAAAAAGTAAGCGTGTAATTTCCAAAAGGAAGCGAGTTATCCTTTACAGAAAGGAGTTCAGGTTTGGACGCATACTAAGAATTAAGGCTTCATCATAGTCATCAACAGAATGTTAAAATAGAGATAGAAATTGGAGAAGTAAATGCTCAGGAATCCCTAGAGTTTGTAGGCCTGATAGGGCTGAAAGCTTTGCAGCTCTCATACAAGACAAATCAGAAGCTTAAAACTTAAATAGAAAGGGCATCACAGCTACAAGATATGCTGAATGAATTTGTTGAGACTATTAAGCAACAAGTCTGATATGTTAGTTAATACTGAGCACAGACAGCTTCATCTCAGGGGTGAAAACAAAGTTCAAAGGATCGTTTTGTTCTTCAAGTGGAAAAGGCAGCTTACCGATCACAGATTTCCTGAAGATTGTTTAGATGAATGAGCAAGGCTTGAACTAGTATGGTACATGTTTCATTCAGCATCTCTTGTCGCTGGCCACTTCTCATAAAACATTGTATTATACATTTTTAGGCTCTATGTTTAGCATCTACAAAATAAGTCTATGGCTTGAACAATAAACCAACAACAATGAAAGAGCAAAGTAACATAGGATAAAGAAGTTTGGATGATTGGGATCAGGCAATGAAGATACCTAGGATTCTAATTCAGATAGGATCTTAAATACCAGCACCCAACTCCTTGGCCTCACTCCCTTCCATATTGATCACATTTTCCATTCTGCATTAATAGTGTGTTCACTTGCTATATTTGATTCTGGAATGTCCCCTCAATGTGCAGGTGATGAAGACTTGGTTCCTGCCAATTCTGCTGCTAGGAGTGATAAAATACTGATATATATATATATATATGTGTGTGTGTGTGTGTGTGTGTGTGTGTGTGTATGTGTTTGTGCATATATACATATATATCAGTGTGTGTATGCATACGTATATATACGTATGCATACACACACACATATATGTATGTATATCTTTGATATAGCCTGACACAAGGAAATTAAATTATGCCATTGTGTGTGTATCTATTACAGGTATACTGTGACCCTTGTTGACCCTAATTCTTTTTGTCAATCATTGAAGGTAAGTCTTCACTACCATACACTTGTCATGTTACACAGTTTTGCTACAAGCCCAAAGCAACTGTGTAAGTGACCACACATTGCAACTTCAGAAACTGCTAGTTCAAGTAAATCTTTCTCTTTTATGTCTCTGTCTGAGGTATAGCAATATCTACATTTTACCTCCCCATAGGCGACACACTGGTGTGGTGACTGGACTCTAGGACAGACGGAAATGAATGAAGGTATTATGGAAGGAAACCATTACTGGAAAACAATACTTGGTTAACAATGGAGCTAATCTGAACAATGACTTGGATCCCCAGCTGATGGCTGATAAATAGTGATGGAAGAAAGTGATTTTAGAAATTGTAAAGGTAGTCAGCTATTCAAAAAAGTAGATGCTCCGTAATACCAGCAAACAAAGGTATAATGTAGTGCATTGACAGGATTCAAAGGATGGTTCAAAGAAAAAGAAAAGGTCCCTAAAGAAAGTACCTAAGAAGGTGAGACCAGGAGGTGGGAACTAACTAGAAAAAAAAGTGTACTAAAAATGCCAAGCAAAGATAGTAGACAGAATCACTGAAATGGACAATCTACCTGCTTGGATCAAGGTAGGTTTGTTTTCCTACAGATGTCTTAACCCATAGAATATTCTAAAGCCTGGCAGGACCTGCTTCTAACAGCAAAAGACAGATACAGTCCTGATGCCCTTGCCCTCGATGAACATGGAGGACCCTGGCTCTAGGTAGTCAATGGAATAAGTTCTCTGTCATTTTTTAAATCAATAACTCAAATAAAATTTTATTCTTTTGAAAGATCTCTGATGCAGTTTGAAAGCTGAGAGGTTTTATCAGTTTTAAAGGACAACCTCACCAAACAAATTTCAGTACAACTTCTTAACATGTTCTAAATAAATGTTATTGTAAAATATAAAAGTCCAAGTTATCAAGGTGTGTACCATAAGTGATGAAGGTGTGAGGACAAGTGCACATTATGCAGGTTTTATATTTTGCATTGTGCCCAAACATCTGTCACAGTAATTCTGGTATCAATATGCTGCTCTTTATACCTTGTATGTGTCTAAAACTTATGTTTTCACAAACTCAAAACATTCTTGTGAGTCCAGGGAGCTGAATGAAGGATCCAGCCCTCTCAATTCCCTGGTCCTGAATTTTTCCCCCTAAACTTAACTTCTTTGTCCTCTGCTCTATCAACACCTTGCCAGGTCTGAGAGATACTGGACAGTTTCACACCACAAACCCTGGACAGGAGTAAAGCAATCAGCTACCCATGGATGTGACCAGCATTCAGCTTCCTCAGCCTCCCCACCTCAAGGAAAAATTTAACACCCAGAAATAAGCAAGTAGCAGTCATGAGAATCTGCCTTTGCAATTCTTTCAACCTGCTATGCCTAACTCCCCACTTTTTTATTGCAAGGAAAGGATGGGGATGTTGTAATCTGCTGGCCTGGTCGGTCACGTATTTACCATGTCCCTTTAAGAGACAAGCCCTGCTTATTCCTAAACTTCCCTCTTCTGCTGAGGCAAGCACATCCCACCTCCTCTCCATCTCGTGTATTCTCTCTCTCTTTGTCTGCTCTTCTCCGGTAGAGGCAGCTTCTGCCTCTTTCCCTCGTCCCCCTTTTCCCTTCTCTTTGCCTTCCATAGCCCAATAAATAAACTATAACCCAGCTCTCTCTGCATGGTGTATCTGTCTGTCTTTCCCCCACTGCTGTCTCCCACCTGCCTCAGGTGACCTGTGTCATCCCTCATGGAACCTCCCAGGGGTCACCCTGCTTTATGAATAACAGGAATGAATGTCCCATTTGAACTATGTACTTTCATCAATGCCTTGGCACAATTTTCCTTTGCTGCCATTGGCATTAAGATTCAAATAACAACATATTTGCAATCTGTATGTAACAGGAATAGATAGGAAGTAAAGATTTCTCCAGGGACAGGAAAATATGTTCTTCTTGCTTTATTATAAACTCAACCTTATCTGAAAACATTAGTTTTAGCTCTAAGGCAAAGCCAATTTAAAATATTTTTTTTCAGAAGACAACTCTATATAGCTTTCTTTTTTTTTTCTTTTATACTGGGCACACTAATTACTTTTTTAAACCCCCCTTCCCCTTCCTTCTTTTCTCTTTTCCTCTCTCTCTCATTCTCGTGTGTGTGTGTGTGTGTGTGTGTGTGTGTGTGTGTGTGTGTATGTGTGTGTGTATTTCTTGCGATAATTATAGGACTGGAGATTAGAAAGCTCAGCTAGTTATAGTGGTATCTATACTGTGCCAGTATTGTTTTAAAATTAAGGGTGACCAAAAATATTTCCATCTCAGGAAATCTGTGCCTGTAGGTGATAAGAGACATACACTATAGCTTTATGACAGTTGTTTGATTGGGAATGGATGATTATTTCCATTTTAAAGTGAACTTCTAGCAATAAATTGTGCATTAATAGTTTTCACTGACTTGAAGTAGCTTTTTTAAAATTTTGATTTGGTGTTTGCGTGTCTTTGTGTGTGTGTGCTGTAAAGCCTCTCCTAAGGTTGCTGTTTCCAGTAGGTCGAATTGATAGTGCTGCTGTCTTCACTAAATGGTTTGTTGCCTTAATGAATTCCATTACAATCACCAGCATCCAAATATGGGAGGATAATTTAATGAAGGAACAACGGAAACCAAAGTCCTGAACCTTTTTCTGTTCTTAGTTCTGAGTCTGTTATGTTGCTGTAATGCCTTAGGCTACTTTATCTTCACTTACTCCTTGTTTTCGTGAAGACACAATGTACTAGTTTTCCTCTGTCTTGAAGCTGATGGTCTTCTATAGCCGCAATTCTTCTCTCTGAGAACTTATATCCCTAAAGTGTTTTCACATACATATTCAGAAGAGTGCTCTTTTTCTGCATAGATTCACTAAATGTAAACCACAAGTGTCCACTAATGTATCCGACCTGATGCTCAAGGGGATGACCATCCAACTGCGTGACTGAAATGCAAGAAGTAAATGAAATGTAAGAGGTAAATACAGGAGCGGTGAAGGCCAAAGACGGCAGGAAGAAGAAATCATTTGGCTTAAATAAGTGTAAAGAAAGATTTTTATAGAGAAACATAAGCCCTGAGTAAATGCAAAGAATCTCTTAAGCATTTAGGTAACTAGGTTCTTAGTCCTTAAGAGTCATTAGAACATTTTTGGAGGGCCTTTATTCTCAGGGGAACTGGGCTTTGTTTATTCTGCTTATTGTAAACCACAGCTACAGGAGAGCCATTTGCATTGCTAATCATCTTATTCCAGAATCTGCTGACATTTTAGTGCTGTGTATGAGATGTGGGGGTGAGTCAATTTTTAATCACTATTTGTTTATCTAGATTTGGTTACAGGGCCAAGGGACAAGTGCCCGATTGGGTAGTCTATTAGAAAATCAGCACTTTGTACCTGTGAAGGTTATGTGCAGAATGTTAATGTATGGCCTTGTATTAATTGTATTAAAAACTAGAAATAGAATGAATAAATGAAATTTTAAAAAATAATGAAAGACCATCTCAATGTGTGGTCATGGTACTTGATAAAAATATAATTATTAGATGAAGAAAAATAAATGTAGTTAAGAGCACACAGTAGGGCTAGTATGAATGAAAGTAATACTATATGCATTCAAAAATCATAGATTTAGAGATAAAAATGATAATTATCTGGAAGATAATTATTTTTAACCACATTTAATATTATGTAATACTTGAGATATGAAAAATCACATATTTAATAATATGCATAATTATACTTTTTATGGTAAATATCAGTTTAAAATAAATTTAATCTAATAAAATTATAAAAAAGAATAAGATTAGACATGTCTTCAGTGAAATCTGTTATGGTTCTGGGTCAAGAGACAAAACTTTTTTTGAAATTCAAAGTACTTTTAAACACAGAAATGACAATTTTATTAAATTAAGAGAATATTTATTTTTTTATTTTTATCAAAATATTCTAAGCTTCTTGATGGAAATTTAATGAGGTTGCTTCAAGTAAATGATGAAACTTGAATACTACAAAAACTAAGCAATCTATACTAGAAAAATCTAACCTTCACTAGGTCATATTCCAGAGTTCAACAATAGGAATACTAAAATTGAGAGACTAACTGAACTAATTTGAACTGAAAATTTAAAGAATGAATAGGTTGAGAAGCTATAAGGCCTATCAGAGCATCCAAGAACCTTACTCACTGCTTGTAGTCTCCTCCATTCTAGTTCCTTAAGCCACAGTCACTCCTAGATAGTTGGTCCCAGTGAACTCCCCTTCCATAGCTGTTTAAAAGTTGGAGACACACCCTCTGCCTCAAGTTTATCCATTGGAGGTCGCTGCTTCCTTTGTGTGCACAAAGAACCGTACCTGGGAACCCTTTTGCTCCTGGCTACTATATATCAAAAGTCCTGTTTTCCCATGACACCCATTCCTTAGCAATGGTTTTAGGGGATAATTCCTTTTTCATTAAATCTGTGGATAGCTATTTTCTAAAGGCAAAACCTCTGAAATCCTCAGAATCTGAGACTCAAGTTTTCATAATTTTTATTTACATCGATAATTATTATTTTATATTTACTGGTGGAGTGCCATTTTGTTACAGTACCATTGACTTTGATTTTCAAATATAATCATGTATGTAGAAAAGTATTTCTGCAGTGAAAATTAAAATAAATAGTTTCATGAGGACGTCACAGTTATGAAGGTAGTCTAATATCTTCTGCAGCTAGACAACACCACCTTAATTTTCATTCACAGAAGAATATTTTAAAAGTCCATCTTAAATTACACCATTGGGTAGAGGACATAAGATCAGTGTTTTCTGTTTTTTTATTAATGATTTGAGGTGAGCACTATGATCTAAGTAAGTTATGAATATGTTAAGTTATAAAAAAGAAAGAATGAGACACAGCACAGGCAAGACTTACAGGAGACTTCCACTTAGAGTAACTCCAGAGCTTAGAAACTTGATCAAGATGCATCTCCTGACATGATCCAATAAGCAAAACTGTTATTAAGGGGAGATCAGTAAAATGTTAACTCCCCCAAGTCAAGATAAAATCTAAATCGGAAACAGCAATAAATAAGATTTAGCATTCCACAGACAAAGTACCCAAGCCTCTTAACATTCTAACAGCCACCTCAATTGCCTTTTCAAAATTAAAGAACAAATTTCTGCGTCAACAATTGGCAGAACATAGTATTCAGAGCGGTTCATTCAATAGCTAGCTAGGTTTCCTGTCCTTCTGGGACTTTATAAAAAAATCAGTCTTCCTTGGCAAAACTTTGACATCAATGATGATGCTAATTATTGTCAGATTGTCACATACATATATATTCATACATCCACACATGTGAAGCATGTAGAGAAAGAATTAATCAATGTCAAGTGGTTGCCTCCATTATGTTAGACACTTTCATTTCCTCTTTTCTTTCAGGTATTTTATTACACCATTGGCTCAGTGCCTTGAAAATACAAGGTGTTCAGTTACAAGTTCCTGCCCATTTTCCTGAACCCACAAGGCACTCCATTATATTATTAGAATGCCCTAATTGTTAGCAAAATCCTTATTTAAAGCCAAATTCTGCCTCTTTTAAGCTTCTGCTTAATTATAAACTTCCAGGACAATGAGAAACCATGCCACTCCCTGTTCTATGAGAGTCTTTCAAATATGTGTAACAGTAAGGATACTTACTTCCTTTCCCCTCTTTCCGGGCCAACACACCCACTCTTTCAACTGTTATTTTGAGGCATACTTCTGGAAATACAGTGTCCCAATTGCTTATTATAGACACATTTTGGTCAGTCATTCAACCCATAAATCTCATGTCTTTATCTGAACACAATGGTCTTAATGTAGCATGAGAAGAACTGTTGAGTCTTGGGCTAAGTTTCTTATTGGACCACCTCTTTGAGCATTATTGATCTTGGCATAATATGGGGATTTTTCCCATATGCACATTCTGTAGAATAAAAGATTTTAATCAACAAATAATTAAATATTAGTAAACCATGGGAAACATTTCTGTTTGGAAACAAATTACAGTTACTTAGATTTCCCTTTTCATAAGCCACTATGCTAAGCATGGATTCTACTACAAGAATACAGGGAGGAAAATTGAACTTCACTATGTGCAATAGTGAACTTTTATGAGATCTCCAGTAAAAGTCCTCAGAATGCCCTGATTTCAAGTTCTGCCAACTATTGATAAATGACCCCAAGCAAGCCAGTTAACCTTTGAGCATCTCAGAACCCTCATCAGCCTACTGCTTTACTAGGATGCAGAGAATCTCTCAATTAAAAAGACAAATTATACATAAATATATAAGACACTATGGCAAAAGGTGCCTTATAAATCTTGAATGGAGGAGTCAAAGGTTGACAAGGTGAAGCTATTCCACTCAAAAGATAAAAAGATCTAAGCTATTTGGAATACTCTATGGATCCATTTAACACATACTTTGGTTATTAGCATATTCCCGTATCCTTGATTCCCTCTCTGCTCACCACACACATCCAGCACCCAGGAAACTTGAGGCTCACTCTTCCCTTCTAAACTTAGTCTTTTTTTTGGAGCCTTCTGCTTCTCTGCTGCTGCCACATTTATTTCTTTGTGGACTTCATGCTTGGCAACTTGTGTCTTCTGCTTTCCAGGAAAAACAATTATGGATAACTGCTCCAACAACTGGCGAAGCTTCCTCAATAACCTACACTATGGAGAATAATCAAGCAGTCACTTCTGTCACTATTGTCTTCCCTAATCCAGAATGACAATGGAGGACAGCCCACCCAACTGACAGCCCCTGAAAGCGCAGGCAGTCCTTTAACCAATAGGCAGGACATTCAAGTGGGATTTCTTCAGTGGGACTTTACTGTGTATTTTATTATCAGAAGGGTTCTCTAAATCCCTGCAAATGAAAATGAGGCTCCTTCTCTCGATTCTAATGTGATGCAATTACATTCTGCAAACAAAAGGTTAAGCCAAGCTCTTTAGGCAACTATGTCACTTGAAAGACAACTCTGTTTGTGACACCAAAAGGCTTAACTACACCTTTCCATTTGTGAAGCTTAACTTACTGTTTGCTGCATCTAAAAAGGAGCTTTAAAGCAAATGCAGTGGCTACTTAGTCCTTTCTAATAAAGTTAGGCTAGAAATGCCTTAGTGGTATTTCTGTTCTCCGGCAACCTCTGCTTGATATGTGATTGCACCAGAATATGTCCTATGTAGCATACAAAGCAAACTTCCTACCTGGAAGCTTCCCAAAGTCACACACATTCAATAAAGCTGCCATCACATACCATGGACAACAACTTGTTTAGCTGCCTGTCTGTTACTGTCAGGACAAGTGCTCAAATTTGGCATTTCTCAGTCTGTCAAAATCTTGATACTCAATAGTGTACAAAATCAAATTAGAATGCTTATATTAGAGGCTGGCATAACCTTTAGAGGCGGAAAAACATACTGGAAAGTCTTTTAGTCAATGGGGACATTCCTCCAATGGGGAAACCTAGCCTGCCCCTCTCTCTACATAGTCTCAGGCAAAAGCCATGTGGTCTGGAAATCTGGGACTAGAACTTTCAAAATTGAAAATAAGCTTTCTTTTCCTAAGTGTGTTGTATTATGATGGAAGCTGACTGACACGGTCCATCCATAGCCTGCCTGTTCAGTTTGAAATTATGAGCTTTTCTGGGTCCTTCAGAACATGATTGATGAAGATATAACTTGTTTTTAACTGTTACTTCACCAGCTCACTCTGAGATAGGCTAAGTAAGCACAGGAAAAGCAACAGCTGAATGCAAGATCACCCCAAAATGTTAGGACCAACACAGCTGACCAGTGTCCTTTGATCCATTATAATTGCAGTCCCATATCATTAACCATGCAGAAGCACCTTCTTCCATCACGCACCTGACTCCTGCCACATCAGACAACCCAAGGACATAATGGTGAGCAAGCTCTCTTCTGGGGAAATTCCAACACAGTCTTGGATATCTTCACTCATTTCAACCTTAATTCATGAATAAGAGTCCACAGTCAATGTGTAACTTTGTCCTGTAATAAACTTTCTCTTAATTCCGAATTTGTCTCCTTGTTAGCTCTTCCTTTGACGCAGATAGCAACCAGGAAGCACTGGGTAGGGAGCTTATCCTGCACTTTATCTCTTTGAAACATTCCAGTATTCTTCACTAATAAGAATTGTAAGCTCTTAACAAGGATTTAATTTTTTTACAATACTTCCCAATCACAGCCTTTTGTCATTTTAGCAACAATACACTGTTTGTAAACGTTGCCAGACATTTACTATCCTCTTATACACCAATACCCTAATATGTCCTCATTTCTGCTGCATCTCAACTGTTCATTTCTTATGCCACAAATCATTTCCTTTAATTGTTTCTTACCTCTGAGTTTGAAAATTGAATAAAAAGTAAAAGTATTCTTCTAGATAGAAATATATTTAGATTAACTTCTTTGTTTGACTATAAGGAATACTCCCATGATTTTATAATGAAGAGTCCCCACTTTCTCAAAACGAAACAAACCTTGTTGACATTGCAATCCTTTTTTGCTACCTTATTTCTCTTCCTACTATTCAGTCATACATTATTTATGTCATTTTTTGTGGATTTGTGACAAACAAAATATTTTTTATTGTGAATGGGTAGACAATAAAGATATCAGCATTTTTTTCTATGTAATTTGTGCACATCTTAAAAGTGTGTGTGGAATTTATTTTCATTTGATATAATACTATACAGTGTTACACATACAAACCTGTACTTTGAACCATGGAGGCGTTAACTTTGCTTGTCTTGCTGGTTAGTGTCGGGATGAGGATATGATCAAACTGGGGAAGCATTTTAATGTCGGGAAAATATGTGACCTATTTAAAATGAATCAGAAGAAAGCATATGGTTGTCTGGAGAAGTAAAAAATATATTGTAGCATGGAAGGAAATATACAATTTCAAAACCTTGTTTTTTAAAAGTAAGATTGTGTATGGGAGTGTGTTAATTAAAGGTGTTTTATAGGTTCAATTCCGTTGTGTGATAAAACACTGACCAAAATCTACTTAGGAGAACAGAGAGTTTATTTCAACTTACAATGTCAAATCATGCTCTGTCAGTGAGGAAATTCAAGTAAAGAATTTGAAGGTAAGTCAACTTGCTATTCTACATAACATTGCCTCTGTCCACGGCAGGTACAGCTAATGAAATACAGATACAGCAGAAACCATGAGAATACACTGATTGCTCTCTCAAAGAAGCTTGGGCTTAGTTAGCTAGCAGCTTTGTGAGGAGGGTGGTGTGTAGGCAAGAACTGCCTTCTATTGAAAAGTATTCCTAAATTCAATGAGGTCCTCCTACATTCATTAACAATCAAGACAACCCTCCACAGTAACACACACAGGCAAACCTGATCTAAGGAATTACTCCTTTGACCCTTTTCTTTCTAATAACTATAGACCTTGTTAAATTTCCACTTAACACCAGCTAGAACAGGGCTGCTGATTAATCTTGGTTGTCGACTTGCATGTATCTTGGATTAACTAAACTACACAGTTTCTGCTAGGTCATGAGCACATTTCTTTAAATAATAGATTGAAAAAAAATGACACTCTCCCATAGTGGGCAACAACTTCCTATGGAGATCCAGATACAAAAAGACAGGAGGGAAAATACTGCTGCTTTTGCTTGCTTCTTATCCCTCTTTGCCTGTAAATGCATCTGTTCTGCTGCTGCTATTTCTGATGTCATGCTTGACTAGTAGCAGAATCTAGCTTTATTGATCTTCCAACATTGGCTGTAGACCATTCTCCCTTGAGGAATCATCTTGGATTTCATCATCATTTTGGATCTGGGATGGCATGCAGCCTCATGGAGGACTAATTAGTCCCTAGATTCCCAGCCTCTCCATCATTGGACCACTATTGGACTACCCAATATGTATCATGTACACCAATCTAATAAATAATCTTTGCGATATATATTCAATCTATTGGTTCTTTTCCTCTAAAGAATCTTACATATAAAATAGACTCAGACTTTAAGGAAAATCTGAAAAAGATTATTGAAGGCCATGAAGGCCAAATCAATATAGGCCATAAACTACACCACTTACCTAGTCTTATTAAGTTATTAAGTTAAAGTTATTAAGTTAAGTTATTAAGTTAAAGACTTATTAAGTCTTTAAACATATGTGTATGTATCTATATACCTCCCAAAATTTTACTACTAAAACCGTGTGTTTTCTGACTAAGAAAATAATTTCATGAAATAGACATTTTACATACAGCAAAGTCAGCCAAACACTATAGAGAAGAATACAAGTTAGAAAGTAAATAGTAAAAAAAAAAGGTATATTATTCCTCTGACTAAAACATATGATTTATATCATTTTCTAGTTATAAAGTTTATTTATGTATTCATTTCACAAACACTTGCTGAGCAGCCACTATATGGTACGAGATTTGGTAAGCGCTAAAATTTTGTCGGGAATACACATACTATGCTGCTATGAATTATTTAGTAACCTAGAAAAAGATGTTCGAATAATTGCTGCAGTGGAATTTTCAGAAAGGAACACAGGATAATGTGAATATCCTTAATGAGTGAAAATCACTAAGACATTGGAGTTAAGAAAGTTTCTCTAAGAAATGATTATAATGCATTTCGAAAATTGACCAGAATTTTAATCCCTCTCTCTCTCTCTCTCTGATTTTCTCCCTCTCTTTCTATCTCCATTTCATTCACTCCCACCATCTGTTTTTTTCTAGACAAATACAACATTGTCTTGTTTTAAATTTCTTCCATCAGAATTCAACAATGTATTTTGATTCTCAGGTAGAATTAAATAAAGTAGATACCAATTGACGAGCCTTATATTTACCAAAACAAATACCTTAATTTTTACAGCTTTCATTACATATTTTAATAGACTATTTTATAGTGAATGGGTTCAAATTAGAGATCAAGAGAAATAATTACAGTGTTTCTAAATGCGAGAGTTTTAACATTTCATTTTTATACTTCTGACCTTTAAATTATGTTCTATGTGACCAAAGAGAGACCTTTAAAATTGACTTGGTTTCATGTAAAATTATCACTGAGTTTAATTCAGGTTTTTTCTTTGAAAGGCAATGAGGTGTCTCACTTAGAATTAAAGCTAACAACATATACACAGTTGTAAACTTTCAAGAGTTTTATGTGGTTATACTCTAGTGTTTGGTTTTTAGAATCAAAGACTGTTGCAAGATCTTTGCTTCCTGTTAAATTTTTACCTGAAACAATTAAAGAGAAAGAGGCCATGCAATGAGCAAGCAGGAAGGTGACATGAGAGCATGTGAGCTTTGGAAGGGGAAAGCGAAGGGAAGAGAAGGGAAAGGGAAATGTAATTATAAGCTCATTAAAAAAACTAATAAAAATCCTTGCTATATACAAACAAGAAGAGAGGAAATAGCCTACTTTTGAGAGCAGAAGACCAAATAAACACAATGTAAATGGGATTGCTACCTGCACTGTTCTTGTTTGAAGGCTAAAAGAAGCCTAAATAATCACCATACTCACACTGGAAGGCAATTTTAATGATTCAGTCCCCGTTCCTTGAATGTTCTCAGAATCATAATAAATTATTCTTTATTTAAATATATTTCAATACGATACAGCTTTGAGAGTCCATTATAGTTTAGAGAATTAAAATGAACTTCATTTTTAACTATTCTTATTGGTAATAAATAATGAGATTTTATTAGTAGCAAACACATCTCATAATATTATCTTATAATCACTCAATGGGACAATGGAGATGACTCATTGGGTAAGAGCCATTGCTCTACAAGCATGGGGACCTGGGTTCAAATCCCGAGCACCAATGTAAAAGAGTCAACATAGCACAAGTGAATGTAATCCCAGAGCTGTGGAAGAGAGCCATGTACATACTGAGAGCGTGTGTGTCAAACAACCTACACAAAAGAGCCAGCTTGCTGTTCATGCTTCCTGGCAGTAAGGCAGAGAATGGTGGAAGTCTCCCAATGTCCTGCTATGGCCTTGGATGTGCACACAAATGTACACATCTGTATGACCCATGAAGGCACCAAATACACACAACCACCGAAACACCTTAACTAAATTTATAGACATATTAGACAGAGTTAGTATTTCATGTTAATATAATTCTCAATTATAAAGAAAGGTTGGCCATTCACATAAACATAAATGCCTAATGGCTTGCCTTCATATAGTTGTGTATTAGTAAATATTAGAGCTGAAATTCTTCAAATATTTCTAATTTCCATTTCCTTTTCTAATATTTAAAATATTTATTTACTGTTAAACGTTAATTCTAAACATGGGTATTATTTTATTCATCATTAATTTTTGGGTATATGTGGATTGTATATAAATGTTTGCACATGTTTATAAGAATAGACATATATACAAAGGCCAAAAGAAGCCATTAGATATTCAGATAAATGAATTTCTGTCTTTTTCCCTTGAGGAATGTGTGCATTTTTATTTTGTGTTTGTTTGTTTTGTTTTTTTAATTTCCAAATTTTACACTCTTTTTTCAGTTAGGTTGGCTGAATTACAAGGCCAAGATAACCTTCTGTGCCCAAAAATGTTTTGTAAGTTTTTATATGGGTTTTGTTGATCTGGTTGAAGATCCTCAAGCTATTAATAATTTTGAGACAGAGAGAAAACACTTAAACATTTTATTGAATATTTAATATAAATGGTTAAAATATTAATAATTTTAAATAACAGCTCAATAAAGAACATGTTTTTTAATTTTTCTCATAAAATTTGTGAAGAATAGTTTTTGAGTCAGTGTATACTTTCAGATTACATGGGACTTAACCTCTGAGCAAAATACTATATTTTCCTAAGCCAAGTATAAATTGCATAGACTTCCCAAATGTAAGACAAGTTCCATGATTAGATTTAGTAGAAAATCAAGTTTCAATTTAAATGCCAGCTGTAAATACATATATATATATAAATTGCATATGCATAATGTTTAATGATCTTAGCAAAAACATGCAGAATCTCTCAAAACTACGAAAATTCCATTTAACCCAGAGTGCCTTCTTTGAGCCCACTGCCATGTTGAGGCATTATCCTTTCATCCTATTCAGCTTTCTTATCTCACTCAGCACAGAGATCACCAAAATACAGGAAATATGCTCCATTTCACAACAGAGACAGTATTCCATATCTATTCGACAAGGATTACCTAAATAAAATAGAAGACAATGTCTTATTCTAACTCTTGTTTACATTCCTTGAAGGCATAGAAGTTTTGGCCCAATGACTGAAGGTTCTGAATGTTTGGATGCTGATTTTTACGCCATTCTCTTAAAATCTCAACCATTAATAACATGGAAACAAAACATAGACCATTGTACTCAATGAAAAATAGCTAAATAATATAAATACTTGATTTGATAGTCTTATTTACCGACTCAAAAATGCACATCTTCTTGCTAGAAATTTTTTTTTTTGGAAAAAGCATCCAGGTTTATCATACAATCTCCCATGTTATAAACCAAACAAAATGTATAAATCACACACACACACACACACACACACACACACACACACACTACAAACAAAAATTTACATATCCTTTTGGTAAATGCAATAAAGTAACACATGAGGACCATTGTATGACATTATAGATCATTCATTTAATGATATTTTTCTTTCAAATTTAGTGCTTTTTTAATAAGACTACTTTTCTCATCCTATTTCTATCATTTTCTCTCACATAAGTCATTCTCTCATATATAATGGGAAATAAAGTAAACACAGGTAAGCAGAATTTGCCATTATTTAAACAAACTATTACATGAACCATTTTTTCATCCAATTAAATAATTGGTAAGTTAACTATTTATATTTAAAAATTAATTCTTATTTTACTCACTAATGTTATACAACACAAAACTTAACATAGACACCTAGACATGGAGTTATATGTATATCTAGGAGAAAACAACAGCATCACATATATATATATATATATAATATATATAATCCTGATAGTTGGTATGATGGAACAACCCTGGGGATGATTAAATGGATGAGATCACTTGCTGTGAAGGTATGAGGAACAGAGTTCATGTCTTTAGAACCTGTGTAAAAGGCAGGAATAGCTGTATGTTCTTCTAACTTCAGAGCTGAAGAGGATAGTTGGGCAGATCCGAGATTCTCCTTGACAAGCCAGTGTAGGAAAAAGCCTCAAATAATAAAGTGGAGTACAATAGAGGAAGACACCAAATGACTCACATATGTGTAAAGAAGCACACACATACATATACATACATAACACACATCACAACCATACACACATTACACGCAATATCTAAAAAATGGTAGACCCATATTACTATGAAATACCAATTAAAATGCTATTTGAAATTCAAAAGCTCTATGATATATTATTAGCCCCACTGTGGGCTTGAGCAAACCACATCAATCATTAATCAAGAAAATGCCCTACAAACTTGTCAACATCTAATCTAAATGGAGGCATTTTCCCATTTATGATTCATCCTCCCAAATGTATGCATCAGATTAACAAATATAGCATGTAGGGCCGGCTTGTTGGGGTCTCTGTCCCACCTGGTACCCCACAGCCAACATACCCCAAGGAAAATCACCCATAGGACTCCATAAGATTATAAACTGATTGGCCCATTAGGTCAGACTTCTTATTAGTCCTTGTAACTTATATTAATCCATTATCATTATCTATGTTAGCCACATGACTCAGTACCTTTCTCATTGTGACAGCTTACATGTTGCCTCTTCGGTGGTCTGCGCAGGAATGGCTGAGGGAGCGTCTGCTTCCAGAATACTTCCAGTCTCTTTGCTCCACCCCTACTTCCTGTTTGGCTTTCCCGCTTATACTGCCTGCCTGACCAATCAGCATTTTATTAAAATATAATTGACAGAATACAGACAATTCTCCCACATCATTTCCCTCTTTTTTTTTAAACAAAGGAAAATATTCATAGTCCATTTGTTTGGAATGTGAGCATAATATTCCAGGCTACTTCCTGCTGGTTGGGGGTGCTGATAATCTTATGGGGACCTAAAGAAAATTTAGAGTTATAATCAAGTCCTGACTGAAGTATCCTGTGAGTCTTGACCATCTCAGGCAGCAGTCTTAAACCTGTTCTGGATGAAGAACTTAGACATCTGGGTCATCTGTTCCTACCAGAGATTTCTCAGGTGGTCTCCCTTGATCAAAGGCGATTTTTCCTAACTCTGAATAAATCCAGAGCTTCTTGTTTTCTGTTTAAACAAAAGCAAAATCTCTTCTCCAAAGTAACATACTTTTTGACTTCAGTTTTGAAGCCAAGGTATTTTCAAAATATCTATCTTGGATTAATACAGCAGCATTTATAAGCAAATATCTTTTATCAGCTGTTGCTCCTTTCTCATTAGCATTAAGAAAATTCAAGGTTAATAAAGCATTATACAATCTATTTCTGGGGGTATCTTTTGTCCCTTTCTGCTTGTTCAACATATGCTTTATAGTACGATTTGATCTTTCTATAACTGCCTGACCTGTAGGATTATTTGGTATACCTGTAATGTGTTTTATATTATAATAAGCAAAAAAGCATTTCATTTTCTTAGATACATATGCTGGACCATTGTCTGTCTTTATTTGTGCAGGTATACCCATGATGGCCATAACTTCCAATAAATGTGTGATTACCGAATCAGCCTTTTCTGAGCTCAGGGCAGTTGCCCATTGAAAACCTGAATGCGTGTCTATGGTGTGGTGTACATATTTTAATTTACCAAATTCCATAAAGTGGAACACATCCATCTGCCAGATTTCATTCCTTTGAGTACCCTTTGGGTTACTCACTGCAGGCAATGGTGTTTGATTATAGAAAGAACAAGTAGGACATCTCTTTATAATGTCCTTAGCTTGTTGCCATGTAATGGAAAACTCTTTCTTTAAGTCTTTACTATTGACGTGATGTTTTTATGAAATTCTGAGGCCAGCAACACACTTCCAAACAATAATTGGTCAATTTCAGCATTACCTTGTGCTAGAGGGCCAGGCAGACCAGTATGGGACTGGATGTGTGTTATGTACAGTGGACAAAGCCTATTCCTAATTATGTCCTGTACCTAGATAAACAATGAAGTCAACTCTGTGTCATCTGGTATGAATTCAGCGGTTTCAATATGCAATATAACTCTTTCTGCATATTGTGAATCTGTAACTATATTAAGAGGTTCTTTAAAATCCCTTAGCACCATAAGAATGGCACTATAATTTCTGCTGGGTCTATACCTGCTAGTTGACGAAGTCTCAGTTTACCTTTTATAATTAATTCAGAGACTTTTTCTACATAAGTTTTTACTTTTTTACTTGGTTTATGAGGTATAAATATCCACTCTAAAATAATATCTTCCCTCTGCATTAAAATCCCTGTAGGAGAAATTCTGGAAGGCAGTATGACTAGGATGGAACTAAGATTCGGGTTCACCCTATCCACATGTGCCTCCTGTAATTTTTCCTCAATCATTGTCAGTTCCTTTTCTGCTTCAACTGTCAATTTTCTGGGACTATTTAAATCCTTATCACCATCTAAGGTTTTGTTTAAATGAACTATTAGATCAGGTGTTATCCCAACAGCTGGCCGTAGACTGGAAATATCTCCTAACAATCTTTGGAAGTCATTAAGAGTCCATAACTGGTCTCTCCTAATTTGTGCCTTTTGCGTTCGAATTTTCTCTAACCCTATTCTGTAACCTAAGTAATTAATAGAATCTCCTCTTTGAATCTTTTCAGGGGCAATTTGTAATCCCCACCTAGGCAAGACTTTCTTAACTTCTTCAAACATATTTTCCAAAGTATCTTTATTTGAATCAGATAATAAAATGTCATCCATGTAATGATAAATTATGGACTTGGGAAATTGCTTACGAATTATTTCCAATGGCTTATTAACAAGATATTGGCACAATGTGGGATTATTGAGCATCCCCTGTGGGAGGACAGTCCATTGATATCTCCTAGTAGGCTGAGAATTATTATAAGTAGGCACTGTGAAGGCAAATTTTTCTCTATCCTTTTCTTGCAAAGGTATAGTGAAAAAACAATCTTTCAAATCAATAACAATAAGAGGCCATCCTCTTGGTAATAGAGAAGGCAAAGAAATTCCAGATTGTAGTGGACTCATAGGTTGAATTACCTTATTGACAGCTCTTCGATCTGTCACCATTCTCTATTTACCAGATTTCTTTTTTACAACAAACACAGGAGAATTCCAAGGACTGTTTGATTCTTCAATATGGTTAGCATCTTGTTGCTCCTGTACCAGCTGTTCCAAAGCCTGTAATTTATCTTCAGCTAGAGGCCACTGCTTGATCCATATTGGCTTCTCAGTTAGCCATTTTAAAGGTAGGGCTGTTGGTACCTCTGAAGGTTTGCTATTGACTGTATGTTCTTGTACAGCCTGAATGGCTGGTGACCTTTTTCCATAATATCTCATTATATCCTTCCCAGAATTGTGAGTTCCTGGAACTACAGGAATTTTAATCTGGGTATTCCATTGCTGTAGCAGGTCACGGCCCCATAAATTTATTGCAATATTGGCTATATATGGCCTTAGTCTTCCTATTTACCCTTCAGACCCTATGCATTCCACCCATCTTGTGCTTTGTTTTACATGAGATAGGGTTCCAATTCCCAGGAACTGAACATCTACCTCTTGAAGAGGCCAATTCAGATGCCAAGATTCTGAAGTAATGATACTTACATCCACACCTGTGTCTAACCTTCAATAAAAATGCCATTTATACAGACTCTTAGCTTTGGTTTTTGATCATTAATAGAAGTCTTCCAAAATATACATTTACTCTGTCCTACTGAATTTTTTGACTCATTCTCTACATGTAATTCATCATTTAGACTAGTATTACTTTTTACGGCAGACATTGGAGTTTTTAATTTTCTTGGTGAGATACATTTTCCACTGTAACTGGGAATGACTGGGCCACTTTTGACTTGGGGGCCTGCCAAAAAAGAGGCCCCTCAAAGAGTTTCCCAATGGTATCAGGTTGCCTTGTCTTTCTGTTGTTGACCTGCACTAGTTGGACCAATGTTGGCCTTTACCGCATCTCCTACATATACCTGAAGGCTGAGGTCTCCTACTTTTGTCATTCCTGGAATTTCTTTGCCTGCAATCCCTTTTCAGATGTCCTAATTTACCACAATTAAAACACCTGGTAGTTTGATGTCTCCTCATAGCTTTGGAAATCGCTTCTCCTACCCAGGATTCATCATTATAGCTAAACGTCTCAACATTCATTGTGTGCTGTATCCATTCTTCCATAGGTGCTGATCTAGATCTTAAAGGCCCAATTATCTTTTTACATTCGGTATTTGCATTTTCAAAAGCTAGAGATTCAAGAAGTATTCGTCTAGCTTCTGGGTCTGTTACCCCTATGTCCAGAGCCTTAATTAATCTTTGCACAAAGTCAGTAAAGGGTTCTCTCTGTCCCTGCCTAACCCTGGTATATGATTCGACCCTTTTTGCTGGATCTTGTATTCTATTCAAAGCATTCAAGGCTGCTTTGTGACATAAGGACAGCACTTCTTCGTCATAAAGAGCTTGGACCTGTGGATCAGCATATGCTCCTACACCAAGAATTTGATCTTGGGAAACCTATACACCTTTTGCTCTTCCTTACTGTTCCATATGTTTGGATTCTTCTCTGAAATAAATTCCAAACATCAAGAAAGGTCCATCATCTAAAACTGCAGACACTAACTGAGAGAAATCATGGGAGATAGTTCTGACATTAGAAGCCCAAGTCCTTATCATTTCCTTAACAAATGCAGAGTGCAAGCCATAATTAACGACAGCTTCCTTAATTTCTTTTAAATCATTCATTGCTATTGGTGTCCATCTAGCTTCTTTAACTCCCTTTGAGCCTTTAGAAGTTGACCCTTTGTCAGAATAAATTACAGGGTATGTTGTTAGAACCCTGGGTAAGCCAGTTCTAACAGCTGGTGGTGGCATTGTATCCTGCCCTTGTGCCTTCTTACTCTGTTCACCAACTCCAATAATTTCTTCAATCATTTCTAATCTTTTAATCATTGTCTCCCTTAAATCCTGAATCTCCTGACCTACCCGTGTTTCTAGGAATTTCACTAAGGTATCAGTTTTTTGGTTCCCATTCTGGAGGTACATTCTATCTGTTACCTTATCAAAACTTTGTGGTAACGTCTAAAAGTCAAATTCAATAGCCCGAACCCTTTCAGGTAACTTCTTAGTACCCTTGAATATGGAGTCAATATTGTCTATCATAGTATCCACTTGGTCAGATAACCCCTGATTTTCAATAATTTTAATCCTTTCAACTAGTTGTCCATTATTAGTTCATAAATACCGTATCTTCCTTAATTTTAAAATATTTAAATGAAAACTGAAACCTAGTAACAAGTAAATTAATGTATCCCCATAGTCATATAAACCTTGCATGACATAATCCATTGTATTAATAAAGAAAACAGTAAAATTGGCGTTGGAAACAAAAACTGCCATATTACCTCTTGTCTAGTAGGCGGCACTGTTGCCAAGTCGTGACTAGAACCACTGCAAAGGTGACAGAAACAGGGTCCTGTTTCAGTGTCCACCTTAGTATTTGTTAAAAACTAGGAAATATAAGTTGTTCAACAAAGAAAATGTAATTAAATCAATTCCATACACGGAACCAGAAACCCAGAATCCAGGGGTAGAAAAGAGCAACCTGGAAGCCACGTATGCCTCCATGTGACCAAGTCGTTCTGATTCACGCCACTAAAGCGCCGCACTTACAAAGGAAATTTAAAAACAACTCAGAAAAGAGCAAACCAGGCAGGCAGAGACTGTCCCAAGCCTGTGGAACTTGGGAGGCATGGGGTTTAATTGAACTGCTGGCTCCACACACAGGGCACAGGCCACAGCTGAGGGAGGGCTTGTGACTAGCCGAACTGGTGGCAAGCAGTTGAGTGAGGAGGAAGGCGGGGGTTCTACAACCAAACTGGGGCACCAGATGTAGCATGTAGGACTGGCTTGTTAGGGGTCTCTGTCCCACCCGGTACCCCACAGCCGACATACCCCAAGGAAAATCACCCACAGGACTCCATAAGATTATAAACTGATTGGCCCATTAGGTCAGGCTTCTTATTAGTCCTTGTAACTTATATTAATCCATTATCATTATCTATGTTAGCCACACGGCTCAGTACCTTTCTCAGTGTGACAGCTTACATGTTGCCTCTTCAGTGGTCTGCGCAGGATCGGCTGAGGGAGCTTCTGCTTCCAGAATACTTCCAGACTCTTTGCTCCACCCCTATTTCCTGTTTGGCTTTCCCGCCTATACTGCCTGCCTGGCCAATCAGCGTTTTATTAAAATATGATTTACAGAATACAGACAATTCTCCCACACCAAACAAAGATCAACCAGAACACTGGGTGGATTGTTGTGTTCTATGGTAAAGAATTAGACCAGAATCCATGGTTAGGGATAGTAATAGGAACAGTTTCCAAAAGGGAAAACTTTTTCTAAAAATGAGAGTGGGAAAGGAAGCCAAGGATCATGCAGCTAAAGCCCTGTAGCACTTCTAGAAACTGGCACTGTGTTGTTATATGATGTTTAGAACAGCCTGAATTAGCATTCCCAGGCAAAAGTCATAGTCATTTGTGTTTGTGTTCTGAATAAACTATATCACATTCCCTGTCTTAAAAAGAAGGAAAGGAAAAAAGGAAGAAAGAAAAACAGGAAGGAAGGAAGGATGGAAGGAAGGAAGGAAGGAAAGAAGGAAGGAAGGAAGAAATTCAAAGCCTTTATTTAATTTTGAGGATAGAATACTTTCTTGATTGAAAAAAGAAAATACACCTTTTCTAGGAAGTTTTTGTTTTGGCAGAAATCTTTATGTGGCATACTCCCTTGTATTTTAAAATATAGTTCTGTAAATCTAGGATTAAATCAGATTGCATTCTTAAAAGGATGGTACATGTTCATTAGAACATGCAACTCTTCCTGTATATATATAGGAAGTATATCAACATCATAAAATTATGTTTTCTTACTTTCTCAAAGTCATTATTAACAAATTTTATATATCAATAGATATATAGACAGATAAATAGATATAGATAGATAGATGATAGACAAGATAGATGAATAAATAGATAGCTGAATGCTGTTATTTTAAATCAGTCTGTGTATTTATTTTTATTCTTTTTTCATGTATAGTAATTATTTGAATGATAGGATAAACAGGACCAATGAACTAGTGATATTATTACTATTTCAGGTCAATGTATCAAGTATTAAGTTTATATCTTTATAATCTTAATGTAGACTATTTAAAAACCATGTGCACACAGCTAAATGAAGCCAAAGATTAGAGCAGAGGTTGGAGTGTATTACAAGCACAGCACATACAACAATATTGTACAAATAGTTGACAATTAACATTATTAGCTAACATGAATTTATAAGAAAAGAAAAATAAATGTGAGATATAAAAGCTGAGGGGTCAGTCACCTTTCTAGTGGATATAAACTGTTGAATGTCAGCACTAGCCAATAATGGAAGACAAAGGAGGAGAAGCTAGCCAGAATTCTAATGAGGTAAGAGGTCTAATGTTTCATTCCCATAACTGGCTAAACCATGGTTTGTTTTAGAGAGTTCACAAAGTGTAGGACAATAACACCAAATCTGTGGTTTTATGCCTTGTTGCTTTCTATTTTATGCTTCAACCTTGCGGTGTTGATAGAGTATAAAGTAAGTAAGCTTTACAGCCTCTTTTTTTTCCTAGCCAACTGTGTGCTGACGTAGCGGTCAAATGTTAAAAATAGTCAACTAGATTATTTATCCTTCCAAAAAGAAATCCAGAAAAAGGAAGTTGTATGAAAAATCTGTGGAAGGAGAGTATTTTCTATAACAAAAACTTCTTGAAAACAATGCATTGAATGCATTTCAGCAGTGATGTTGCCTATAAGCAAAAGGCAAGTATCTCCAAAGCAATCCACTGTCTCTAAAAGGACCAAAGCACAGCTTCTATTCCTCATCTTTCTCTCCTCTTCTCCCCCTTCTCCTGCTCTTCCTCTTCCATGCTGTTTTGAAGACTCTCTTGATTTCCAGGATGGCCTTGACTCTACATGCCCAAGAATGATCCTGCATCCCTGATCAACTGCTCCACTTGCCAGCACTTCCCATACTCAGGTTGTACTCTTTACTGGAGGTACAGGATCCAATCCAGGATCTTGTGCATGCTAGACAAGTATGCTACCAACTGAGTTATGTCCATAACCTATTTTCAATCTAATCTCAAAGGCTCATTTATTTGTTTCTTTTTGAGATCCTTGGAGGGATACTCATTGGAGTGCTTCAGTTATACTAAAGGAAATAACATTTATCCTGTTTAATGAAAAAGGATAGAAATTTTAAAACCGCAATCAAGTTCCAGAAGTATCTCATGGACACCAATGGATGATATATCTGGGCCCAACAAGCCATCAAAATCCCACAAGAGAGGACTGAAGAATTGACTCAGTGACTGCTCTTTGGGAGGACCTGGGTTCAATTCCTAATACCCACAGGGCAGCTCAAAACTGTCTGGGGGATCCAACACCCTCACACACGCAGGCGAAACACAAATGTTCATAAAATAAAAAAATAAACAGTTCATTTTTAAAAGGTGAATCAATCACAGGGTAAAAAGGACTTGAAATACTGCCATTTGCCAAGAAATAAAGGAATTTTTCCATTAAAACCCATAATAACCACAATAAAATGTGTGTTCTTTAAACAAACAAACAACAAGACACAAACAAACAAACAAACAAACAAACAAAAAACGCTGGCAGTGGTGCAAGCCTTTAATCCCAGCAATCAGGAGTCAGACATAAGAAGACCTCTGCGAGTTCAAGATCAGTCTGGCCTACAAGAGAAAGTTTCAGGTAATCCTGCCTCAAAGAGAGACGGGGGGTGGCGGGGAGGGTAATTAGTCTGAGTCTCATGTTAATATTTTGAGAAAGTACTCTTTTTCTCTATTCTGTGCATCTATTTCAGAGTGCTGGCTCAAATCTACTGGTTGAACATTTCTCTCTGGCATTCAAACCACAAGATAAGGATGGCTATGCTCAAGTACCTAAGGGGACAAGGCACCTGAGCACAGAATCTGAGTGCTCTTGGTTATAATACTAAATACTTCAAGGTCAGGTTTCAAATTGACACACCCTGTGTTTTTTCCTCACCTAAGTGGCATTGTGAATGTGTTGGCACTGAAATCGTGAGACTATCAAGAGAGACTTTCATGCTGTCTAGAGAACATTTTACCATTAAAGAAAGCTCTATAACAGATTAATAGTTTAAAAAATTATTTAGTGGGGATAAGGAGAGATTCAGTCAGTCTTGCCAGGCAAGGACGAGAAACCATTTGAACTTGAGTACCCACTAAATGCTGAGTGAAGCATAGCAAAGTGTAATGCTGGCAATGAGGGGCCTGGGAAAGAACAATCTCTGGTGTGACATTGGGCCAAATTGGTGAGTTCTCGTTTCAGTAAGAGACACAGTCTCAAGGAAACATTGTCAAAAAGCAATCTGATGTCAGCCTCTGACTTTTGCATGGGCATATGTATATGGGTTCATCTGTACACACCTGCACATGCACGAAACACACAAACATATACACACAAATATGCTACACAGAAGCATACCCTTTGATTCTTTAGTAAACAAATCGCCTGCTTCACATTAGGTACTTTTCTAAATATCTACTGCTCAGTTATGAAATACATTTGACATGGCCTGTGGGTAACACAAGTCACAGAACGGGTAGTGCTTTCAGAAAGAAAAAAGAGAAAACATGTCAGAACACGACCACCATGCTGCTATGACATGGAAATAAGAGTGGGACATTTCTCTAAAGCCAAAATAATTTCTGTGGCTCCTAAAGACAGGAAAGGATCCAGAAAAAATTTATACCCATTATGCCTCCCTCTCCATATGCATGATAGATTTAAGCTATTCTTCCAGAATGGAAATTGAGAACATCTTTGAAAAGTTGTTCTATAAATCATAACCACACGAGCACATCTAAGGGCCACGTGAACCAAGACAACGACTGGCATGATTTTACAACTAGTCTCCACAATTCAGAACTTATAGGGAAGTGTAGCATGACGTAAAGAAAGAAGTTCTTCATTGCTTGGGTTCTGTTTCTAATGTGTCATTACTGGTCAGTTATCTGATGAGAAAGTTACTGTAAGGGCACATCAGCCAGAAGGTGATTTTAAGAATAAATAAAATTCCAAATTAGAAGAAGGCTTTTAGAATATGTCAGAATAAAATTTTAAATAACATGTCACCTAGTAACCTAATATATAACTCTCTCTTTCTCTCTGTCTCTCTCTCTCTTTCTCTATTTCCCTCCCTCTTTTTCTACATTCCTCCCTCCCTCTCTCTCCTTCCCCCCCTTGCTTTGCTGTCTCTCTTTCATAGTCACTATTCTTATCTCATTAAGGAACAGAACACAAAATGAGACTCTGGAAATTTCTACCTTTGGCCCACTGGTTAATTTTTTTTCTGTTTAATGTCCTTGACAATTTGATCTAATTAAATGTCACTTGAATGCTGACATAACCTAAATGTTTTCCTCACTAGACTCAGTAGTGTTCCAATGCAATAGTTTACTTTACCCTCATTCTTTTTCTTCATTTCCACTGCACTGTTTGTTGTAGGTAGGAGTCATATGTGATTTATTTAGATGTGTGTTCTCGGTGTCTACAAAGTTGAAGTCAAGAAGCATTACTTGCTATCATAGATGAGCTAAGATTATTTTTAAACAATAAATATATGTCACATTTAAGACTGTATTATAGAACAACAAAAGATATATGAACAGAACACATTAACAAGTAAAAGGAAAATTATTAAAATTATGTATAATAAAACAAAGTTACAGATGTGTATGGGTTAGCACAAAATTTATAAGCGTTAACAAAGGCTATTTAGGAACCAGTAAGAAACTATTTCTAATTCCACATAGAAATTTTGGTCTGGTGTATTTTACTTTTCCCAAACACATTCACTATATTGAGTTCAACATATTTCCTAAGAATTTTAGACCCATGTTGTACAAACATGTATATATATATATATATATATATATATATATATATATATATATATACATACATACAAATATATATATATCTTTCATATTCTAGAGGATAAAATTCAAAAGAATGCTATCATGGGTCAATAATTTCATTATAAGATTATAAGGGTTACACAATTATAAATATTTTCACATTGCATTATTTAAAGAACATATATGATATAGGTATGTATAGCTGCATATGTGCACAAACACACACTTTTTATTTTCAATGAATCCTAGCAATACCGCAAATCAAGTGAAACACACAGAAGACGTTCGCGCAGTTATTACAGGGCATTCCTCGTCTCTCGCGCGCTCTTTGGATCTGATGGACTAATTATTTCCATTGCCCCTATTTTTACTTTCTCCTTTAGTTTTCCTCTACTTCAGCATCATTCAGTTATTTACGTGTGGCCTAGGATAGTTTCTATACACTGCATTTTAGAAATAAGAGCTAAGAGCTCAGATGTTGAGTCTTCTAAGGCTTTATCTTTCTAGAAAGAAAGTCACGTTTGCTATGTAATTTTCATAGATAACACATAGATGTATCAACTATTTGTGATTTCTTCTGAGTTTACCTTAGATTGCTTACAGTTTCAAAAGAAATGGCATTGACCTGAATTAGGAGGAGTGACACTATTGCTGTCTGCATTGGCCTCTTCCCCAAGTGACAGAAGTGAGGCAGAAAAGAGATGAAGCTGAAGCCACCCACTCTTATCTGATTAGTCCTCTGACTCTCTTAGTCCGCATCCTGTCAGGAAAAGAGGGACTTGCAGTGTGTCCTGCTCTATACCATGACAGGATCCTTTTATCAGTCTAATGGTGACAGCAGCTATCTACGTGAGTCGTCAGTCACTTTGGCATTGCTTTTCCTATTCTTTTCCTGCAGGTGCCTCCCTCCCTGTTGCTTATCTTCTGCCTACAGTCACAGACTCTGCCTAACAGAAGAGTAGAGCTACCATGTCTAATCTAGAAGGACTCGCTTTGCACGCTATGACATCATGCCCACTCAAAAAGAATAGAGAAAAAGAAATAGCTGTACCCGCAGGAAGGAGAGGTCCCGGTTGTGCTCGATGCTGGTGATCTCCAGGTTGCCCATGACTACCTCACAGTTTTCATAGTATTTGCGCAAGGCTCGGTACTGCTGTTCCAGGTCAGAGAGAGAGCTCAGTTTATTCTCTGTTCCTGCGCACACTGAAAAGACAAAGATGCACCTATAGTTATATAACCTGTATGTGACATGAACAAAGACACTCTCTTACACAAAGTGCACTACTGAATTGTTTATCCCAACTCAAGATATTTAAAACACGGTTGAGGGTCATAGACTATCACCCATTCAGAGAGAAATTAACTTAATTTTGTTTTGTTTAATAGCACATGTCAAGCAAGAAGAAGAAAGAGTGGCTTCCATGGAATTCTTCAATTTATCTTTTAAAGGGATACTTGTAATAATCACATTTGCTGTGCTTATATAAAAGTTTGCAGAGAAAAAGACTTAATTTCATTTATATATGGTTCTCTTTAAGATTTATTGTCTACCCAAATTTCTGATAAAGTAATTATCTACACATTAAAAAACTGAAAGATGAAAGTAACAATATTTAAAAAGTTATTTACTATCTACTGTACAATAAGCTGTCCCAGTATATTATCTTAGTGATATAAATATGCAAATGCAGACCAACCTCAATTATGCAATCTTTAAAATGTTTTAAGCAATTTGATTTGAAATGTTTTATAACTATGCTACAAATAAGATATGTAATAAAATGCTGACCATAATCAAGTCATCCACATACATATTCTTGAGTGTTCAAAAGCATAACGTCCTGTTTGTAAATATATTAGTCATGCATACTTGATTGGTGGAACCCTGTTTTTGTTCTATGTAAGTCCATGAATGTACACATATACATGTCTGTTTTTTGTCTGTAGTGTTATCTATTTTCCCTTTCACCCTCAGATTTTAATGTTATTTTTCACAGCAGAGGTATGTATACAGTCCTTACCATTTAACATACTGGTCAGTTTTCCTTAGGCTAAAACATTGGAATGTAAATCTTACAATATTAATGAATAATTTAAAAGCTGTATTTTAAATGTATCTTCTTTAAGTAAGTTAATTAGTATATCCGATAGTAAAGCACAAATAACTTCAAATATGCTGGCGGCATAGATTGAAAGAAAAGCCACATATACAATTGTATGTCCTGTATATAGAAATGACAAGTAACTATGCCTGGTGTTATTTTCACAGGGGTGGACAGGAGAAAAAAGTCTTGAGGGAATAGTCTTAACATTTAATACTATCTTAAAATCTGTTTTTCTAGTAATTACACCAAAAATGATAACATTTTAATGTAAAAATTTGAAGATGATTATAGATCTAATCCACAGCACTACTGGGAAGTTGTGGAAACTTTAAACAGTAGGCAAAACCTATAGAGAGATATTCCTATCCAATTCAAGAGTGATATGTTGCAATGACTCACCACAGGCACCCAGAACCATAGACTAGACCCTCAGAAACCATAACTACTGTAAATCTTTCTCTCTATGAGCTGAAAGGGCAAGAACTCAAAGTTCAGTGAGAGATTTGGTCTTAGAATAAATGAACAAACAGATGAATAAATAAATAAATAAATAAATAAATAGTGGGAAAGTGGCTAATACAGACACGGTGGCATCAGCCTCTGGCTTCCACGTGTACTTGTACGTCTGAGCACACCTACACACACATGTGCACATACTACACATACAGACATTCACACACCCAGAAGAGGAAGCACCATGCAGTGCAGCTACCTAGAAAGGCAGCCCTGTGATCATAAAGGCAAAGCTGGAATGAAACATCTAAAATGCAAAGGATGCCATGGACTGACAGTCATTATTAGTAGCTGGAGAGAGGCAAGGGAAGATGCTGACTGAATCTCAACAGGTATATGAACCTGGGGATGCCTATCGTTTAGATTTCTGACGTGCAGATATGGGAGAAGGTAAATACTACTAAAGTAAGTTCCCTACTCTGTGATACTTTGTCACAATACAGACTATTTCTCCCTGAAATCATTTATTTTTAGATAGAGTTTATAGCATAGGCTATATGAAATTCCCTGTTATCTAGGTGGGTCTCAAACCTTCAACAAATCTAACTTAGTTTTCCAAGAAAGATTATACCAGGCTTGAAATAATAGTATATACATGCTAAAACCATCTTTTTCTTTCTGTATGGTAACAGAGTGGGGAGTTTTCATATGGAAATTTATACACTAAAAACAAAGATTACATTTCGCTCCTTTCTTTGAAAGTAAGAATAGCCACAGAGACTATGATTTGACATGGTGTGAATCACATTCTCAGAGCTTTACTTTCCATGTGGATTGAACCAGTTTTGTTTGATTACTTCAAACCATCTTAAGGTCTGCTTCAAGAAATGCAAGAGAGTTAAATCTAATGATATTTTTATTACTGATGATTCCATTCATAAAAACTATGTAATATATAACAGTATTATATCCACACCCCATTTCCCATCATCAATTTCCCTTACATTGCTCCTAATAAGACCCAATCCCAACTGCATTCCCTCTTTTTGTTGATCTTCATGATATTTGCATGGGTACTGGATAAGTCACCATAGCCCTGGAAACATACAAGTGGGAATACATTCAAAAAAATAATGACTCTTCCTAACAGCTATTAACTCCCAGTAGCTCCACGGTAAAGAGTGGTCCTGGAGGGTATGTCCACTCTCACTGTCGGCTATTCTCGTTTGGCTGTCTTGACCTTGTGTAAGCAACCCCATTTAGTACGGGTTCATGAGTACGACAGTTGTTTCAAGTCCAGCAGTTTTTATTTCATGGCACTCTGGCCTATTATTCAGCTCATACATTCTTCTGCTCTTCTCCACTGTGTTCTCTAAACCTTGGTGTTAGCAGTGGATTAGGACTGATAAAGACATCCCATTTGGGAGTGCGCACTCGATCAGTTGCTCTCAGCAATTTGCTTATTATGGACTGAACTCCTGTGATGTGGGGATTTTTTCCTCTGTATTCTATGAATATACTTTGTTGCCTTTGGTTATTAACAAAGCAGATGGAATCGAGGAGATTCCATGAAACTGTCAAAGGAGAAAGATGCTAGAACATAACCAGTAGGCCACAGCCTTGTGGTGATACATCGATTAATAGAAATGTATTAATTTAAGATATAAGAATTAGCTAGAAATACACCTGAGCCAGCAGCCTAACAATGTTGTAATTAATATAGTTTCTGTGTGATTGTTCGAATTCGGGTCTGGGTAGACAGGAAACTAAAGTGTAATCTCTGCTTACTCTCTTGACTCATAATTTTAAGATCTATTTTTATTAAAGAGAGGTTGCCAGTGTGTGTGTGTGTGTGTGTGTGTGTGTGTGTGTGTGTGTACTTCTGAGGAAATCTAGAGAAGTATTGAATATCCTAGAAATGAAGTTATAATTGTTATGAGCTGTCCTTGAAAGGTGATGGGAACTGAACTTGGCTCCTCTAGAAAAAAAGGACTATAACTGCTGAACCATTTCATCAGCCTAGAAAGCTCTATATTAAGTCATGATCTGGACGTTAGAAGGAAGCACCGATCCAAAAGATGGTTGAAAAATTGGGTACAGGAGGTAAGAAGTCAAACATCTGTGACTTGAATTGCTAAATTTTCACTGACAACAATATAACAGTTATATTGGCTCAAGGGATAAAATACTATCCATGAGGAGGATTAAAACTAAAGTTATATGATCTATGTCATAAATAATTTCAACTACTCTGTCTGACTATTATACGTTCCACACAAAATTATTCAATTTGGTCAATGGAACAATTTACCGGATATGTAGGGCATCTCCTCTTTGTAAGCAAACAAGTTCTAGAACAAGATGAATTCTGTTGTTAAGTAATATTCAATACAAGCAGAGTAGTGACCACAATTCATTCACACAGAAATCTGTTATTGATCAAGATTAAAACTAGGTCTTTACTTTGCATTATACATTAGAAGCTCATTGAGAAAACCTTTAGTCCATTATCTCTATTTTATTGCTCCATGCAAATTAAAACAATTCCTATAAAAATAAAATATCTGTGAAAAAACTATTATATAAGATTATGAAATGTCGATTTTAATTATTTTAAGTTCCAATGATCCTAAACTTGTATTTTAAATCAGCGTGTTACTATCTAAATTAAGAGGGTTCCTAAATATTTAGTGCATTCTGATCTTTGGTCTGAAAGACTAAGTATATTTGGGGTACTCACATTTGATACTCTAACTGAAATATTTAAATATTGTTGAATGCTTGCTTTGTCAATTGTATAAAAAAGAAATGAATAGCATGAAGAAGGCATTAAATTTAGATAGTTTTAAGTTCATGGCTTAGTTAGTTTTACTATTGCTATGAAGACACACTATACCCAAAAAGAACTTGGGAAACAAAGACTTTATTTGGCTTGCACGTCCATATCACTGACGAAGGAAGTCATTGAAGGAAGTTCATTGAAGGAAGTCAGAACAGAAACTTAAAACAGCTCGGAAACCTGATAGCAGGAGCTGATACAGAGACCATGAAGGGGCGTCTCTTACGTGCTGACTCCTCATTGCTTGCTTGGCCAGATATTTTATAAAACTCAGAGCCACAGTCTAGCTGTGGCCCCACCAACAATGACTAATTTACAAAATGCCCTCCAGACTGACCTATAGTCAATCCTTGTGGAGGCGTTTTCTTAATTGAAGTTCCTGCCTCTCAGATGACTACAGCTTGTCAAGTTGACATGAAACTATCCAGAGTAATGTTAAACTTACTGTTTAACATTAAACAATGTAATGTAAACATTCAAATGTTCTCAAGAGATTAAATATTCAAATTAGCTGTAACTCCAGTTCCAGGACATAGCCTTCTGGAATCCATGAGCACCTTCACAAACATGGTACACTTTACATAAATGCATGCAATATCCTCACAAATATAAAATAAAAATTAACAAATATTTTTAAAATGAAGATATCTTCAAATAATACTCATTCAGCTGATATTAAGAAAACCATAAAATATCTTAAAGTGCTACTACTTACGTTTTAATAACTCCATAAAGATAACCTGTGTTGTGTTTATAGTTTACTTAAATTCAAAATTACTGTAAGATTACTATAAGTGTAATTGGAAATAATTCTTAAAAAATGATATTCCAATAAACAAAAGTCACATTCATCACAATATTTTTTTCCAAACACTCTTAATCTTGAAGCATTTTTTATTATATGCTGTTCAATTAAGGAAATATTTTTGTGGCAGTAAGGAATTTCTTTATATTTAGCTTTGATCTGAACTGAGAAGAATCGATGTTATATCAAGCATAGCTTTTATCTTAAGAGACAGACTTGGTTTTTAAGGAATTAGTTTGGATGGAAGCATAAAAATCGTTTGTGGTTCCCTTCATGAAGCTCTCATCGAATGCCTCACAACTTTCATTTGTCAATCGATTTTACAATCAGGCAATGTATACAAGACAATGCTTAAGCCATCAAGTTTCATTGATTTCACAAAGCTGTTTATCAAACCTGAATTGAAAAATCTTCTTCAACAGCCCAAACAACTTTAACAACACCCAACCTCTTTCCAACACTGTTAGAAAGTCTTTGAATGATAAATTTACAGCAGTTTAAGCTTCAGAAATCCTAAATTTACCTGAACTCCCCAGGGTATCATTCAAATGTAACTGCAGGTATCAAGATCTATGTGAGGCCCAATGCAATTACCAATTATTCTACTTAGCTTTGATTCAATTACAAGTGTAGCTATACTCTTGGACACAGGATGCTCTAGCTTCACAACTGGCATCCAACGTAATCACCATTCAGTTAAAAAGATCAGAAACCAAAATCTTGTGGTAATTTTAAATCTTGTCTAACAAAATCATTCATATGATTCCTATTGTTTCAATATTAATGCAAAATTGTTGGCCTCAAGTCTCAAAATATATAATGAGAGCTTCTCAACATGGTTGTACAGATTATTAATATTGTCTTCATATAAACATAACCCTTACAGAAAAGCTTTCTCCTTTCAACTATTATTTCACATTGAAAGACTATCACAAAAATTACACACATACACACACACACATACACACATACACACACACATACACACACACACACACACATACACACACAGTTTCATTTATTATCTCAGCTGTGCATTAGGTTATTTTAAAGATTTATGTGTGTGTGTGTGTGTGTGTGTATGTATTTGTGTGTACTTTTGTGTGCATGTGTATGCCCCATATATGCAGGTATCCTGTGAGACCAGAAGATGGTGGTGTAATCCTGAAGCTGGAGCTACAGGCTGACCTGCCAGAGGTGGGTGCTGGAATCTGGTCTTCCGGAACAGCCTCAAGTGTTCTTACACACTGAGCTAGCTCTCCAAACTGTGGATGATGCTTCTGAACTATTCTTCCCTAATCTGGTTTTTTTCAACACAAATTTTGACCTTATTAATATGTCTATTTGCTATTTTATGTTTCACGCATTAGCTTTATGAAGTTTGATGAATTAAGGATACATTTAAATTCAATGCATGAAGCATCAACTATTAATAAAATGGCAAAACAGACTTTTATTAATGCTCTTTGGTAGTCTTTCTTCACATTCATTTATTTATATTTTGCGAAATTTCTATTTCAAAGATACAAAAATAGAATAGTAATGAGTGAATTATTTGAAATCATATTTGTCTCCTATATTTGACTTAAATAATATTAATTTGCTACCATTTCTTTGGAATTCACTCTTGATTTTTCTCTTATGGCCTCTCTCCCCTAAGATACAGTCCTAATTAGCATTGCAGTATTTTGTTTTTTATGCAAGTGCTGGGCCCTTAACTTTAATGTAGGTACTGGACTTGACAAGCAATTAAAGCAAACAATTTCCACTCATCAAGGCTTGCCAAATTAGTCATCTGCCATCTGCCCCATCATCTGGTGCTCCTTGAAGTCTTGCTGTGAATCTGGATGCACTTTCTCAGAATCAGAGGGACAGAGCAAGTCTCCAAGCTGGTGGCGTGCCAGTGGGAGCTAAGTATGTAAACATTAGCAAACATCTTTCTTCCCAAGATTATCCTGCCTTCAACCATCCCCCTGTGTGTAATAAAATCTAGCCCGTTTGTGCTGCCTTTTCACTGCAGACCTTTGCCATCCACTGTAATTAAAGCGGCAGCCTGAGAGATAGTTTTTTCTGTTAGAAATAAATGAAAGAACTATAAATTTAAGGTTTCTAATATGTTGCTATGCTCACATACCAAGGTGCTTTCTTAAGCATCAATAATGAGATACATTAAAATATACTGAACCAAGCTGTCTGCACAAGTCTCAGGTCACATTTCCTCTTCATTCCTTGCATTAGCAAATGCTCACTTAGGTAGAAACTGGTAGGCGGGTTCTAGAGATAGTCAGGCTGCATAGTGATGGGAAACTTGAAAAATAGCAATAGGGAACATGCTACTTAAAAGTATTTCTTTTATTTTTTGAGGTTATAATTCAATTACAATATTGACCCCTTTGCCTTTCTCCCTCAAACTCTCCTATTTAGCATGCCGTACCCTCTTTTTCAAATTCATACCCCTTTTTAATTGATATATATTTATAACCATAGATATGTATATATGTTATATTTGTGTTTACAACCTACCTACATACAGACACACATATATACACATATGCATTCATATATACAGCCCATATACACATACAAAAATACAATCTGCTCATTTATGCCCATTGTGTCTTGGAACCATGTGTTTGCAGAGGATGAAGATGCCTAATTCTAAATACAAGTCTTAATCTCCTCAAAGTCCCAGTCACACATTCAAACTTGCTTATTCATTGTAACACAGTAATGGATGAGTAACAATTCTTCAAATCAATAGAAAAGACTGGTAATGAAGTGAACTGGGAATAGGAAGGGTGAACTAAATGATATTTTGCCTGAGAACTTTTACTGTATCTTCAGAATATTGACATGTGAAATCTAGTCTGAGATATCAAGCAGTCACTCCTAAAAACACACTCATGTGTATTGAAAATAAAAATGAGATCATGACCTTGAGATGGGGAAGGAAGACATAAGAGGAGTTGGTGATGGAGAGAGGTAAGGGTAGAAATGAGGTGAGACATTACTCAGGTATGAAATGATGGAAAGAATACGTATGTGTTGTAATAAGTATGCATACTTTGTCAGGTCTTCCGTATCTCTGCTAATTACCTTTACTCACTTGCAATAAAGGTAAGGAGATATTGTTTCGTTATCTATAGCATTCACTTATCATGTCTGAGACCCTGAGTTTACTCCCCACCACTACAAAAGAAGAAACCAATAATGTATGGATAAAAACATGATGAATTAGATGTACTCCTCTAAGCCACTGTCTTTGAGACTGGCCGTGCACAGAGCTCCCAGTTAAATAACTTGGTACATACAGTCATATACACTTTCACTTTGCTTTAGACTTTTTAATTTCACTTTCCTTTTTTACAGATCTAATCATTGGTATACATAATGCTACAGATAAGCTATATAGTTTTGATTATAATTAAATTCTATCCTTGCTCCACGGCACTAGGGTCTGGCAAATGGGCAGTACATTCTATGCGAACCTTGGCTACATTTCTTCCTAAGAGAAGTTCCACTGAAGCCTGAAGTAAAAAATTTGATATACTATATAGATTATTTTTAATAATGTAGCAATAAATGGCAAAACTGAAAATTAGAAGTCCAGCTTTTTAATGAAATTATTCACTATGACGCATGCAAGAAAACAGATGTGAGACAATTTCTATGATGAGACCTGTCTGAATTTAGAAGCGACTTTTATGTTTACAAGTAAACTATGAATGTCCTGTGCTAGAGAGATGATCATCCTGTTCCACAAGCTGGAAGACACGAGTCTGAATGTGTGACAGCCTTGAAGAACAGGTGCAGCAGCAGCACACACATGTAATCACAGGGCTAAGAAGGCAGTGGCCATGGATCCCTGAAGGACACTGACGAGTCTGCCCAGTTGAATCAAATTGAATCAATGACTTCTCAGGCCAAGTAAGATCGTGTCTTCAAAATAAAGTGAAGAAGGATCGAGGAAGATGCCCAATAGCTAATTCTGGTCTTCATGTGAACCACAGAAAATCACACACGTGCATGCGCGCACGCGCACACACAGACACACACACACAACACTGAAATATTCCATATCCACTGACCTTACAAGGGTACCTCAGCATCTGACTTATTTAAATAGAATTATAAATTATTTTCTTTATATAACATTTGGGAATTAACAAAGAAAGACTAAAATTGTAAGTTTAGAATAAATTAGTACTTGTATTGTTTTTTCTATTTTGATGAAAATACTTGAAAAAACCTGTGAAATACAATTATCCATGTGAAAACAATTATATATGACGAAAGTTCATATATACAGAATACACTTTCTTGAAGGTAAATAAAATTTTTAAAGTAACTCCCTTTCTGCTCACCCTCAGACAAGTGGGAATGGAAATCACATACTACTATTTTTAATACTGTCACTGCAGAAAGGCGATCAATATTTAAAAGTAAGCAAATCTTGTCCGAACATGAGTCACCGTGTTTCTCATGAATACATATTTCATGGCACAAAAATAATATCGACTTTTTGATAAATTATACAAATGTGTACTTTTCCTTGTGTGACTTGAATTTATGCTGACAGTTTTGACACAGGTTGTATAGAATCAGTATTGTCTTGAATTCTTGTAAATATCCTTTGTTTCAGGTGTGTGTTTCTCATTTGATTAGAACTTACATCAAAATACAAATTAAATGAACCAATAGAGTTTGTTTTTAAATGTGTTAGTTTTTAACACACAAGTTTGGTTGTATCATTTCTATTGTGACAAATAAGGCAACTGTCTAATACGGTCAATTGTAAATGTTTTTTAAAATGGTTTTTAAGAATGAAAGTGAATTTGGGCATAAATGTGTTTGTCTGTAGTCCCAGCTACTTTAGGTGGTTGAGAAGGAAACGTTAATGCCAGGAATTCAAGGCCAGGCAGTATCTCAAATGACTGTATGAATAAAGCTCCACTAACCAATCTCCTTCTTTCTTTCCTTCCTCCCTCTCACTCTTTTTCCCTTTCTCTCTCTCTCTCTCTCTCTCTCTCTCTCTCTCTCTCTCTCTCCCCCTCTCTTTCTCTCAACCAAAAACCTAACTCACACAATATAAGCCCCTCTAGTGTACCTGAAAGTCTGTTAACTCCACTCGATTCACATGTACACACACATAGATGCACATACACCACACCTACCACCATACACACACAGACAGAAACTAATAATCACACAAAAAATAATAAAAATTTAAAAATTTTAAAAATAATAAGTCTAGACCCTCTAAGAGTTAACCCCATCTGAAACCATGCATCTCTTCTCATGCCATCCTTTATAATTCACATACATGTTAAGATCATGGTTCAACACCATATGTCAAGTATTCCAGCACTGCCATAATGATTTCTTTCTAAGTGCCTATTATTGATTCATGAGTATACCTTGTTGATCAAAGACAAAACATAAATACTCTGCATGTGGAACTATAAGTGAAATTGCTCTACACTATTACATACTTATCTCCTACAGCACCTGCTGGATTATAACTTCAGTCACATGCTGGTCTCTTGAGATCAAGGTCTCTATTGTGTTCCGAACTATATTTAGCACTTAGAAGAACTGGAACCATCTAAGAAAATCAATAAATTTAGGATAGAAGAGTGTATGATTATGCAATTTTAGATTCTATCTAAAATCTTGCTTCACCTCCAACTCAACATTATTTCTGATGTCATAATTATACTTAGAAAAATTCAAATCATGTTTATAGCAAGAATCGCATAGCTAGTCATTGAGAGAAAAGAAACTTTATTACGACAATTGTCCCACATTTCAGTGTCATGGTCTTTGAATGCACTCATGACATGGCCCAGTTATTTGGAAAGAAATCCGAAGACCAGTGCTTTATCTATACTCAGCAAGAAAATTAGAGCCTTGGATGGCAGGTGTGATTAAGAACACTTAAAAAATCAGCATCAATAATTTCTGCAATTAAAAGGGGGATCTTCACAAAGATCTTCTTTTCTGAGTCTTGGTTAAAGGAAGTTAAATATGACTGTTTAGAAGACAGGAGTTTTAGTTGGTTATTTGAGATATTTAACAAAAGTGCATAATATATACTAGCCAATATTACATGCTAAACACAATACTCAATATTTTAATGTAATTTCAATTTTAAGTCCATATTTCAATGTCCCATATTCCAATGTGCTCCAGTGATCTCATAAAGTACATTTTGTGAACAATCTTTTGTAGTAAAAGCAATGAGTTTAAAATTTAAACACTTTGTAAATTCAGAATGCCAAAATCATGCTCACTTAAATGTATCCAACCCTGCACTGAATAATTGCAGGATGGTTTAATATCAAAGAATTAAGATATTAAACTCTTACAAGTATTATATAGATAATAACATTTTAAGATGTATTATTCACAAGACAGTTTTACTCATATTAATGTCTTCGATTCGGAATTACCTTAAAGACGGTTCTGAAAGCTAACATGATTAGATTAATTGCATGGAATTCAAACTTAGAGCACCTTGCAAAAGAATCTCAAAGAGATGTTTTTAATTTTTTTCATGATTTAGAAGTGAGGTGTTAAATGCTGCTATAAATGCTAGATAGCTGTGCCTTCCTAGTCTTACTCACGACATATGGGAAAAGAATATTAGGATTGGGACGAATAAAAACAGACTGGTGACATTTTCCTACATCCATAGAAACTAGAAGAGAACTCAAAGTTCTTCACTTGGTTATTATAGTTCTTCAAACCCCAATTAAACAACTGTTAATTTGATTTAAGTATGTTAACTAGAAGAAAATCAGCAATCAAAAGGGCATTTGAGACAGTTGGCATTGGGAAAAGTGGGATGACTGACTGTTCAAAGCCTTTAGTAAGATTGTTCAGTGATCAATACAGTTTCTCTTAAGCTTGGAATCTCAAAAATCATGCTTCCTCCCAATTTGCCTACAAGTGCTTCTGTTCTCCATCTGCCACGATAAACATCACCAGTTCGCCATTGCTGATGGAAAAGGCTCTATTGGAGCTGATGACCAATGGCACAGTGTTGAAGATTATCCATAAACTGAGATCGTGCTCTATCATATACTGAATCATAAATTTAAAAAATTTCAAAAATAAATTTCCAAAATATTCAAAAGATATTTCAACTGCTTTCTGTCCTTGAGCTCAATCACAACCACACCCTTTATCTTTGAAAAACATTCATTCCTAGACTTATTTTGAAATTCCATAAGATAATTAGGATGATTCATTATTTTCAGTGCTATAGAACTCCTTTCTTTCAGGAAAATTCTACTAAATTTAAATTTCTCTAAATCTCCTTAGTTTTCCTTTTCCCCTTTTGCGTGTGTACCTGGATTTCTTCCCAAGTGAGGAGCCGCCTATGGAGCTTTAATGTATAATATCTATCACTTCTGGCTTAGCAGATCACATAAACATTCTCACCATGTCTCTGTAACTTTCTCTCATTCTCAGAAAATATACATATACAGACAAACAGTGTATGCACATACAGCATGCACAAAGTATAGACTTAAAGGCTGAAGATATGGTTAAGTCATAAAATATTTTACTAAAATGCAATACACTAGGCAAGTATCACTAAAACCAACCCCACAGTTTTTAGGTAGTCAGCCAACTCTGTGAGTTGCGTAATTTGGGAAAGACCTATAGTCACAATAATCAAAGCAGCAGAAAAATGTGTCAAGTAGGCAATAGACCTAATCCTGCTATATCTGAAATCCAGGTATGGTTATGTTTAGCTTCAAGTATAAAATACATCTTTCTCCCATAGCCACACTGATGAATATCTTGCATATCATCATAGAACATTCATCTGATGACAGATAGAGATAGAGACAGAGAATCACATTGAAGCACTGGACTGAGCTCCCAAGGTCCAAATGAAGAGCAAGGAAGTCAGGACCGCAATAGGTGCGTCCACCCATGGAGACGGTGGGGCTGATCTAATGGGAGCTCACCAAGGCCAGATGGACTGGGACTGACGGAACATGTGATCAAACCGGACCCTCTGAATGTGGTTGACAATGAGGGCTGACTGAGAAGCCAAGGGTAATGGCACTTGGTTTTGATTCTACTGCATGTACTGGCTTTGTGGGAGCCTAGTCTATTTGGATGCTCACCTTCCCAGACCTGGATGGTGCGGGAGGACCTTGGACTTCCCACAGGGCAGGGCACACTGACTGCTCTTAGGACTGGAGAAGGTAGGGGAAGGGAAGTGGGAGGGAATGAGAAGAGTGGAGGAGGTGGAAAATTTTAATTAAAAAATAATAAAAAATAAAATATATCTTTAATTTTAATTATTTAATAGATGAGAAATAGCTCACATTCATAAACCAAATTGTTCAAATGAAAAAAGAGGACTCTTTACAACACTAGAGAATAGTCTTTATATTTCTATAAGTGTAAAAGTTTGGCTCTTTTAAAATATAAGCACAAGGGTTTGGAAAGACAGCTCAGAAGTTAAGAGCACTGACTGCTCTTCCAGAGGCTCTGAGTTCAATTTCTAGCAACTACATGATGGCTCACAACCATCTGTAACAAATTCTGGTGCCCTCTTCTGGCCCACAGGCATACATGCATGCAGAACACTGCATATATAACAAAAAAATAAATGAAAAAGAAAAGAGTTAAAATATTTAGCACAAACTTCCAGAAAGGTTCCTAAATCATGTACAAGTACAAACACATATTTCTGCTGTCCATGTACATTGAGTCTAAAAAATAAAATGCAGTTAGAATAAAAATATTCATTTGAATTCAGAGAGTATAGAATATTTTAAAGATGTTTTCCTCAAATGATGTCTCCTGACTCATAGTTTGGGTGGCGAGGGCATTTGATTTCCAGTCATTGCTTGACTAGACACTGTACTTGTCTGCTATTCATTCCTCAGCTCTGAGAACCTCCATTTACCTCATGGTTAGGTTATAGTATTCCTTAGCAAGTAGTATTTTCATAACAACTTTCATCAATTGCAGGAAACAATTTTCCTGTTAAAAAATTATTTCTATTCCAGTATCAAACTATTTTTCAAGTCATCTTAAAATTGCCTTAACAAAACTAACGATGGGAGAGGCATATGTTTAAAAATGATAATTAAATCTTTCTACCATTTGACTACCAAGCTTTCCTTCAATAATATGAATCAGAATAAGACAGATAAATTTTTAAAATGAAGAAAAGAAATGGTTCACCTCAGATTACTATAGAGCTCCTTATTCCACTCAATGGCTTGCTGCCGGTGTAGTGCAAACCATCAGCCTTCACTAAGGAGCAGTCATGGGTGACTTTTTTTGTTGTGTTTTCTAAGATTTCTCATCATTCCCTTTTGAAACTTTATGGGTTTATCATCATCATCATCATCATCATCATCATCATCATCATCATCATCATCATTCACATTCATTGCTCAAAACTGGTGACCCTTCTCACCACTCTGGACAATCCTGGTTGATTTGCCAGTATTCAACCTATACTCAATGAACTGTGCCATCTCTAATGCACACCTCACCTCCCCACCCCTCACCTCCCACCTTGCAGGAGGTAGTCTGCTCACACTGGCATGTCCTCCTCCAGGGGCTGGTTTTTATTTTCCATTTTCATAATAGAAGTTTGGTGGACGCATCTGGTTTTATATTGATTCCGATACACCTGGTATGTTGATTTTGCTGTAGCCCCAAGATCTTCTGCTTTAAACCCAAGTATTTAGAGGCGAGAAATAATTACTCAATGTTCCAGTTAGTTAAGGTTGTTCAGGCAGAGTTCCTTAAGAACTTTCACAGCCCCATAAATGCTGTCTTGAATGATCACATACTAAGAAGTGCCTGGCTGGTTTTATTCTGGTCTCTGCCCTCTGTTGATATCACCCTGTTTTCTACTTCAACATTAAGTGCATTGAAAAAGGTGTGAGTTAGGGGCCAAACACTGCTGAGAATACAAGGCACGAAGCATGTGGTGCTAAGTTAGTAGAAGAACAACTCTTAGCCAAGTAAGTTTCCTTCATTTGAAAATATGTACCATTTCTTCTTTCTCATTTGAAAACTCAGCACACTTGCTTGCCAAGTGTCGCCTGGGGACCTTCAGTTGCATAAAGCACTGTGTTGGCTTCTAAGCTCTGGAATTCCATAGCAACGCCAGCAATGCTTAAACCATTGGAGACGACTGTTTAACTCTGAACTGCTAGGGGGCTCTTTGCATAAAGGCTCCTCACTACTGCAGACATTTACTCTATTTAATGTTTTTTAATTAACAGTGCACAAACACCAATTCAGTGTGTGCAGTGAAGTTCATGCATATCCTTCAATTTATTTTCACAGTAGATTTGGAAATGAAGGCATCAGATGGGACACACTTTTCATCTCCACCTCAGCTGTCTGTCAAAAGCCGTGCATTTGTCTTTTTAAGACAGCATTGATTAAAATAGGATAAATCTTTCCCAGAGATAAGAACAAGGGTTATCTAGAGGAAAGACACTGATGCAGAAAAGTCCTATTAATGCTGTTCATGGACTTTCAAAGAAGAATTAGAATATAATTCTGAAATGATGAAAATGTCTCAACAATACAACATGTGGATATTTAACTCAGAAAAACTTAAGGTCACAGTAAGACCACTGGAGGTTCTAAACTACCTTCAGAATCACTTGCAGGAGCCCTCAGGAGCACACAGTAAGACTGTCAATTGGAGATTATCTCAGTCAAAAGCACATATGATAAAGGCCAAAATTGCAACACACAGATAAAATAAAATATACAAACTAGTCTCTACCATGGCAGATAACTATAGAAATCTATTTGTGAACATTTGTGAATGTAGCAGATTCTCAAGCAGAATTAAATAAATACAGTGTGGGCACATTGAAAATCACCCTCAGGATATAAGGCTTCTCAAAATAAAATCAAATTCCACTAAAGTAAAAAAAAAAATCTGTTAGTTTGCGAAGCACCAAAGAGCATTACTTTGTTACTCTGGTTTTTCTGAGATCGCAGATAACCCTGGAAGTGGGAGCCGGCTTTCCATCTATGGTGACATAAAGCTTCTTCATATTTCCGATTTTATGGAGGTAGATGTCTTATTAACCTTCTATTATTTCTGTAGGAATTAAAAGAAATAAAACCAAGTATATTTCCCTCCCCTATTTTCATTTATAACTATTCTAAATCGCCATTAAAATACCAGAAATCTACACTGTTCATTACAGATGCTCACTGAGTTATTGATTGCTTAGTTATTTTACAGAGTTTAAGTTAAAATGTACAATTTTAATGAGGAGGTCATGCAGTGAATTTAGTTTTAATTTCTTTACTCTATGGATCACCAGAGGGCAACATGCTTTTGACCTGCGGATACTAAACTTGGCAGTGACATGGTGGTGTCGAAAATGAAAACTATATGCATATAAGCAACACTGTGGGCAATGCACAGCATGACTTTCTTTTCTTTTACAGTGAATGCACACTAAATAATAGTAGAATCAAGAAATAAAATCTACAAAGATAAGTATACATGCAGAAATATGTATAGCATACATTAACATGTTAAACATTTACTATATATTTATATTAATTATAAATAGCATTATATATTTATTCAGAGAATAGTTATTAAGTTTCTTTGAGTTAATTTAAATCAAATATTCCAAAGGGAAATAATGCAGTTATTATTTTAGTTTTTAATTTCCTTACACTTTGAAGCTGAGAATGGAGAATATGCCAAATAACAACATTTTCTTTATTAGTATAGGAAAGGAAACATAAGAGATAAAGTATACTTGTCTCCTTGCATAGAATTGGATATGAAATATGGGGTAGAACGTCTGGAATGGCAGATAATGCAAGAGTTTGTGAAGAGTAAAACTATTATATTTTATATTTGAATCTGATTTGCTAAATTCAAATGAATGATATATCAATCATTAGGTATTTTACCATAAATTATTTTTCATGCCATTTCTGTCCATAAATCTCTAATCACTACCTGGATTATCATCTTTAAATTGTATACAATTTGGCACATAACTTTTAAACCATCATTCTCATTATGTGAGTTCCTTTACAAAATGTATTGGATTTTATAGATCCATAAAATTAAAAGGTTCATAAAAAGTTAAAAGGTGTTATAGGTTTTACATGAAAATAAACAACATATGAAATTTGATAATCTACAAAGGCTACAACAGCAAAAGAGAGAGTTAGCCAGCTTATGAGAAGGTAAAAATGCAAATAACATCACTGTAGTCCATAAAATTCAGTTTTTCAAGCACGTCATTCTTAGTTTGTAAAGATTCCTAAACGTTCAATTTTTTAGCATGCACACAAACATATCATTCCATTATCTTTGTTTCTCTATTAAATAAAATATCCCTCATCTCTAGCCCTCAAGGTGAGAGTTTTAGTTCTTTTAATTTTCACTTAGTAAACATTGATTTTAGAATGTATTGTTATTCTTGGCCATTAAGATTTCACTTTTTATAGAGTAGACAGTTATGTAAATAAAAACATTTAAACACTCTGTCAGGTGTTTAGTGCAACACAATTTCCAGGGAGATGAGCAAGACAGAAGACAAAGACAACAAAGCCCTTCAGGGCAAGGGCCATGTAGGCCTCATCAGTGACGACGCTTAACTTCAGTAGGAAAAGAAATACTCAGCAAGCAGAAGGCAGGCAGCAAATATTTGCTCACGTATCAAGTACTCAGAACCTGAGCGGAAGGCTCAACCTACAAATGGTGCGGTAAGCTCCTAGAGCTCCCATGATCAAGTTGTCCACACTGGGTGTTAGAACACGCTGTCCTTTGCCTGTGTTCTAGGAATCCCTTAGCACACAGCTGCCTCAACCACTGTCACCTTCTTTCCTCACGTGCTGCTCTCTCTGTTCCTTTCTTCGCATGACTGCCTTCCTATAGAATCTTTACACTGGAGGGGGCTTCTCCTCCTCCAATGAAAGCTTATCTCAACTGATTAACATTTACAACCAGATTTAACCTGAGGTCACATTCTGCGGTCCACAAAGGTAGAGGCTTCAACATATCGTTATAGAGGAACAGAATTCAGCCCACAACAAAATTAACTTTAATTTTCTTCCTTTCTGCAATTTAATTCTCTCCTCCATCCTCCACCTGCTTTCCTTTCCTCAAGAGGGATCGTATTGGAAGCCATCTGTGGATACAGAGTCACTGAACTGAGGAAAACAACCTGCTTTCTTGCCTCTGACCTCTTTACTTACCTAGTATTTTGCCAGATTCTTCCGCTAGTGCTTCATCTGGCTGTGGTAAAATCACACAAATTATCATCATTTACAAGAAGTACTTGCCTAATTATCATGCACTAGAATAACAATTATGCATATCATTAAATTCCTGTGAGATAATCTTCAGTATAAGTTTTATTTGATTAGGCCACTAAAGTCTGTTCATGCATGCTTAGCCTTCATAGTGAGTTGCTCACGATGCATGGTTTTAAAACATAATGACAGTGATATTGGCTGCAGCTCCAGCCCTCTCCAATAGAAATATTTGCTTGCCTAGTATCCACCTTGTAAAAGGTTAGAGCAATCAAATGTGGCCTGAATTCAACCAATAATTCATATATTAAAAATAAATGAAAATAGAACATCTTATTTAGCTTTTTGGCCTTGCTAATTTGAAATGTTCTGGTGTAGAAGGTCCTTCTGTATTTGTGTTGATTTCTTTGGTTAATAAAGAAACTTCTTTGGGCCTGGTGATAGGGCAGAACTTAGGTAGGTGGGGACACAGAACTGAATTCTGGGAAGAAGAAAGAAGAGTAAGAGAGAATCACCATGGAGCTGCCAGGTCAGACATGCTGAATCTTTCCCAGTAAGCCACAACTTCGTAGTGTTATACAAATTAATAGAAATGGGTTAAATAAAGATGTGAGAGTTAGCCAATAAGAAGCTAGAGATAACAGACCAGGCAGTGATTTAATTAATATAATTTCTGTGTGATTATTTCGGATGTAAGCTAGCCGGATGGTCAGGACAAAGGGCCTCCACTCTCCTCTAACAATGTTCTAAGAAGAAATGTGCGGTGAGAGTATATGATTTATAAGCTTTCCAAATCCCATAAATCGTGGTATCTATTGCACATCATCATCTACAAGCAAATCTACAGACACATAGACAGATCATCAATTCTAGAAATTTCAAAGTAAAACCTATTATTATTTAAAGATGAGTAACTCCTCTTAAGTCTGCTCATTTGGTGAGTCTCCACCAAGAACAGGCAGCTTCTCCCAGCAGAGGCTGGATTGCTTTCTGCTCATAACTTTCTCACCATACCACCAGCAAATCTTTCAATCTCATGTTATTTCATATCCCTAACAGCTTTCATGTCTTTAGTTCTTAGCAGTCAACTGTCACTCACTATCGTAATCTACACCACTATTAATTTTTCTAGATTGCTGAAACATCTGACTAAACAGAATTAATTTTAATCATCCCACGCACTGTCATACAGTTGTCTTTAAAACACAAATCTGAATATTTATTATCTCGAACACAAAATCTGTCACCAGTGTCTCTCAGTTTGTGTGACGGAAGCCTACCAGGGCATATGCCACATGATATCTCCTCTATCTGCCAAGTGCTCCACTGCAGTGTCCCCTGCTCCCAATTCAGCTGCATCCAATTTGCAATCCTGAAGTGTATCATTTCCTCTCTCACACCGCTTTCGCAAACTCCCTGCTTTGAGGGCACTATAATTTCCACTGTTTCTACCACGAGCTCACTTCTTACCGTCAGGTCCCAGCAGATGGACAAAATATTTTTAAAAGTAAATCTATTGATAAAAGTCTCTGTGTTGCACTGAACACTCTATATTCTATAGTGTGGCTATCTACATAGAAATCATTCTAATAACAATAATTTTATCAATTCAACAGATATGAATATTCTCCATTGTCCAAATCTTGAGAAAAATGTATCTCCAGAATTCAAGATACTTAGAAAGTTATAGTTTGAAAAAGGAATATCTGGTGTGAAAAAAAAAAAACACATACAGATGTGAAAGAAAGGATCCAAGATGACATGTTTCAACACATTCCACAACTGTGAAAACAGAGCCGGCTGAGCAATGTCTCTACTCTCCCACACAGTAAGAACTATAGAAAACAGACACTTGTGTGATTGGGGCTTTGTTGGAGTGCTCCTATCTGATCATCAGGTAGGTTCCTAATTATCATTTCTTCAAATGTGGAAGACTTTTAAATTACTTTTTTTTAAACTCTAGAACATGTTAAAATACAGTAAGATGTATTCCCTGCCTCCCCTTTCCCTGTTCCTCCCCACCTCCCCCTTCTTCTCTAGTCCGAAGAGCAGTCAGGGTTCCCTGCCCCATGGGAAGTCCAAGGTCCTCCAGCCTCCGTCCATTTCATTTGCTACCAGTGATTTTTTTTTAAAAAAAATTGAACATAGAAAATTTTCATTTTGCTTTTTGTTTCCATTTCCTAGAATGTCCACTGGCAAAAGAAGCAAGAGAAAGGAAGGAAAGAAGGGAGAGAGAAAGGAAGGAAGGAAGGAAGAAAGAAAGGAAGAAAGAAAGAAAGAAAGAAAGAAAGAAAGAAAGAAAGAAAGAAAGAAAGAAATGAAAGTAAAAGAGCGGCTGTGGGTATTTGTTGTCTATTTTGTTCCTTATCTTTCTCTATCTTTTCCTAAGAGTTTTATAGTCGCACACTGCCTTGTGGACAGAGTAAATAAACTATAGCTCAGCTTATTTCTTCCTCTTCTTGTCTCCAGATTTCGACTCATCTTGCCCTTGTACATCAATGCATGCATTGCTATTTTCTACTTACTGTTTACTACTAATAATATTAGCAATTATTAATCACTGCTATTAATGAAAAGTGTAAATAGCTTTGTTTCTGATTATCATATAACGACCAAAGGTCCATGCTTTTCACCATGTCTCCCTGTTTTCTAATTAAAGATCGAGTGCACTTTTTTAAAATTAACCAATTAATCAATTTATTTATTTATTTATTAAAAATTTCCACCTCCTCCCTGCCTCCCTTTTCCCTCCCCCTTCCCACCTCCGCCTTCCTCTCTAGTACTAAGAGCAGTCAGGGTTCCCTGCCCTGTGGGAAGTCCAAGGTCCTCCTCCCTCCGTCCAGGTCTATAAAGGTGAGCATCCAAACAAATCAGGCTCCCACAAAGTCAGTCCATGCAGTAGAATCAAAACCCAATGCCATTGTCCTTGGTTTCTCAGTCAGCCTTCATTGCTAGTCACATTCAGAGTGTCCAGTCTGATCACATGCTCTGTCACTCCCAGTCCAGCTGGCCTTGGTGAGCTCCCATTAGATGAGTCCTACTGTCTCAGTTTCCATACCTAATAACCGTTTCTCCTTGGGATAATATGATCTTCCAGGGAATTATTCCCAGAAGCAGAAGCAGCAGGATTTAGCACAGGTCTTCAGAGGTGTCTCATGTTCTCATGTTCCAATACTCTTCACCAAGTGCTCCCAAGTCCCAGTAAGGATGAAAGATCCAAAGGGAGGGGAGCTCCATTATGTGGAACCATGCCAGATAAAACTACGGCAATTCCCAGATACAATGTTGACAATAAAATCATTGCTTTACTCTACTGAATATTGACAATGTGTGTTTCACAACATTGTACAAAATGTATTAGCAGACAAGAGCCTTGTGAAAATTCTCAGCTTCATTTAATTGTTTTCTAAAATTTTATCTTGGAAATTCTAAAAATAAATTTTGACAAAAAAAATTCAGATTGTCACACATTTTATACCCACACTGGCTTTCCTTAGTCAAAAGTCCTCCCAAAAAGCAAAAGCAGATGCTTCTCACTATGAGTAGGACCACAAACCCGAAAGCCGAGAACCTGAGGACAAATGAGTGGAGAGACAGCAGAGTAAGATGTGGTGCTGGGTGACAATCAACATGCAAGGCACAGGTAAGTGAAACTGCCAAATAAAAAATTAACCGATAATAAAATACACATCAGCACAAATAAATAGAATCAATATCAGACCCACAACAAAACAAAGGCCTCCAAGCTTAAAAGCTTAAGAACAACAAAAGTCATTCTTCGAAGGGGTCAGGGTCAATGGTGAGGTAAGATAATCAGACATTCTCTGAAACAAAATATAATAACTTCTATAAGAAGGAAAATAGATTGTGTAATAATCAATAGAGCATACAGCTATTTTCACCATAATTTATGCACACAAATGTGTATAAATGTCATAGAGCCTTCATAATTTTTACTCTGTATTTTTGTGGCACAATTTGTTCCGTAAAACAAGTCTTCTCACATTGTTTCATATGAAAATTTAACAAGGCATGAAAAACACATATTAATGTACACTATTTATAAAGAGAATAAGTCAATATGACTTTAAAAGTAATAACATTAGATAATGTTTATTGATCTCTTATGATCCCCAGCTCTTTACTGAACACTTTACAGAGAATATTTCGTTTAGCTGTCACAACTAAAAGTGGGAGTCTTAGAGAAACCCAGGGACCTGTAATCTTAGCAGCCTTTACAACCACCTGGGTGAACTCAGACAACAGCCTAATATCTCCTTACAATGATGCAGGCAAATGAGAAAGATGACATGATCAGTTCTTCACAAAAAGCACACATCTATTCTTTTTATTTCTATTTGTGCAAAATAAAACACAAGCAAACTTATGTTGGGAGAGAGAGACAAGATTGAAAAAAAAAAGCCAGCCCTAAATTTGGGTGATTTTGCTTGGGTCTTACTCCACTGTATATGTCAGAGAAGGGTTCTGGATTCCAGACAACTGTAAAATACAAGTTGGAACCAGGAGCTGAGGGGCTCCATATTGCTGAGCCATGTCTCCAGCAACTGGGGCTTAATTTTAATATACCATTCATTAAGTATATGACAATAACAGACAATCAAATGATAGATGCACAATTTCTATCCCTTCTTTATTGTTCTCATATAATCTGTTGGTTAAAATTTGGTCATATTCTGAAATATTTAGCATGTTATTATAAGAATTGCAATAAAATTAAGATATACTGTATATCTGAAGGTAGAAGGAACACTGAAAATTGCTTCCTTATATAGAAGAGCATAGCAAAGGATTAGATAGTGTGGGGGGGGTGGTAGACCAGGACATGAATTCTATCCCAATAAAGTAGTAAAGATTTCAAAATGGTAACTAGTAACATCATTTAAGAATTTGGTTACACATAAAAAATATTTTAAAGCATCATTATTTATTACACAAGAGCAACCTATTGCTTAGAAAAGTAAACACATGTGCTTTCCCCAATTCATAAACTAGAAGAGGATTGAGAGACAGCATAATTCTTCACTACTGATATTTTTAGACCCCAAGACTACTGATGGAAGCTATAATTTGAAACTGTTACCAAAACTTCAGGGGTTGAAAGCTCACCTCGTCTCTTCGCAACGTTCAGAGGTAGATCCTTTAAGAAGATATCAGATCATGAAGGCTCTGACTTTGTGAATGAATTAACTCTTTAATGTGGAACAGGTTAGGGATCCAGAACTTATGTCCCTGATTAAGGATGCGTTCACCATACACATTCTCTCTTTCACACTTGCACTTCACGCCTCTTGCTCTTCTTTCACTTTCCACCCTGGTGGTACACCAAGAGCCTTCATTAAATGCAAGACAACATAGCCTTGTATGACCTTGATATCACCTAGGACTTGGACTTAAGCTCTTTATTTATTGAGCAGTGTAAAGCACTCTCTCTCTCTCTCTCTCTCTCTCTCTCTCTCTCTCTCTCTCTATTTCTGCGTGTGTGTGTGTGTGTGTGTGTGTGTGGTAATCAATCATAGCAACTGAAAATTGCTAAGAAATAGATGAATAAAATTAAATTCTCTCAGCCATAGCAATTCTACCAAGAGTATTCACCTATCTAAACACTAAGCTAAAAAGAGAATAACTTGGAAATAGACAGGGAAGGAAATGATTCATAAGGCTTAAATGGGAGATACATTTTTAGAAGCTGAACTGCAAACTGTGACCATGCCAGCCTTGCTTGAACGCATAAGGAAATCATTAGTTTTATAGACAAATTAGGAAAACTTTGGTTATTATTCACAAGTTCTTTGTGCACATGTGAGTCTCTGTGTGAGTGTGTGTGTGTGTGTGTGTTTTGTGGTATGTACTCTGGGGTAAAATGTATCAATAATAAAACTACATCTGCATAATATTTTTAGAAACATAACTGACTTAAATTTATGCTTCATGGTATTGAATATGTTACGAATTTAAAAGCTGATGTGGTAAAACATCACAGAGCTGCGTGGAGGGTAGTTGCCTTTGAGTGGCTCTTAGTGTGCATTTACTTTTGGCAAACGGACCTTCCCATGCTGCCTGTTTCATCCTGCTCCACGACAGTGAAGGTCAGTGAATCTAATTTGACAATAATGAGTTTGCACTGCAACGAGTTATAATATTGAGGCCCCAGTTCTTTTTTTTTTAAAGGTAGCAGTCAAATCAAAAAGGCTGCTAAATGACACCAGGGATTCCCCAGGAGAACTGGGCAGAGTCAGAGAACAGGATTCGCTTAGTTTTCTTTCCTAGTCATGGGGACAGCAGAGCTATGAACCTGTTCAATATGCATTTAAACAAAACCCAGACTGATAGGAATTCCTTAATTAATAACAATTATCTTCTGCAGCATCATGATTCAAGGCAGGTCTGTGAGCATGAAGGAGAAACTTGACACTTGTGCCTCTTTGTGGACAGAGATTTTCAGCAAAGTTAATGGAAACTCGGCGGATGAATGGTGCCGCAATTCAAATGTACTGTAAAATTACTGAAATGATTTCAATGTCAGAGGACTATATTGCATTGGATTTATGATTATTACCCCCAAATTATGCCTTGGTGATATTTTGTAAAGTGTCTAAAATTTGTCTTAAAAACATTTTATTCTTCAGAGAAGAATGTTGATGCAACAAATAGTTCCTGGGATCTATAATAATTATTCCATGTAATAAATTCTAATAACATTTAAAACATCCTATCTATAATACAAAAACAATTTATTTGATAATAGAGTGGTATTTATTTTTATTTTAATAGAAAATATATAGAAGTTGGAATGCTAACATGGGGATAGTGAGCCACCAAAAGATACATCTACTCCTAATATTTTTACAAATCTTGTTCTATATCTCAGGAATTATTTCTAAAAGCTATTCTGAAACATGATTTATAAGAATCATATTGGATTTATGTTTAAAACATGTGTTTCTGGCCCCAACTTGGAACTCCTGAGTCAGTACCTTCTAGGACAGTGCCCATAAATCCACATTTAATAAGCAATTCAGATAATTTTTTTCACACCAAAACTTGAGATGCCTTGCCCTATACCAGTGGTTCTTAAGCTGAATGACAGAATTCAAGGATCCCTGAAACTATGGATGGAGGTAAAAAATGAACCTTTTCTATATGCTAATCAAAATTTACTGATACATTTAATTATGGATGTAGTTTAAACTCACCATGGGTTTGATATTTCAATGAGTCGATCTCAATCAAAACTGGAGATATTTTCCCATTATATTACAGATGTAAGTCTCAAAATATTATTAAAATTTTCCTGTTATTTGAAATGGTTACTTATTAAACTCCATGCTACAGTTTCTAATTTAACAAATGAGAAAATGATCATATATAGTCTCAACAGAAAAAATAATATTTTGACAGATTTATTTCAGTATAATTGGATTCCTTCCTAATCATATGCATTTTATCTAATCCTTTTTAGAAATGCTTCTGAATGAAGCCCACAGGCTTTACTAGTATAGTGTAAGAGTCCATCACACACACACACACACACACACACACACACACACACACACACACACACATACAAATGTCAAGAACCCTTGTTCTAAGACCCCTGAGACAGCTCAGTTGGTAAAACAGTTTTCCAGAACCCACAATGGAAGAAGACAAGCAACCTCCAATATCATTCCTCTGACTGCTACAGATGCACCATGGCATGTGTGTTCCTGAAGTTGCATACATTACATGATAAAGCGTTTTTAAAGACACCTCCTGTCTGTGCCTCCTGGCCTTGATTTTAACAAAAGAAGAATAAAAAGTTGGAAAGTGTTAAAGACAGGCTTTGTCTAGGAATCAAACAACACTTAGTGTCTCCTTTAAATGCACATAGATATAGGAGTAGAAAGGAAAGGATTTTAAAATGTAGGTATGTTGGCCAGATGAGGAAAAACATGCAAGTGATGGAAAGAAGCCCCTGCCAGTCACGCGTGACTCATTGGTCGAGTTTGTCAGCAGGGGAGCCGAATTTGATCAGCTCTGCCCTGATTAGTGTCACCACAGTCAAGTGTAATTTCTGTCTAAATAGAATTGGTGAATAGGAAAATAGTTTAGCCCATCCCTCCAAATTGTCTCAGTCAGCACGAACATCAGAATCTGTCAGCCTGAGGCAAATGTACACATAACCAACCAAGCCTATAATTGTATTCAGTATTCAAATATTTCAGACTACAGAATATTACTCTCAACACCAGACCAAAGGAAAAATATCAATGTTGATTGTGTAGCTTATCTAATTGCAAAAACAGAAATTATGTATCTTCGACTGTCTTTTGTGGATGAATCTGGGGAAGTGTCAGGAATTTGTTAGTAGGGTACTTTCCCTGCTATACCTTCTTCTCTTCTAGTTGGGTGCCTTAGCCCATCAAAGCTCAAGATAGAAACCCAGAGGGTTCTCTTACATCTATAGTCAGAAAGATCACTGATTTATGTGTCTCACCCTAATGCAAGAAATAACCCACTTTCTTTAAGCCCATTGTCACTATCACAATATACTGCAGTCAATACAACATGAAGCTACTCTTGATAGGGCTCCTGCACTTTAATCCTACATTTCTCTATCTATTTATCAGAATAAAAAATAAAACACAAATCTGGATGTCATTCCCCAACCACTGCCCACCCTGAAAATCTCTGGAATCTGAATACTCTTAGCCCATATGTCATAACAGTCTATCATGATCCCAATCCCTTAATATTTAAATACCTAACCTCAGTATTTCCACTTTGTACCATAGACTTCAAATATGTTGCCCTTTTTCTGGCTTTCTGGGCCTTGAACTACACCAGCGTGACTACATCACCCTGTTCTTTGTATACCTGATACGTTCCTCCAAACTGTCGGACAGAGGTTTACTCCACCAGATTGAGCAGTGGTTGTGGCTATGAGAATTAGTAACCGGTGGCACTGAATGAAATCGCTATGCTTTTTTCTTGTCTCATTAAATCCTCTTAACTCATGGGCAACATGACATTTCCTCTACTTGTAAAACAAAACAAAACAAAACAAAACAAAAGGTCAAGATTAAGTAAACTATCCAAGGTTGCATGGATAGCAAATGACAGCGATGACAATGGATGGTTAATGATCTGATTCCAGGGCATGCAGACAGAATATGATGGGCACCCCAACCATGAACCATTTCAACACCATGCCTTTGAGATCTGAATGAAATGTTCATATTACAATCTTGGCCAGACATCACAGTCTCTTCTTTCCAATCCTAAACACCAGCACTGACTGACGTTCTGGTTCGAGCATCCATCCTCTTCACAGACTACACTGACTCACAGAAAGAGTCAGTTCGTGGACCTCCTTATATTTCATCCAGTGTTATTCTTTACTTCATCAAATAATCCTGCCTCCACCACTGTTGTCGTTACTAAGACACACTGTAGGATCTGTGATGGGGGAGGTAATTCATTAGGTCAATTGGATCCACAATCCAACACTAGCTCAAAATAATTGTAATGTTGAATGAAGTGGGGAGAGAGACCTTAGCTTAGCAATTATATAATGTTAAGAATAAGAAATGATTGGAATAAAACTGAGAATGCAAGAATGGCATAGAGAAGACACAAAAGACTATGAAGAATGAGCTGAATCGATAACAGGGGCATAAAAGAAGCCAGGACAACAATCTCTGTTTGACCCAATAGTGATATGAATAATATACCTAACATTGATTAATAATGAGTGATTGTCTGAATTGTGAATTAAGAAACAGGAAAGAAGATCTCATCATAGAAAGTTTGCAATCTAACATATTTAGCCTCATTTGTTATTGCTTTTCATTTCTTCTTTTTTTATTTCACAAAATCTAGTATCTAGTCTCTGGTGACTCTCTTACGTAAACGAGATCTGTTTGCAACCTCGTACACAGACACACATTCCAAGGCAGGAAGGTAAGAAGCATTGTTACTGATTCAAGTGGCTATGTTTCTTTGTACAGGTCACCTATTAGGCCTTGCATTGTTCATCGGGGGAATGAAGTCAGGAAATAAATGTCTATCTTGACAAGACCTCACTCAGGATGATGGCTTAAAACAGGTCTATCATGTTCTTAGAAACTTATCCCTGTATGGGATATAGCTTAATTCTACATTTGAATTTGTGACTACCATTTAGCATATAATATGAGAGAAGTGATATGTCCTTAATTGTAAGATTATAGTATGAAACAGCCTGAGGAATAAGGCTTCCATTCTGGGTACCCTCTTCACCACACTTTCATTCTACTGTGAATAAAGTTAGATGCTAATTCATAAGAATTCACGTAGCTTTATAGATGTCCAAATAGTGAGAAAATTAGATCAGATCTCAGGCCGAGAGCCAAAAGAAGGGGAGGCCTATTACCAACGCGAGTGAGTATGTAAGCACATTTTCCAGCCCTGACCAAGACTTCCTATGATGACAACCCAGCCAATGTGTTTACTGAGAAGACACAAAACAGTAACTTTGCCAAGTCACTTTTAGACTCTGTCCAGCAAATCTGTGGGATAGGGTTTGCTATATAAACACACTAAGCCTTTGTATAATTTTTATGCAAAACTAGAAAATGCAGACATGCATGTTATATATGTTAAAATTCTGTGGCATCTTAATTTTTTATATCTATGTTCTTGATAATGATATTTTCCTCTGATGCTAAACTGGAATATTAATTGTTTCTTTTCATTTACTCTTTAACTAAAATTATGAAGGTTAGAGACAGGTTTTACATTTGTGCAATGAAGACTTACAAATGTATTGCTCATATATTTAAAAGGATTACAGTTAATATTTTATCAATGAATGGAACTCACGCAAATGGCAACCAGAGTTGTATAATGCGGACCCATGCTGCGGAATTTGCTGCTTTATCAATTTGTGTATGACAGGCTAGCTGCAATTACACAAATGAATTGTTTTTTATCATCCTCCTTGGTGCATTAATGAAAGTCTGCACGATTAAAGAAAGGACCACAATTGCTTGAAATAGGAAAAGCAACAGTTTAAATAAGGAGATGAAATTAAAATCATTTTATTAGCAGTAATTTCAATCTAGTAATTGTTGAAGCTGCTCTCAAATGCTGCTTATGTCCATATGCAAGGATCCTCTACCTAGGCAGGCTTACCCCTCCAATTGTAACAAACGACCCTTGGCTTTGTCAAAATTACCTTATCAAATGTGAAAATGGAAAGCCTGCTAATCAGTGAGAAAGTTCCTTGTCTCGGAAACCCCTTTACCCCAGGCTTCTCTAAGACAAGTCCAAAGATGATGTTCTCCTGCTCATTTCTTCCCTAACCAGCAGCCATCTTTTCTCTAGATGGGAGATAACTTCTAATTCATATGCTACAAGGAACAGTCAATGTCATGTCAAACATAAAGAACCTTTTATGAGCTTAAGGATCCCACCTGTGCTAAGTCCTTGTTTCACCGTTTTATATGATGAGAGGCACTCTTTAAGAAAGAAGTTAATACACACGAATATGCACGCATGTCGGCATGCACACACACACACACACACACACACACACACACACACACACACAAACAGATGCACACACACACATACTAAAGGTCTGGACTGCCATACCACTCTTTTAGTGACTTACTTCCGGGTAAAGCAGTAGATTCTATGCACTTAATCCTACATAGCCAAATAACTCTCTTTAAGAAAAGAAAGAAAAAACAAAACAAAACAAAAACAACGTATTTATCAACAAAATAAAGTTTTTAAAATGTGTGAATGTACAAATTTTCTTTTCTCTCTGGCAAACTATACCCATACTTTTATTACATTGTACCATGTAATGCTTACATTTTGGCTTTCTACATTTTCCTCTCGAGGTGAGGGGGGTGTGCAGAGCTGAGTTCTGAATCCCACTCCTGGAAGTGTGTGAGTGGAAATTAAGCATTCCCATTCCTTAAAGACCGGGACACCCTGGTCACAGAGTCTCTGATAAAGATTCTCACCTCTTTCCAATGGGAGCTTAAGACTTCCTGATAACCAAAGACCTCTACTTAACTGGAAAGCTACCTATTAGACACCAGTAGGAGATGAACCCCAGTTAAGGTAAGTTGGAAGGAGAAATAGCTGTCTTTGAAAGTATCACTACTGTGTGTTTGAATTTAAAAATTTAAACTCAAAAGTAGTGTCACATTTTTTTTGAGAGGTACCACAAATATTAATGAAATGGAGCAAAAACAAAATTAAAACTAGGAAATATGTGCATTATGGAAAAGAGCAGTAATATGTTTACTATCCAATGAATATTCATGATTTCTTATATCCAGAAGCTTGTAATCCTAGAGGTTTAACATTTAAAGATTGAAACCTAATTAAAACATGAACGAAAATAGCAATAACAACAACTCAAAACTCTTTCATCTTTATTGGCTGTACAATTAAGATAAGATCAAGGCATAGCTGTATACCCTTCATCGTTTATGTTCATATTCACCATGTACAAAGAAAGAGATTCTTGTCTGATTTCATTTATGGATACTATTACACATATGGTATCAACATATCATAATTATTTTTACTAGAAATCGTTGGCACACCCATCTGCCCAAACTTTCAATTATCTTTGCATTTAGACAGAAATAGGCACCTGATGAAATGAAATTACCAGGATTATTTATCAGTATTCATTATACTTACCTTCACTGTTAAGATTCAATGTTTATAGTAATACAAAATATAGACAAATCAGGTAGCTCTGTCAGTAAAACACTAGTTGGGCTATCAAGAGGATCTAGATTAGATGCCTTGAATTCACATAAAAAAACTAGGTATGCAGACATAAACCACATGCCTATGGAAACTTGCTTTTCTTTACAAACATATTATAAATATACACTGGCAAAAATTACAGCATTTTCAATATATGTTGGTGGTCAGACTGTGGGACTGAAAGTGGAAGAACCCAAAGAGATCCATACTCATCTACGTACAGAAACCTCATCTTCAAGTGGATCAAAGACCTCAAGATAAAGCCAGATACACTGAACGTGATAGAAGAGAAAGTGAGGAATAGCACTGAATTCAGAAGCAAGAAAAGACTTTCTGATCAGAACACCATCAGCACGGTCACTGAGATCAAGAATAAATTGAACGCCATGAGAGTCAATTCTGTATGGCAAAGGACACTGTTATTCAGACAAAGCAACAGCCTACAGAATGAGAACAGATTTTTTTCAATACACATCTGATAGAGGACTATTATCTAAAATACATTAAGAACTCAGAAAAACTAGGCATAAGTTTAAAATGAAGTACAGATATAAACACAGAATTCTTAAAAATAAACTCAAATAAGCTGAGAAACACTTAAATAAATGTTCAATATCCATAAGGGAAATGCAAATCAAAACTACTTTGAGATTTGGTCTTTTGACTAATATCAACAAAAACAGGCGGCAGCTCATGCTTATGAGTGTGTGGCATAAGGGGAACACTTTGTTCCCAGTGAGAGTGTAAACTTTTACAGCCACATTGGAAATCAATGTGGCAGTCCCCAGGAAGATGGAAATCAATCTTCCTTAGGATTCAGCTACACCACTTTGAGTATGTATTCTTCATCCTACCATTGGGACGCTTGCTCAACCATGTTCATTGCTCGCTATTCATAATAACCAGAAATTGGGAACAACCTAGATGTCTCTCAACAGAAAAGGATATATATATATATATATATATATATATATATACACACACACACACACACACACACACACACACACACACACACACACATATGAAATGAGGGCAAGTTTCTATTGCTGAGGATAACACCTACTCAACTCACGAGAAGCTGACCTGGTACCTACACAGATCCATCATCCCCACATGCTAGTAGTGTCTGTAGACAGGAAGGTATGCTACATGTTAGCAAAGGCAAAAGGTAAACAGCAGTCAATTGTTCTATCAGTTGAGCTCAGTATCAAAAATATTGACATACAAATTACAAATTCCTCATAATTCTTAAGCCAGTGTTAACATACAGATGAAAGAGAATTCTTATACCTATTAAAAATACAAAACAGTATTATGTATTTGGGAAACAACCACAAAATCTGTGGAAAAATAAAAGTTATATCATAATAGTATTATTTTATTTGCTCAAGGTAGGATCTTACTGTTTGTCCTAGACTGTCTGAGAACCTACCACATAACCTGTTTGGCCACAAAATCATGACAATCTTCCTTTCCCAGCCTGCCAAGTGGGAATTACATATGTGAGAGACCATACTTGACTACACACTCTTTAGAACCTAAAAGTGGATTTTGCAAATATTTGTGGTAAAATACAACTATGTTTATAGATAGTTGTTATATACAAAAATAAACATGATAATTATTTTTACAGATAGTAATTAAAAATTTAAAAAATGAGCATGCTAAATATATAAGTTGACAGCATACCCACATAAGTGGTATGCTTAAGGGGAAGATTCTTTTTGTTTATTGTTGACATGAGATAGAATGGCCAGAAGAATGTGGTAGAGTTGAGAGCAGAGAGAGGAAGAGGAACATGGAAGAAAAACATGCACAGCAGTTTGGGTATGCCCAGTGTTATCTGTGTGAGAGAGGAGAAGACCAAGGGATAGAGTATAAAGCAAACATAATGAGAGAAGCAGGAACAGAGCAGATATGGAAAGACAGACAGACACAGAGACAAAGAGAGAGACAGAGACAGACAGAGAAAGAGAGATAAGGAGAGAGCATAGCAGAAATAGCTGGATTGTGAGGAGGAGTAGCATGGGGGAGGGAAGCCCATGAGCTGGAGAGAGTTTAGGGTGGGGAAGAGGTAAGAGAGCTAAAATGTGAGCTTGGACTTTGGAACGTGCAAGGAGCAACTGTGATACCGAGGGAGCCTGGAGGCCAGCACAAACTTTGACATGCTTATATGGTACAACAGGTAGCTCTGTGTTCCTCCTGCCAGAGGTAAGGGAAACGACTCCTTTTTGGTTGCTTGGAACGATTTTCATAAGTTCCTGAGTAATACTGGCTTTTATCTAACCACAAGAAGTCTGCCTATACGTCAGGTTGAGTGTGTTTGTGGATACATGGGCTGCCTTTGGGAGTTCGTGGAATTAGAGTTTCTTTTGAACCTCGCATTAATATTGAGAGTACACTATGCAATAGAAATATAATAACGCCAGTTTGACAAAATGTTAATGCAAAATGCAGATGGTAGATATATATTTCCATTTGTCCCATTTTTAAGTTCCACACTTCTGTGGTAGAGTAAATAAAGCTGCAGTTTACTTTTGGATTGGGTGAACGATGCATTTAATTACTTTGAAATTCAAACAGGAAGGTTTTACAGTAACAAGCACACAGTAGCTCTTTGCTAGTTTTACCAGCTTCTCAAAAGGTTTCTCTTTTGTTTCTTTGCGACATGTGAGGGCGGGGAGGCCAAACATTCACTTCCATCAGCATTCTTCCGCAAATTTACAAACTAGGCAACAATTCTGCTTATCTCATTCTATAGGAATCTGAAAGCTAGAGAATCCTTTATAAAAAGAAAAGAACTAAGATCAACTCTCCAGCATGCATTCGTCTCTTTCCCTGTCTCCACATTTAAGTCCAGTGTTTTGAGACAAGCAGGTAACTCAAAATACAGTGCAGGCACCCATCATTCACATTAGCCTTCTTTCCCTTCATCCCCCACCAATCCCATGACTGCATTCCACAGGTTTCTTAAAGAATCAGTGAAATAGCAGAAAGAAACATGAAAAGGAGGGGGAAAGCATAGCACTGGTTTCCATTTAGACAACTTCTTCACTGCTATGAAGCCTAAAGTCCTTTGTTAGCATCCAAACACTGCTTCAACTGCACTCTCAGACAAAGGGATCAAGTTCTGTTTTGAAAGTTTTCAATGCCCAGTACATGAACCGTAAAAAAGTGAAGAGTTCAGCTTAAAGTGAGGAGGCACAGGAAAACAGTGCCATATTCAGCATCCAGCCTGCTGGGCCCTGGGCTCTCTTCTGGAAGCTGTAACACAACCATGTGTTGTTGCTTTCGTACAGTTTGTAGCTCTCCAACCCTGCAGGAGGGTCATGCCTTCAGTCAAGCGCCTTTACTTCATTACAAACTGGACATTATTATATAAAATAGCTGGATATACATTAAACATCAGATATATCCCAGGAGTAAAATCTGGACTGACATGGAGAGTTATTCTGTTCAATACAATTAGCCACTAGCCATGTGTGAATTTAACCTCTGTATACTAAGTCTATATTATGCAACATGTTTATTCTAATACATAAACCAGATAAAGTATATAGAAGAATACATATAAATACTTTTCACTTTTCATATTTTATGTGTATTAAATGATAGTATACTACACAATCATTTTTTTCACTGAAATAACCAGAATATTTTATATTAGTATGGCTATCATCTATGTAATTAAATTGCTAATGCAAAGATCTGACATTTGACAAACATTACATTAAATTTACATATACTGATTCATTAGCATTGATATATTGTAAAACCAGAAAAAGGAGGGAAGAAGTGTTATATAATAAAATATAACTCATAAAAATGTCAAAAAGTTTGGCTGACATACATATTTATCCATATTTTAGGGCATTTTTAGCATTGTTTCTTGACTTGTTAGAGAGAGGGAGTTTTTCTTTTTTCTTATTTTTCCTGTTTTTGAGTTTCTATCTTTCAAGTACTGTGGCACGGTGGTTCCTTGCTCATTTGAAATATGTATAGCCACCACTTCTACCATGTTGGACAACTGGGAAGTTGGTTACAAAGCAGGTTTTCTATCTGTTAAAAATCTCTTGTAGTTACAATATTTAGTAATGTATAAATAACTTGATCATTTAGAATAATTTATACAATCTGCACTCAATTTGTTTGTGACTGAGTACTTTAAATTCTATAAACAACTCTTAGATCTACTTTTAAGAAATTGTTTCCCTTAAGTACTAACTAGCTTGAGTGTGAGGAGATTTTGTCCGAGTCCACATTTTCAGTGCATCCAAAACCCAAAGGAAATATCAGGACCACACTATAGTGTTGCTGAGGAGCTATGGTAGGTCAGATGAATTATGGATTATACCCACTGCTCCCCATTCGTCTCTCCTGTCATTGCTTTTATCCTTCATTCAGTTTTTCTTCTTTATGTCACTAGTCAATAAACTTTTACTTGACCAAGTGATCAGCTACAAGAAAGACAAAAGTCCAATGAATCATGTTAATTGAAGGCTATTTTTCCTTTATTTAAAACTTTAATATTTGTCTATCATGGACTTAAAAATTATCAATGTCATTTTTAAATACTTTGCAATAAACTTTATTTATTTTTATTACTTCATTTTTGGCACCACCATGAATTCTATCTCAGTGATAAATGTGTCATCCACTACTTCACCTCATCTTGGGCCTGAGGATAATGAGAAGCGCTGAGGTTGGCAGGGAGGGTAAATCTTTTCATGTGCCCCACAGGACAAATAGTGACTGCTCCAACAAATCAGGCCGTTGTCACGCCCTATGGCCATTAAGATGTTTCATAGCTTCTGAGAAAGCTGCTTTCCCTTCCATTTTCCTGATAAAATGGCGGAGAATTGGCCGCATAGCCATCAAATCCTTCCATCCTTTCTGAATCTTCGTTCTATCAATATGAACATCAGATTGAATGCACAACAAGCCAGCTTCCCCCATCCAAGGGGAAAGTCAGTGAAGAGAAATAGTTAAAGGAAAATTTCTAGTCTGAAAAACAAAAGCAAAAAACAAATCACACCAACCCTGGACTATATATTTTGCACTACTTAGTAGTGAAAATGCATACTGTTGGGGGCTTAAACCTCTGTAGCTGGGACCTTCTGTGTCATGGAACCGAATACAACTCCGCTGACAAACAAAATTGCCAATAATTTTAAAGCAGGTTTTCTAGAAAGCACTACACTTTCTCATTTAATATTATGTTTCTGAGTGCTTGAGAGATGGCTAAGGGTTTAAAACTGTGCACTGCTCCTACATAGACTCAGGCTACATTCCCAGCACACAGTTCTAGATGCTTACAGATGTCTACAACTCCAGATCCAGGGGATTTGATGTTCTCATCAGACCTCCACAGGGATAAAAGTCAAAGTAGCAAGTGACATGGATACACAGAATGGATACACACACACACACACACACACACACACACACACACACACACAGACATAGTGAAATATAAATCTTTAATCCTATTTGTAAAATAAGATCTATTTTATAAACAATATATATTTAATACAAAATATGTTCTCAACATTCTGAGTTATCACTTGTTTTTTTTTTTGTTTTCTATTTTTTTTAAGAGAAGACATACTACCTGCTCTTCGGCATCTTGCACATCATGTGGGACCATTGTTTAAAAGTAATTTTAAGCTATATTGCAATTCAACAATGTAGAAAATCTTGAGGACATTCCTCTTATCAGTACAGTATGCCATTATGATATCCAACATTTCTGGTTAAAAAAACGGTCTGTTATTATATGCTGACACAGAGCATATAATATTGAAAGATTCATTTGGTATTTTCCATGTGTAAACACTTACACAAAGACATTCTCAGTTTTCTTTTAATTCCTACTGCTTGAAAATCTTGATGGAAATCAAGTTGTAAAATTTACTTCTACTTAAAAAGCAGCCAGTAAGTCTGTTTACATTTTTTATAAATAAAATCTTTCATCTCAGCATTCTCAAAAATCTTGAGGAATGTAGTGGAATAATTCTATGGTTAACTCAAGAGAAAGTGGGAAAAATAAACACCCACAATCTTCCTCTTCAGATATTTAAATGAGTTTTGTATCCAGAATGTTACTGGAAATGGCTGCCAATTTGTTTTCATTAGAATTGCTCTGTTTCTATGTCATTTCTTCTTTTTCTAGGATGTTTGGTCATACACACAGGGCAGTGTTAGCCATTCATGAATGTGTTACATTCAACAGTCAGTCTTTAATGGAAGGCCCCGTGCTAAGGGCAGTGGTAAATGGAAGACATATATTTCATAATTACAAATTCTTGAGAATCTTGTAGGAAAAAATAGGTATGTACCCAAAATAGACAGCACACATTATGGGGGACAATAAATAAATTTGGATGAAATCAGAAAAAAAAACAAGTTCAACATGCTTATCCTAGAATAACAACTATGGAAATTAGCATTGAAATAAAGGGCAAAAGAGGAAGAAAAATATTCTGTTTTATGATAATAAAACCATGGATATTGAATGGAGTCTTTGTAATGAGTAGCAAGAGTTGAGGCTAGAGATCTTGCAGAGCAAGCAAGTTGTTAGAGTAAGTGTGTGTGTAAGACAGAATAAGTATTGTATGTCTCTACTTCAGACACACTTAAAATTTATGTACAGCAAAATTTTACAAAATTAAAATTATGAAATATTAAATGATGGTATATATGTGAAAAACAAATGATGTCAATAACCTTACTCCTGGCTGTAAAGGAAACTTGCTGGTGTTTGCAAGAGTGTAATTAAAATATAATATATTTTATCAATCAAAGTTATTATTTATCAGTTTTCTATAGGTATATGATGTATTCTGAATTCCCTGATCCACCACCATCTACCCCCAACATCAATTTATCTTCCCACATACAAGTGAGTCTCTTTCAATTGCAGGATCATGGTTTGATCTTTGACACATTGAACCTTTCAGATCAGGTCTTTCCCACGATCATTATTTTGTTTATTACTTATGTGAGCCCAGTGAATTCATTAATACCTGCGTGTACAACTGAAACAAGGGCTCACGATCCCCCAGCATCAATCAGTGACCACTACGAAGATTTACAACCACTGGAGTTCACTGTCCATTAATGAATGAACCTTGATAGGCTTGATCCGTAGCTGTCCCAGAGCAGTCACCCACAACTAGTGTGAGTTAGTGATTGCGGTGATTATGCAATGCCTTCAAGATAGTGTTTGAGATACCACCTTACACCTGTCAGAACAGCTAAACTCAAAAACACCAATGATAGCCTATGCTGGAGAGGATGTGGAGTGAGGGGCACACTCATCCATTGTTGGTGGGAATACAAACTTGTGCAGCCACTGTGGAAATCAGTGTGGCTTTTTCTCAGGAAACTGGGAGTCAACCTCCCTCAGGACCCAGCAATTCCACTCTTGGGAATATACCCAAGAGATGCTCTAACATACTACACAAGCATTTGTTCAACTATGTTCATAGCAGCGCTATTTGTAATAGCCAGAACCTGGAAACAACCTAGGTGCCCCTCAATAGAAGAATGGTTAAAAAAGGTGTGGAACATATACACATTAGAGTTTTGCTCAGTGGTAACAAACAATGACATCTTGAATTTTGCATGCAAATGGATGGAAATAGAAAACGCTTTACTGAGTGAGGTAACCCAGACCCAAAAAGAGGAATATGATATGTACTAACTCATAAGTGGATTCTAGCCATAGTTAAAGGTCTTTGAGCCTATAATTCGTGATCTTAGAGAAGCTAAATAAGAAGGTGAACCTGAAGAAAATCATATAATTATCCTTTTGGATATTGGAAGTAGACAAGATTGCCAGGCAAACTTGGATACATGGGGAGTGGGGTGTGGAAGTAAGGGGAGATGGTTAGAGAGAAGGGAGAAGGGGAGGATGGGGGATAGCTTGGGGGAATGGGATTGGGGGAGGGAGGACGGATGGTTATGGGAGCAGGGAAGTATATATCTCAACTTAGGGAGTCATTTTAGGGTTTGCAAAAGACTTGATTCTAGAGGGGTTCCCAGGTTCAAGGAGAGGTCCCCAAATTGTTCCCTGGGCAGCAGAGGAGTGGGTGCCTGAACATCAGTATGGCCCATAACCATACTGATGAATATTTTGCATATCACCATAGAACCTTCATCTGGCGAAGGATGGGGATAGAGACAGAGACCCACATTGGAGCACTGGACTTAGCTCCCTAGATCCAAATGAGGAGTAGAAGGAGGGAGAACATGAGCAAGGAAGGCAGGATCTGAGGGAACCTTCATCCGACAATAGATGGAGATTGAGACAGAGACCCACATTGGAGCACTGGACTGAGCCCTCAAGGTCCAAATGAGGAGTAGAAGGAGGGAGAACATGAACAAGGAAGTCAGGACCGCGAGAGGTGCGTTCAGCCACTGATACAAGGGGACTGATCTAATGAGAGTTCACCAAGGCCAGTTGAACTGGGACTGAACGAGCATGTGATCAAACCAGATTCTCTGAATGTGGCTGACATGGGGGCTGTCTGAGAAGCCATTGACAATGGCACTGGGTCTTGTTTCCTCTGCATATACTGGGTTTTTGGGATCCTAGTCTGTTTGGATGCTCACCTTCCTAGACCTGAAGGGAGGGGGGAGGAACTTGAACTTCCCACAGGGCAGGAAACCCTGACTGCTCTTAGGACTGGAGAGGGAGGAGGAGAGGGAGTGCGGGGAGTGGGAGGGTATTGGGAGGAGGGGAGGAAGTGGAAATTTTTATAAATTATTAATAATAAAAAATGGGATAAAAAAGGATAAGAAAGATAGTGTTTCAAGGCACTTTTCTGTATGATCTGTCCTTCACTCACTTGTTGCTCTTCATCTGAGGTTCTCTCTATCTATACCTTATAGAAGGAGGCAAAACTAGCAGAGGCCAGGATAAATGAACCTTGAAACTGAGTACAACATAAATAACTATTAGTGAAAATCAGAATGGATGTCAAGTGAAGGGACCCAAATGGGCCAGAAAGGCCAAAGATGAAGGGAAACTGATTCGAGTTACTGTCAAGAAACACATTTCAATTTTAGCTAAGTCAGGCCCAAATACCAGGAACTACCTTATCTAAAACTGGCTACCATGTGACAGATACCCCTTTGTTATATAACATACACACACTCACATGTGTACACATGTGATCTTATTTTATTGCCGGGAAATGCATCCATAAACCACTTGACCTATAGCAAAGTACTGGCTTTATTTTGACTGACACGGGCAAAGCATGAGACTGAGAGTTTCTCCAGTCGGAAGCAAAGAACTGGGCAATGGACGATGGAACGAACAATGCCCTATGCACATGAACTACTCCATTTGAAATCTCTTCCAAGGAGCCACGGAGATAAAAGAGAAGGACTACAAAGTACAGAGCCGGAATAGTGAAGGTTAAATATGAACTCCCACTGCCATGATTTATCCCCTGAAAGAGCTGGGAAGCTTCCGAAGGACTTCATACATCACAGAAGCTGAGGAGGTGAGTCTGCTGGATAAACACACCTCAGGGCTGCTACTGTTCCCATTAACTGTCTGTCTCAGTAAAGGTCTACTTCTAGACAGATCCCTGCTGTAACTGAACTGATAGAAAACCGCAGGGGCAGCTAGAAGTTAGTGGAAGACGTATGTCAGGAACACTCACTAGAAATTAGTGGGAGACGTATGTCAGGAACACTCACTAGAAATTTTTCAGGGAAAGGAGAAAAAAAAGATTTATAAGATCTGACTATTAAAGCCTGACATCTGTGAATTTTCATACTGTCCACATTTACCATTTTGCTCTGTGTCTTCTGTTAACTTTGGCAGATGTTCACTGCTAATTGCCGGCAGCTGCTAATTTCTATAATGAGACTGTATGACGAATGTTTTGAATATTTTCCTTAAATTTCTCTTGCAAGCAAAAGTCAACCTGACTGGCATGTGGAAGTAGAAATAAATAGATAAATGAATGCTATTTCAGAACAGAGTTAGTCTTTCACAAAGACCTCAATATATTCTCTGCTAAAAAAAATCAAAAGACATATTTAAAATTTTATGGTATGTAGGAAACTAATATATCATGATTGATTTGTTTTTTCCCCCCCTGAGGAGCCATGCTACCAGTAGCATTGTTGGTTTAACTAGGGTCAAGTATTAGGTCCATGAGCATAGTTCTCCTTCATTAATTTACCTTTGCACAAGACCTATTTAGCCCTCTATAGTCATGCTTTCCTGTAATCTATTCCAAATACTGTCTTTTCATTGTGAGACAGTCTCTCTATGTAGACCTTGCTGTCCTGAAACTAGTCATGTAGAGCAGGCTGGTCATAAACCCAACTAGATTTGCCTGTATCTGCCTTCTGAGTGGATTACAGTGTGCTAATATATATCCAAATGCTGCTTTAAATGTAGCAGAACAGTAGTTAGATGAGTAAGGAAAGAAAAAAATAGATATTGTATTGTAGGAATAAGAGTATGAATAAGTTGTTTCCATTTAAATTATTTCTGTGACTTTCTCAATACATTACTTTTATCATTATTTGTGTGTGTGTGTGTGTGTGTGTGTGTGCACATGCGTACAAATATTGGGCTAGTCCTGTGCTTTCCTCAAAGTATTAAACTCCAGTGGTCATGTTTGGAGGCAAGAGTCCTTACTCACTGAGGCATCATACCGGCACTGCTTTCCCAAAACTTTAAATCAAATTTATTCAGAAAGTCTCTAACATCTTTCAAGCTTTTCACCCTTACTTAATATCTCAGCAGTTACTATTCATCCACTAAATGGGCACATTTTCAAGAATTTATATATGATGAAATATAATAATGACACACACACACACACACACACACACACACACACACATATATATATATATATACATATACAATAATACATTCAATAAATATTAAAGTCCTTACTCCATAAAGACCACAACATAGTTGTGTTGTAAAATCCAACATCCCATAGTCAAAACAATTCAATGGGGATGTAGGAGAGACAGAAGATGCCTGGCAAAACTCACACCTACTGCTAGATTGTCTCCAAATGACTTGGTAGTAACTGGAGAGAAGCCGAACCATGAAATAAGTGAGAACAGACAAACGGTAATATTTAGAAAGTGGAACAGAAGGAGAAAGTTCAGATTCCACGTTGGAATGTTTGCACCCACCTTAGGAATGCCAAGCCAGGGATGGAACGACAGCGTAAAACAAAAAAAGAGAACATCAGAAACGTCCACGCACCTCTCAGATAACTCACCGGGTAGGCGAATGGACACAGTGGGGTGATAAAGGGAGTAAAAGTTTTGTGACAGCCATAACAGCAGAGAAGAGTAAAGAGACATTGTTGAAGCCCAGTAACACAGGACACTTAAGACATACATACTATTATTGAGGTATCCGAGATATTCTCTCTTCTTTGCATGTATTGCAGCACCAGCAAAAATCCATTGTAAAAAGGCACATAGATGTAGACTTACAGGCAATCAATACCAGCTGAGAGATGGAGATACTGTTTTCGCCAGGAACAATCTGCCTGATAGATTTTCTAGTCCCAAGTGGTTATCCCTAAATAGATATACATGGAAACAAAACTAAATTGACTCAGTGAGCTGAAAAAAATACACTGGTTGATTAGATCACTAGGAATCTCTGGAGGCAAAGGTCTTTCCCCAGCTACCTACACTTAGTCCTGAATAAATATCAGAAGATGACTTTGAGTCTTAGTTGCACAATGCCTATAGCAGGAGGGGAAAATACTAAAACAAACACAGTACAATATTCCATATTGCAGAAATCTTGTCTGAGTCATACACTGAAGTAAGACTGTCACCCTAGAACAAAGATAAGGGGTGCAAATAACAAAAGTTGCTGGTGCATGAGACGTGCTGGTGGAGAGGTGGCTGAGAACCTCTCTAGGTTTCCTATCACTTCCAGTTATAGCATCCAATGCCATTCTCAGCAACCACCCTCTAATTGTGCAGCTCACAACACAGAGGAAACAATGACACACAGGCTCTGCTGTAATGGGAAGAACCAACCTAAACAGGGAGAGAGAGAAACACAGGTATTTATTCCAGAGGGGATGCTGCAGTCAGGTGAGTCATGGCAAACACAGTCTGCCCCTGCACTCAGGAGACTGACTGGACAGAGACAGACACTATCTATTGCATACTTTTGCTCTTGTTTAGAAGATTTCATTCTCTGTTGTCCCTTGCCATTCACACACACAAGCGCGCGCGCGCGCACACACACACACACACACACACACACACACACACGCACATACACACACGTACATCCCTTTGCTAGGTACTCTAAAGAACACAGTTTTGTCCGGTCTAAGTGTTCTGACATTTCTTAGGTTATGCTATTATAACTTTTTACTCTTCTCTCCTTTCATTATTCTTTAGAATAAGCTGTCCTGTATTCTCCATTCTTTAGTATATATCTTCTACTCATTTCTTCTTTTTATTTTCTCTGTTGCTTTAATATTAATTTCTAGCCACACTAAATTAATTTTTTTCTCTCCTCACCTTTGCAATTAGCATATTAATATAAGCCCTGCTGCCATGGTCTTTTCTGCACAAAAGTTGCTGGAGCTGAAGGAGAGCTTGGATGCTATCACTGTGTTTTCTAGATAGGACATCTCTCCACTTTGGTTGTTGCTAAAGTTATCATTCTGTCAGTGTGGGCTGCAATGTATTAGGTATACTTATCTTGCAGACTGAATTGCATTCATAGGGAAGTCAGGATGAAGGGCAAGATAACTTTATTATAATTTAATCCCACTTGGACATTTCAAATGTTGAAAACAAAGAACACAGTGATATTTTTTTTAAAAAAGTCAATGACAATAACAGATGTGAAAATCCCATTGCATGATAAACCAAGCTGACAAGACCAATTCTACGCTAATGTATTTTGGTGAGAGTGACTGAGTTTAAATCCCTGAAAAAAGTATTACAAGAATTTGAATAAAGTCAAAGTGAGCATAGATAAACCACTGAATAAAAGAGAACACAAAAAATAGTAGTACAAATATTAATGGTCTCAATTTTCTGACCCAAAGACACAGCCTTGCAGACTGGATTACAAAACAAATAACTGTTGCTTGAAAAGATGAACCTCACTGCTGATAGGAAACACTGCATTGTGTGAATGATGAAATGGGGCATGCCACACAACTGAAACTAGAAAGCAAACATGTCTTAACAATGCTTGCCAAAGTAAACTATAAGATAAAATTAGTCAAAATAGATTTATAGAAAAAAAATGGTGTGTTCATTTTCCTGAAGTGCCAATCCACACAAAGGATATAGCAATGTTAAGTATATTAGCATTGAATTTCAATGCTCTTGATTTCATGGACCAAGCATAATTAAATTCAAAGGCCCAGAATGACCCCAATATAACAAAAATTGGTGACTTCTATATTACACTCTCATCAATAGACATGATATCTAGAAAAAAAGACAAAAATGGACAAAGAAATCAGAAGTAAATGGCACTAAACATCAGTTGGATTTAGCAGGCCCAGCAGAATATTCCACTCCAACGTGGCCACATTACTTTCCTTAGTGCTGGGACAAAATGCATGTCAAAGAAATTAAGGCATGGAGAGTTTATTTTGGCTCGCAGCTCATGGGTATAGTTTGATGATGTTTTTTTGAATAATCTTCCTCACGCTCTGTCCAACATTTAATCCTATTTCCTTCCTTCAGGATAGTCTAACATTATTCTATGTTTTATTATCAATTAGATTAATTCCCTAGTCTCCAGATCTAAACCTAATCTCTACATACATATTTCCACCCCAGTTTCAACTTCTTTTTTGTCTAGTCTATTCTACTCGTTTATTCTATCATGTGGTTTGATTCACGTGCACACTGAAGATGCCTTCAGCTTCTGCTCCTGTGATCGTCCTACCCAGCTCTCCACTTGCATTGCTGTTTCTCACTTTTTCGTCATTTCTCAGCTCCACTACCAAAGGACCTTTCAGGGATACTTTTCTATCCTGGCCATTTTCTCTGTAACTTCATGTCTGGTTACCTTGGCTCACGCATTTCTGGGATCACCTCTTCTTTCTTTTTACTCTTTCAGGCTTCTTCCTTAAAATGAATCAGGTCCTTGGTGAGGAGGGTGTGTCTACTTTCTGCTTCATCATTTTCTGTGTGGACTCATCTGGACAAAAGTTGAGACTATGTGTCTTCCTAGCAGTGGGTGAAGTGACTGATGAGGAGTTTGAATTGTGATGCAAGACTAACCTCTTCTCTCCAGTATTCTAATCTTCTGAACCATTTACAACTTCCACATCCACTCAGTCTACTTCTATTAAAATAACAACAAAACAGATCTCTCAATTGATAGTGAAACATCATCAATTATGGAATAAAATATTTGAACAATAGCTTTTCCACAAAGTGAACCCAGTAAAAGCTTAAGACTCTATACTAAGTGTACCTTGCAGCTGGTTCTGCACTTGGACATAGGAAAAGAGTGTAACAAATGTGATTCCAATCTCAACATCACTCTGTTACAAATCTTTAAATTGGTGTAGTTGATGGAGTATATGCTAAAAATTACCCAGCAATATTGTAGTCTTTCACAATTTGGTCCAAATCTAATTTCTTGTGTTTGTTCCTTTCTGATCTTCTCAAGTCACTGCACACTATAGTAGTATCTTATCGAAACTGTTAAAAATACAAAAAAAATATTTAAAAAGTCAGTGTCAGCTTGAGGTCATCATTATATGGCTGCCTGCCTACATATTTTGCGTTTGGTAATTACTTGCCATAAATAACAATTGTATTTACTATCCTTAGTGTTCTTACCCTTTCTTCAAATTCCAGTGAAGATGTCCCATGATGTATTAAAGAATGTTTGATACCACAGACAAGAGTATCCATGTATTTTAATTTAACACTAGGACCAGAGTCCTTTCACCTTTATATAAGCTTATCACCAGCAGCTATGACAGGGCATGATGAGTGAATGATGCACTTACATTCAGCTGTAGAGGAAACCGGCACATACTCTGGATAATATAATATCGAGGGGCTTAGTTGTTCTGTCTACCCATGACCCTTATCTCTGTCTCACGCGTTGCCCCAGTACTCACCCCCTTTCTTATCTCTCATCTTCCCTTTCTTAATCTCCTCTGCTCCTCTCCTTATGCGTGTCTCTGCCTGTGTGTGATTTGAGGGTGGTTATAGTCAAAGAGGAGACCGATTTCTTATTTCTACAAGTTAGATTTTTTTATTTTATAAAGATTAAAAGCTGAAATAACTTTCAGAATATTTGAGGCCACAAATAGATAACTTCAGCACTATGTTCAGTATATACCTCAATAGCTGTCTCAAAACTAAATGGATTATTTACAGTTTTAGTAAGAAGGAGTTAATAAAGAGAAATGCTGTCATGTATTTACTTTTATTAATTTTCCAAGATTTATTCATATTTTGCAAGATTTGTAATAAAATTTTCATAAGATTTACAAGTACATACTGGCAAAGTCTCAAAGAATCTCAGCTCACAGTAAACATGCAGCCTTGTCTCTTCATGAAAGCTTTCTCTGGCAGTTTCAGGGTACCTGTGCTTGTCTAAAAGTAATCCTCAAGTCTGTGGTCAGAAACTAAGCACCAGGCAGGTCAGGATAGTTGCTAAGGCGGTATAGGAGCAAAGAGAAATTGGAAGTTGGGAGACAAGCCCACATATCGCTCCTTTTTGATATTATAGCACCATCTCTTAACAGCAAGGCAAACTGCTTTTGTTTTCTTAAAAACATTTCATTTTCCTACTTAAATATGTGTTATTTTCAACTTATTCTCAGCTTACCAGGACCCTAGTTCTATAAACTGTATGTTCCTGATAAAACCCATAACCTTCTACTGACTATTTCCTTGACATCTAAATACACATGGCAGAAACTGAATATAGAAACACTGTGATGGCATCTGAAGACAAGGTCTTACAGGGAGAGAAACAGGTTTAAATAAGGTCATGAGGGTGGAGCCGATATGGTGGGGTTAGTGTCCTTAAAAGAGAGTGCTCATTTACTTTGCACAATAATGTGGGACAGCAAGGAGCCATAGACAGCACCCTCATTAAGAACATGACAAGGCTGCTGCCTTGACCTTCAACTTTAAGTCTCGAGAAAACATAAAAAATACATTTTGACTATTTGAGTCACCAGGTCTCTAGTATTTCAGTAGAAGCAGATAACTCGAAAATCCAATACCCAATCACACTTCCTAAACATTCTAAGTCCTACTCAGACCTCAGTTTTCAACTTTTTTAATTTATACTAAAGAAATCTGCAATGTCACCCCAACTGAATACCTATAATCTATAACTAATACTATTTGCTGCCTAACCTTGTCACCTCAGGAGTAATACATACAATAGTATCCTGTGACTGCCCACTAAGTGTATGGATCCTTCCAGAAATCACACGTTTGCAAAAGCAAGACCTCCTCCATCTACATGGCTCGGCATTCATGCCCAAGTCTTAGCAGAGCCTGGATATGACAGACGCTCATGATGAATGAGGACATAGTAGAAGGAAGAGCATTTAAAACTTCATGCTTCTTTCCTATTTACATGTCAATAAAGTTTACTAGAGCAGAGAGAGAGACTGGGGTTTTGAAAACCCCACTCAAAGCAACATCTGGGGTCTAGATCTTTCACTTATAAAATGTATTAAAAGTTGTCCAATAATTATTATCTGCATTATTAATTTATTAGACAACACCATTTATAAACTAGTTTAAGCTTTCCATGATAAAAATGATTTAAAAACAATAGACATAAAATTTGAATCATATAAAATGCATGAAATTCTTAGGAGTCATTGAAAAGTAATACTTTTAATCTAACAATATTTCTAGGGACACACTTAGTATTAGCTATTAATACTTACTGTGGGGAAACTAAATGTTATACATTAAAATTGTTATAAACTGGAAGTTATACTCAGTCTCTACATTGTATCAGTCCTGTTGAATTTAGCGGATTTAGTACCATGCTAATAATTTTGAAGTAATCCAACCTTCCATAGTATATAACAGTTACCTCTTTATTTACTTAATGCTTGTTGAGCACCAGTTAGGCTAGCTTTCCATCTCAAGATGGATACCATTTTCTACTCCTTTACATCTAGTTTACAATAATGCTAAAATTTTAATTTTATGTTTTTAATTTTTCAAGAAGTTCTCAATTTCCTGGGTTTGCCTACACCACAGCACTTTTCCTTAGATTCCTACATTCACAAAAGAACAAGGTCCTGTGGGAGCAGCCAACTTACATTAAGCCACTCCCAAAGTGCAAGGTACTATGGGATCAGCCACCTTACATTCCTTCATTCATAAACTGCAAGGCACTGTGGGATCGGCAAGAGGTACTCAGATAAGCAAATCAGATATTCTTAGACTTGCAAAGAACTTGATTTCTATCTAAGTTACACGCTTTATATATCTAATAAGGTTTTTACTAATGAATTCAGAACTTTGGGGCTAGAACTAAAATAACAAGAATGTAATCAATTTCGATGGGCATCCTATAAGAGGGATCATGAGAGGAGAAACATTTTAAAGAAAAGAGAAGAGTATATTCGAATATCCTGGGATCAAAGTATATACGTTGAAGACTAGAGAGGTAAGGCTGAGCACCCAAGGAGGACTGAGCTATACAACATTCAGAAGTATGTATACTGGTTAATAGCTTGAGCTTTTCCATTTAAAAAGCGTGCATTTTAAATTTACAAAGTATTTATTTCCAGTTTCTTTTCTTATTTACTACTTTTTGATTGTGGTTAACCACGAGTAATAGGAAGAGCATATAAATTCTACAAAAATAAACGATCACAAGAGTACATTGGCATGGAAGTAGAAGAGATCATAGGGCTAATGGGATTGGGAATTAGTGATCCCATTGCTAGCCTCCAGGCTGTATTTGTGCCTAAATTAATTTAATAAAAGTGAGTAATGACATATGCTAATTCACACACTGATATTTGTCAGAGCAAATACGGATGTGAGTATGAATTATTTTAAGTCATGCTATCATAAATCAAGGGTGATAGATATTTGAAGTAAAAAGCACTTCTCCGTGGAAAATACAGCCATTGTAAACATTGTGATGAAATATTTCCTAAGGTTATCTTATTGCATTACTGCAATTTGCTTCACAAACCTACATGTATCTCTAAAATTTCTTTCTATGATCTAGAGAAAGCTCTACAAAATGGTGTTTTGTGGCATAAATGTGATAAGAAGATAAATAACAGACAATAAGAAATTGTTAGAGTAAAACAATAGAGTGTTCCTATTAAAATTTTAAATCTTAAAATGGTAGTCTGAAGCCAAGTAATGCCCCTTAAAGAAGAAATTTGCTGACAGTTGCTGGACCATGCACAAACATGGTTTTGTTGATCCAAACTTCTCCGTTAGGTACCAAAATGTAACATCTGCTACTGATACAATGAGCCAATAATTGAAGTATATAGCATATCCTCACCTGGGTTTCACTACTGTTTTATTTATTCTTGCCCAACCATGAAGATAAACTTTACTAAATACATGCAATATTCTGTCAGTTCCAGAGAAGCAGTTTTCCTTGCACAGATGGCTGGAGGATTGAACACCTGGATCATTTCAAGGCCGCAGAATTACAGTCAGAGTAGTTATATGATCTATGAAATTAGTCCATATAGACTAAAGACATCCTCCTCTGGAACACTCAGGTGGCCAAGCCGTCTTCCTATCCACCACTGCTGAAAAACAACACTATCTCATTATTAACATGGAGGTTTGTATCCATTCATCATTCCCCCAAAGACTTCACACTCTTTTTTAAACCTTAATCCAAAACAAAACATTATGATACATGTAGGAATTGCAACGGGACACTTATCTGTCTTTCATTTTTGCCAGTGTATCTGACTATGAAGTACATGACTGTTCTTATGTTTGTGGACACTTCTGTGTGTCTTCATGTGGTGAGGTTAATTTGGAGTGTCTTCCTTTATTGCATTAAATCTTATGTACTGAGGCAAGGACTCCCATGTGAATCCAGAACTCACAGGCTCAGCCAGTCTAGCTTGTCTACAGCTGCAGGGATCCACCAGGATCTGCCGTCTCTGTCTCCTGAAAGTGGAGACTACAAGCATGCCACAACGGTTGTTTGATGCTTACCCGGGTGCTAACTCTCTCAATACCAGTTTTCCAGCTTTCAGAAAAAGCACATTACTCACTGAGCCATGCCCTTAGCCCCAACATTTATTTTTTAATACTGTGTGAATTCCTACTTTCTAAAGACTCACTTCAACAAATTTAATCTCATTTAGCAGCCTTCTGGTGGTCTATCTTAATTCTCAGTTTGGTTGGACTATGGAAGGTTCCAGATTATTAAGGAATATGCCAGTGTATGTCTTCGAGTCTATTTATTTACAGATTTAACTGAATGTGAATGCAACCAGCCAGTAGGCTCTTGCCTATACGGAATAAGATGGGGAAAGAAGAAAGCCTGACAGCCTAGGCATTATGTTCTCTCTGTCTCTGTTTCTTCTCCTCCATGACATATGACACCTTGCTCTCATTCTCCCTCGCTGCTATAATGCAAGCAACTCCTGAAACCATAAGGCAAAATAAATCTTTCCCCAATTAAGATGTTTGTGCAAGTATTTTGTCACAGCAAGTAAAAACTAAAGCACTTTAAATTTATCATTTCTTTATAGTGCACTGTTTACTTAGAAACATGTATTTATAAGTGCATTGTCTTATCCATCATCATTTACCAAGTAAATTTTATGCATTTCCTAAGATACTTAGTGTGTGCTCCTGGGGGTATGCAAAGGTTTATGACCATCTAACAATCATATCTTTTGTAGTATACCATATAATAACCCATTGTGTTAAATCCTAGCAGTACTTGGTAGCTTTTATTGTATGATTTACATTCTGGCTTAGGAAGCTTATAAGTAACAAATCATTTCATTCACAAACAATTGATTATACAAGGGTCATTATTAGTTAAGTTCTATTGTGAGTAGATGGTGATGGAAATTACTTTAGTAGCTTGCATATGGTCAGTATCGTTAGGCACAGAAGCAAGTTTGAACTGAGGGCATCTTTCTCTAAATTGTCCACCTGATACCACACTTCTATACTGCCTTTTCTTAATCTTCTGTATTTTAAAGAAAAGTTGAATTCTTGATTTAATATAGCAATGCTCCCTTTTAAATATGTAACAGTGTTTACATTGAAACACTAGCACATTTTTTACAGTTAGGCTGATCTTACACATGGGATACATAAGCTTCATAATCTCTGCTTATGTACATACTATTTATGGAAAGCCAGAAAACAACACACAAAATAACATAACACGTACTGTTCGCTAAAATGCAGTTCTATCAGTTACCTCTACAGACCTTTAAAGAATTTAAATATTAAAATTGTGTTAAGCCTGTATAAGAATGCATATTTTATTCCTAATAATGTATGTATGCTTTCTAACCCAGAGTTTAACTCAAATTACACAGCCCTTCATTGGCTCAGCGGGAGTCTTCTGCTTTTGCTCCAATGTGTGGCAGTAATGTTTCATGACTGACAATTATGCCATAATGAAAAACAAGTCACAATTAATAAAAATCAAAATGAATACCTGCTAGATTCATTTAATGATTTAACAAATTAGAAGAGAGTTTTATGAAAAGACCTATACAAGCAAAGGACTCAATTTCCAATTAGAATCAGCATTCATGATTCATCAAACTCCTAAGGGTAAGGAGAAAAACTAATCAGCCATTTTCTTTTTTACATTCTCCTCTACCCATATAGGGCACTGACTTTCAAAAGAAAATCATGGTGAATGCATCTCTTAACTATGGGTTACTCAAGCTAGAAATACCTTTGTGAGACAACTGGTGAGTCATGAAAACTAATTCACGTGTAAGATCAAATATTTACTATGGTATATCCTTGCCACTGTTGGAAGCTTGTTTTCTAATTACGTATTCATACAGAAAAATTATAATTAGTGACAATCATACTCATTAAATGAATAGCTGTATCATTAGAACAGCATTATTGGGTAAACTATACTAAGCACTCACTCCTTGCCTGGGATGTTCTAAATTTCCATTAGCTTTCAACTCATTCAGTCCTAACAATGACACTACATTAGTACTGTTGCAAACATGCCCCAGATCAGTCATTGCTTGGAATAATATATGAACTTAAATGGACGTTTAGCCAACATATTGGACTAAATATTTAGATTGCTTTTTATCATCATATTTATAAACTATTTATTTTCAATTTTACTCTATTATGAATAACAGTATAACAAGCACACCTGTACCCACTACTTCTTGAATTTGCTCAAGTATCTTGAAGATAAATTTCTGGAGAAGAAATGCCAGATCAAAGGACCTGTATGCCAATCTTGTCAGATATGTAGGTGAAAATTGCTCTGACTTACAACTTTATAAGTTTACATTTTCCTTTTTTTTATTTTTTGTTTCTTTGAGACAGGGTTTTTCTGTGTCTAACAATTCTGGCTGTCTGGGCACTTGCTTTGTAGACTAGACAGGCCTCAAAACCTGAGATCCACCTGCCTCTGCCTTTGCCTCTGGTGTCCTGGGATTAAAGATGTGCACCGCCACCATCTGGCTAATTTGTATTTTTTAATTGAGAAAGAGAACATTTTATTACAGAAAATTAGGAAAATGAATTCACATATTTTGGGGTATTCTTCTCAAACCTACTTTCACTGACACAATGAAGAATCTGGACATAGAACATAGGTGGTACTGATTACCTTTGAAATCAGCACGGGATATAAATTGTTTGCATTTCAATTCGTGTTGTTTTGAGTGAGAGGGTCAAATACACACCGCTTTCAATACACTAAGTCCATTTACTCTTCTGCCTTTAATACTCTAACCTCTTTCTTTACCGAGGTAAAAGTCCCACTGGTTATTGTTTGTGTTTTTTTTTAATTATTGATTTGTGGGTTGATTGTTCTCAGCTAATGAATTACTTTTTAATATGGAAAGAGTTCAATTATTAGGTCTGTTGATAATAAAATAAACACCTGACCCTAAAACTTAGCTACTTTTTAAAACTATAAATGTAAATATGAAGAGAAGATTTCAATCTCGATTTAAAATCTAATCATTATTTCAAAAAATCACTATTTCGAATAAATTATTAGATCTCCTCTTACATATAAGTGGGCTTGATTAAAGTTATTTTAAAGTAAGCACATGAACATGATATATGATTTTAAACTTTATAGTACAGATAATAATGAAACAATTAAGAAGTTTGACTATAGTATAGAAATAGCAGATGTAAGAAGTTCATAGAATGTATTGGACTTCAATATTGTGTTCTAACAGGTCAAGTTGCAATTGATCTTCTAGTACTTTAATGCTCACGTAGCATTATTAACATATTGAATTGATCACACTGGAGAGGATGTTCTGGAAACATGATGTGTAACTGGATATCTAACTTTTAAACATCATTTTGTGATAGTTATTCATTTTCCAAAGAAGAGCAATAGTTCAAATAGTTTCCTTCTTTGGAAAAAGAATAACTATCACGAAATGATCTTTAAAAGTTAGATATCCAGTTACAATAGTTCAAATAGATGAAGTGATATTAAACAAACAGAGTTAGAACTTGATTTACAAAGAAAGTCTATCTGGAACTTTGAAACAGAATTTAATCACTCTTAAAATTTTCATTTACCTTTATAATTTCCATTCAAATATTTAAAGAAGAGTATTTTAAACAGAAATCTTGATAAATTTTTATTTAATTAATGGGAACTATACACAATGTTAAAAGGCATGAAACTAAAATGAAAGGACATTATTTTAGGACAAAGAAATTAAAATTCTTTCAACAGGAAAAATTTCAAAGTCAAGTGACCATGAAACTCACTTATATATAAAATTTCTATTTCTGGCTATGAGTAATCAGAAAATAAGCCACTTTTCTATTTTTCCAAAGATATTTTTAAAGATTTATCCATGTAGAAAAGGTCTATTCACATTTATAATCTGGATTTATGACTTTGGACCCTGACACTTTTAAAACAAGCCTTATTATTGCTTTCAGTTAACATTATTCCCACTCAATCTGCTTTCAGAATCATTAAATTATATTTATGGACTGACCAAGCATATAACCAGCAATTTTGATAACTGTGTTTTCTCCTGCCTTAGGTCATTAAAGAACTGAACATTTTAGAAAGAAATAAAACATTTTATGCTTTATAGGGAAAGAGAGGAGATCAAGGGGCCACAGTTCTTGTCGCTCCCTGTAAAAGCCTGGACCATTGTCTCCTTTTTTATAATCTGCTTAAGTATTGATACATTCCAAAAATTATCTAGACTTCTTTTCCTAACCCTATCTTAATTGCATTAGTTTCTAACACCCATAAAGAGTTTATATTCATGACTCTTTTAATTACAATTAACTGTCCCATTGCCACCTTGGGCTCCTTAAATCATGTAACTGTGTAAATTTATTGAATTGTCCATGTCTCTAAATTAACACATTGTAAATTGCATAGGCAGTGATAGAATTTACATATCTTTCTAAACTACATTTTCCTATCTACTTCCTTGGCGCCTTCAGTCAAGAGTATTTGCCTAGCCTAGTTCAGAATATCTAAGAAATGCACACTGGCACCTTGTCTGGAAAGGTAGAAGAAAGTATAACATTTTCCAGTTTTGTCAAGCATGCAATGAACTATGAGCACTCTTGCTACAAAGAACACTCTTTCAGTTCAAGAGAAGTTTGGATAGATTACCAGTAAAACGTACTATTGCACGTTAGAAAATCTTTGATATCCAGCATCCACAAATTTCACAAATGCTTTCAAATTAATTCCATCTTATTTCAGCACGAGACCCAAGAATCTATTTATTTAGCTTTAATAAATAGAGGTCATGTTAATTTCACCAAGAAGTTAAGCAAACGGACAAAATGACAAGTTTGACAAGGACACATATGTTACACCTTAACCTGTGGTGTCTTTGATGAGAAAACATACAGAAATACAGGTACATGTGTAAACATACACACACATAAACATACTCACTTTACACATACAAACAAACATACATACATCCCCTGTCACATCACAGTCATTTTAAAAAACTTTGAAATCATGATTTAATTGAAGTTGTCATTTTCCTGGATATATATTTTTTAATGAAAATATAAATACACTTTATAGACACTTTTAAAAATAATCTAATGTCTTATGGGTGCCACAGATCACCATACAGCAATGAACATCTTAAAAGAACTCAATGATCACAGACAACAGGGTTGACTGTTTAATAAGAAGTCTTTAAGTGGGGCACAGAATAGTCACGATGAGAATGTAATTAACCTGGGAATACCGGGTATCATGGGGCCGAGAAAAAATAGTGATGATAAAATTTGGGAGTATTTAGCTATATAAAGTAAACAAACAGCAATCAAATATTTTATTAAGTAAAGATCAAGCATTAGAGACTGAGAGATGATGAACATTTAATTTACAAAACATGAATATATTTTGAAAAAAAATCTATTGCTTTTCTTACATATAAATACATCCTTATATGTTTTATAAATTTGTTTCATTGTTCAAAACGTGCAAATAAGTATATTATACTTTCTAGAAAGTTGTATAATGAAAGTGCAAACAGTAAAGTTGAAGTTATTTGTGGTTGATCAAAAGATCTATTTTAGTGCTGAATTCAAATGTTTGATTACAGGAAACATTACTTTTAATTGTCTGTCACACTACAAAACCCCAGGTATTCAGAAATAATATAGGTTTGTATCTTTTATATTAACTTAAAAGTTATAATTAGATAAAATGAGAAACATTTGGCTGAAATGTGCCTCCAGAGGTCAGTTAGTCCATTCCTGCTTCCAACAACCTTCAAGGACTTCATTTAAGGCATATGTCTAACTATTCCTGTGCTTTTTGCCAAGCAATTCAAGTTCCTGATGTTTTGAGATAACAAATTACCCTCCAACAAACTGGATTAGCTGCCCCAGCTGATGGAGCTGGTCAAGAGTGACAGGCTCTGTCAGGAAGACATTTCATATTTACATCATTTAAATGGAATGCCTTTATTGCAATTAGCTTAATTTTATATTTACTTCACTTGTAATCACAATTAATGACTGAATAGAATATCATCAGACTCTTCCTTAATCTGACTATATAGTTCCTTACTGAACTTACTGAAATTTTAGTCAATAACCCATTCTAGAGAAAGAGAGTGTGTAACATATTTGTATTCTCTAGGCAATGTAAACTGATGGTTAAAAAAAATAAAACACGGATCATTATCAGATAAAAACCTATATTAATCTCTAAAATAAGATTTGCTGTACTATTTTTTAAATCATCACTCTCACAAATTTTTATCATGAAATCTACCATGAAATATTTTATTACTAACACAGATGAAAGCATGTGAAAATGTGTCCCTCTAGTTAGAGAATCAAGAATGATACTATTATTTCTTTCTAGTATTATCAATTTAAACTCTGAAACATAGAATCACTGGTAGTATCTAATGTTCAAAATATCAAGATAAAATTGAAAGTCAGAACATGCCTTAAATCTGTAAAAATGAAAAGCAACAACATTTTAAAATACTCAATCAGTTGCTATGTTTTTTTAAATTGATATTATATGGAAGCAGAGTGAAAGACATTTAAGTGTCTTTAGTTTGAGATGAATTTTTAAAGTTTTCTTCACTGGTGGTGGACAGTGTTCTAAAGTAGAGCACCTAACAAAGCAAGCAGATCCAAATTATTCTCAGAGGCACTGAGTGATCTTCAAGGTGAAATATTAGAAGTGACATTATGAAATATAAATAATGTGACTGAAGGCGCCTAATGTTCTGATACACAGCAATATGTTCCCACTCATTAAAGTCTAATTCTAGAGCATTGACAGTTAACAACCTTGAGAAATAAGACATTGAATTTCAATCTTATAATAATTTTTGGTGATATATCTTTGCAGTATCTCACAGACACCACCAAGACAATATTCAACCTCAATTCAACATCTTCCTGCACATGCCTAGAACCCTCTATCTTGGTGAAAAGAGTTGTACTCACACTAGTTACTCAACTGAGCAAGGTCACATCCTAGCTGATATAGACATCACTGAGACCTAAAATGATCTACACAACCAAAATTATTGTTCAGTGGTGGTTACCATCTTTCTTACTCACAGTATTGGTGACATTAGACCACACAAATACATGATGGATTCTTTCTCTTCCACAGTAAAGATAGATATGTCTTTATTGCTATCTAATCCACTGGTTATTCTACCCCCCATTAGTGATCTCTAGTGTCATTTTCTTTGAAGACTTCATTAATATTTTTAATTATACAAATTAAATTACAATACGATCAAAACATTATATCTTTAAATTGCCAGCCTTATTCCTTTCAATCCATTCCATTTTTGAAATACTTACAAACTTCTTTATTGAGAAGGACAAATAAAAGTCTCAATAATAAGACTCCTCCTTTTCCCAAATTGTAAACAATCTTATAGCCCACCATTTGCATACTTTAGTGAACGTGAACATTTAGTTCACACGTAGCAGTGAAATAGTAAGTATTATAAAAAACATTAATTTGAGTCAGTATGCTTAAAATTGAAGTATAAATTTTGCATCTTCACTGTAAGACTTATATCCCAAATAATCATATAGTAACTCTTAAGGTTCACAGCTACAGAGGGGATTAGCGGTACAAATCTGCAATGCCAGCACCTTTTTCTAACCGCCATACTACTAAATATCAAACATTACTTTTTCATAATAAGGATCTGAAGATTCAAATAAGGATATCCTCATTTTTTCTGCTAGTTAAACCATTTTAGATACAATGTTAATAATCACGATACTATTCCCTCATAAGGTTAGGCACAAATTTACTGAGAGCACTTTTGTGTATGTTTTTAGCTATCTGTAGTCATTATATACTAGAGAGTCATTTATGATTTATTTTATAGGTTATTTTGTGCTGAATCTTCATTCTGAGTGAAGACAACTGAAAATGCTATGATCAACCTGGACAGCTTCTTTGTTTTTAGAATCTGAGACCAATGACACACAAACATTTCCAACTCAAACCTGACTAAAGATTATCTGCATATTTGTCAGGACACTACAGTGTACGTTGCTGCCCTGCAAGTCAATGTCAGCCTGTTAAAACTCAGGTACCTTGATTTGAGAAAAAAAATCAAACCAGTATCACATGTTAATAACGAAAAGCTTGTATACTAAATTATGACACAAATCACAGTTAAATGAGGCATGTTTTCACACACACACACAAAAGATATGCTAAAATCCCAAGGAAGTTGTCATTTCAGAAATTCAGAAATGCAATTTTGTTTTATTAATTCTGAAACGACTTTCAAAATTGTGTTGTTAAAATGGGCAGAAATTCAATAACATAATATCCTCATGCATTCTAGTCATAATTTTTGAACTAATCAGTTTACTGCTTAAAGGGCTTTTTTCAAAATTCTAAATAGGTTCCTTTACTTACTAAAAAAAATAAATAGGTTGTGCTAAGTCTATCACTTGCTAGTACACATGACTCTACTTAATATCAGTCTAAGCTGCTAGATCCTCAACATGAGACAATACTATGTTCATTTACATGACTTTTATACTACGGAAGCCTATGTCTTACCCTTATTTCCTGGTTCTTTAAACTATCCAAATTAATGCATTTCAAACTTTTAGGATGCTAAAGCTGCCCGGGTCAGCAGTTTTCAGTAACTGGTGCAAGCAACATCCAAGCCATGCCACTGCAAGAGTTATAACTTGACTTTTGAAAAACTATTAAGAAAAAGATTTTTTTAAAAAAAAATATGACCAGAAACAGAAAATTGTACAATACTTTGGGAGAGTTATCTTTTCTTTCATTTCCTCTTTGTATTCAACCTTTGCAGTGAGGACAGACTTAATTCTTCCAATAAGAATAAAGCCACCCATTGCTAATATTTAACATTTACTCAAGCATTGAGGTAGCAACCCATACATATATTCCTGTTTCTCCCTTAAATTATAGCAATTATATTCTCATCCATGAACACTGAGGTTGTAATATAGTACAGACTATATTTTTGTGGTTTCTGAATATAGATTCTCTCTATATATTAACTTTGTAATAATATTTTCTTAGGATTTTTGAATTACTGGACTTAAAAACATTGGACAAGTTATGAGAAACATGGAAAAGGAAGACAAATAGAATTATAGAATAATGATGTCTTTGATCTTAAGCCTTTTCATCTTCCATAGTCTTATTATGGACTGAGGCCATATTTGTGAAGGATTCTCAGTGGAATGCCTAGGAGGACTCTCAGCAGCTACACCCTATACCCACAAGGAGAATGGCTTTATGGGATTCTCTTCTACTTCCCTTGATATCTGTAAATTTACACAGTTACACTGTGCACCAATCAATAGCATAATTTGCTCACCATAGGGAAGAAGGAGATACCCTCTGATACTTCTTATTTTGAAGTAACTCAAGTTGTTTTATATTCCCTAAACTATATTGATCCATAAAGCTAATGATAGTTTTTGCTAAAGCTCCCTTCTGTAAACTCTGTCACAGAGGAAATCTTGAAAAATTACCATTAACGGCAGGGAAAGTGTGGGAAATCTATTTCACTGTGTAGCTTCTTTGCCAGCTCCTGCTATGTACAAAATAAGCAAAACCTACATTTTTTTTTTCCTCCTGGGTTTGTATAAGACTGGGCTGATGTGGCAGCAATGAAGATGCCTTTTACTTAATCCTTTAGGGTGTTTCAGCTCTCTCCCCACACATTTGCCTTCCTCTCCATTAGGTGAGTGAGCTGTAACAGATGATGTGGCTTTCCTCAACTTTCCCACTGCAGCAGAATCTAAATGGAAGGCTGCCACTCTGCAGGCTCAAGTGATGCCATCTGCTTTTCCTTTGGGGAAAGTGCATATAAAACTGCAGGTGATTGGAGTTATTTTATAAAGAGAAACTATCTGTTTTCCCTGGTTTCTAGTTTGATCCCTGTTGGAGGACACAAGGATACAAACAAGAAGTCAACAAATAAATAAATACATATATACATACATAAAGCTTTGATGTGAGAATACTCAACTGAAATAACAATAAATTGAACAAATGCACAGGGGTGGGGAAAATTCAACAGAAGCACATTTTCTATGAATAATCTAATACACCAAAAGCAAGTTTCTTTTTATGAAAATTATGATGATCTTATAATAAGAACATCATAGTTCTTTAAGAAATAATAGTTATTCATATGTGAAATAAGATATCTATATATAAATGATGCAAAACTATACAACAAAACTTCATATTTAACGAACAACTCAATAGTGACAATAACAAATACCTGTCTTTTCCTTTTACCTACCAATGAAATCACCCATCAAGGAAATCAAGTATATTAGTATTTTATCATTTTTAATATTAGAAAATATGCATTTACCATTAAGGTTTCAATGGGGCAATAATGTTTATAGTGGATTTTCAAGACTGTTGAGTATCTAGTTTATCTAGGTTCAAGAGATGAGTTCTCCTTCCGACTCTATATCCACATCATTGTTTTGACTATGGCCCAGATGTAATGCACAACCTAGTAAACCAGCACAGCTGGGAATTAACAGCTTAATAAAAGTGACTTTAAGGTGCATTAAATTAGGATTTTAGATGTCTTTTACCTTTGATGCATAAATGCCAACAAAAATATAAATCTGTTGCTAGTATTTTATAGCCTTAACAAACATTAAAAAGCTAGAAATATTTATTCATAAACACATATTATAAGTTGAACAGTGGAAGACAAAGCCAGGGAAACAAAGATGGTAGAAGAGTAGTATATAGATAGTGATCTAAAGAAATATATATATAATTTTCTGAGTTAATAACCATTTTTCAGGCCAAATCTGGCCTACTGCTGGCTTTATGAACATAAAAAAATATCTATTCAGAGAGAACTAGATCACTAAGTTATACTATTTCCTCCAGGGATGTATATCACATGATGTTATTTTGCTAACCTAACAATGTACAGTTGATGACAGATTAGTGCTGACAACACACAAGAACCTGTTCACTGAGACCATAAACCTGTGAAGAATTGCCAAACAATAATTGAGTTTACCCTACTGAGATGTTCATGTGCCAAACACAATAGTACAGGTCTGATACATGTAGAGGTGAAATCAAGATAGAGATCCTTGGAGACAGCACTGCTTAAAAATTAGCATAATAATTACAAAGAAAAATTAATTATGATCTTCCTCACTAATGTAAATGTTTGTAACGATAGATTAATAATACTAAATAAAAGTATTATCATCGACTTTAAAAATAATGTAAAATGATATAATTATATTTATGAAAAAAGATTAGGAAACTTTTAGGGTCTAAGTTTATATGGACTAAATTATTTTCATCTCATTTTTGTTTTCTTTCTGACTTACTTCAAATTCATTTTAAGAAATGATTTTGATGCATTTTATTCTTGAGGATTTTATACCTGTATAGAAAAATATTAATATTCCTACTCAGTTTCTCAGTTTCCAGCTATCTCAGTATACACCCTAATCAACATCATCTGAATTTTACATCTTCTATTTTTAGCAATGCAGTAAGTCCAATTAGCACTGCCCATGAGTGCATGGGTGTGGGTCTATCTACTGGAGCACGTGGTCACATCTTCTGTAGCCAAACTGGTCTTGCAACCACAATCTTCCTGATTATTTTTCTATTCTTGAACTATACTCAGGTTTACTGTACCTACCAAGTTTCTAAAATCTTAAGATATTAAAAACTTAAACTTTGCACAGATGTTATCTATATTTGACTTATACAAAAATAAAAATGTTTTAAATACATATATATTTAAAGTTAAAAGATAACACAATACACTATTTGAGAAGATAGCTTTTAATACAATTAATTATGAAATCTATGTAAAATTTAAAATGTTAGATGATAATAGAAATGTGTGGATAAATCTACCATTATTGTATTAATGGTGAATTTCTATTAGAGGAATCAGTACAATCTTCATTTGTCAGGTAAATAGTAATTTGGTAACAAAATTTCTCTTTCTAAAAAAGATAAACTTGATATATTTGAAAAGCATCAGAACAACAAGATTTTTCACTTGTAAGTTGCACTGAACTGATAAAGGTTTTCAGAAAGTTATATTCTTTAAATGGCAAATTAAGAAAACTACCAAGAGTGTGTGTGTGTGTGTATGTGTGTGTGTATACTTTCAGCAGTTCAGTAACATTAGCTTTTCCATTAGTATATGGTTAAGACTAAATGAGAAACCAGGTCTGCATTATTTTTTGGCTATTACTCTACATCCCATAGAAACGCTGACAGTACACACACACACACACACACACACACACACACACACACACACACGTTTCAAAAATCCTGACTTGGCTTTACTCTGAGGACATAGAATTTTATTCAAATTTGTTATGGATATTCATAGTTTATTTCCCTATAATTTCTAAAGAGAGTAAACGTGTTATTCTACCAAGTTCAGGTGGTATAAAGATCCAGGCTTGTAAATTCCTAAATGTACATGGCTTGATTATTTTGGATGAGATTGTGTACATCTTTATAGAAAGCCCTTAGTAAAATATATATTCCACACTCAGTTTTACTATCATGGTTATTAACTTAGGTGTTTGCAAATGACTGAAGTTGGAACCACAGTGACACTCTCACTGACACCATAGCATCCATACTTCATGTATATATTAACCACCTACAAAACTGCTTAATTGACCTTCACTAGTTCATTACTCTTTTGAAAACATTGTCAGTGAAGACTGTGGTTCCAACTCATTGATAGGTAAGAAAATGTCAGGTTTTGGAAGCAAACAAAAATAATGGGAAGGGAGTAACAAATTATGTGTAAGACTCATGCGATGTAAGCATGAAACCTAAAGTTCAAACCCTAGTAACCACATATAAAGCTTACTGTGTGCATACATTCACATGTGCAAACCTCATCTCATTAAGAACTAGGGACAAGAACATCACTGAAGTGTGCTTGCTTCCAACCTCACTCCAGGTTCAATGAGAGACTCTATCTCAGGGATATAAGACTGAAAATGAGACAGCAAAAATCAAGTTCCTTCTATGTCCCTAGTGTGCACATAGACCTGTACATCTGTACACTTATGAATACAGCACACACACACACAAAAGTACACACAAGCATTTACACACAGTGAGAGAAGAAGACAAAGGCAGAAGAGAGATAGAGACAGAAAGAGACAGGGAGAGAGAGGAAGAAGGAGGGAGCAGGAGGGAGAGGGAGCTATAATTCAGAAATGATTAGGATTTATTTCATTTTTCTTCATAATTGTGAATTCAAAGCTTTTTTCTTTAGAAAAAAAATTAGAAATATTTTTTCTGTAGATAACTGGGTGGGGGAATCCTACCTAATTAGCATCAAACAACTAATTAATTAGCATGTAGCATACCTATAATTAGAAAATATTAACTAGAGTCTGTACCAGAGTGATTTTATAAACCTGGCCTGAGGAATCAATTAGTCAGTTGGGTAGCACTTGTGTCTGAGTTTAAACACAGCAATTCTAAAATATCTCTCTGAAAAGAACTGTCAAGAATGTGAATGCCTTTGGGTATGAATTGAAAGGAGCCAAAACCACAACAAATAAATCTTCAGAAAACATTCATTTTACATTTCTCTATTCTCAAAATCAGTCAATTAAGAGACTTTGCTTAAAACTCAAGGTAAAAGTTTTCTTAATTCTATAAATTTTTTGTTTAATATATATTTATTTCATCTACCTTATGAATGTATAAATAATAGCATGAAATCATAACTTTTAAATTATTTTTAAAACACATTTTAAAAGTTGCTGGGCCATTTTTTACACTACATGAAAACTACTCTACATTTATTATAATGTCCTAACAGAAATTGGGGCTGTTTATATTAGACCACACTTAGCAGAACAGCATCTAATAGAAACTGCTAAGTGGAGCCCAAGCTACTCAGTATTATATCCTGGATCAATAAAAGGCACATTCAGGCTAAAATATATTTTAAGGAATTTTACAATAATATCAAACTTCTTGACCATAACATATATGCAAAGGACCTAGGCCAGACCCCTACAGATTGGCTGATCCCTGTGGGCATCCATGAGTCCTGGTCAATTGATTCCGTATGCGTGTTCTGACCCCTCTGATTCCTCCAATCCTTCCTAGGCCTCCTCTTCAGGATTGCCCAGTATTTTGCTGTGGATTTGCAATTGCTCCCATCAGTAGCTGGATGAAGTTTCTCTGGTCTCTTTGGTGAGAACTCAGCTAGATTCCAGTTCCAGAACTCTCTGCAGACAGGATACGCTGTACACTAAAGGTTATATGGCTGGATTGGCATCCTAATCTTTCCACTTTGAGGCCTTGCATGGTTACAGAAGATGACCATCTCAGGCTGTGCGACAGGAGTCTTTGCTATGATTACTTTCATAGATTCCATCTAGCTCCCATTGCTCTAAAGTTCCACCTAGTCCTGAAATGTCCCTCAATTCCAATCGTTCCTCCCAGTACTTTTCTCCACCATTCACTATTGATCCTTTATGTTCCCAACCCCTCTTGATATGGGTTCCAGTTCTAACTGATACTGCTCTCTTGGGCTGGCAGGATTGCTCAGTAGGTGCAGTCACTGCTGTAAAGTCTGCCCACTTAAGTCTAAGAGCCAGAATACGTCTGGCAGAAGTAAAAAGTCTACTTGCTCTGGCCTCCACATCTTCACTACAGAATACACATCTGTGCCAGATATATAAATTATTCTCAAATTTAAAATTGTGTTGTTAGTACAGAGAAATGGTTTTGCTTTAAATATTTTACAAAACAATAGTTTTTGTTTTGAATGAAATATGAATTTTCCAATATCTGTCTTTTATATAAAATAATTGTAGGGTTTGATTTACTTATGTATCAATTTGTGAACAATTTAAAACATAACATTAACATTTTGGGTTTTTCTCATTTATTAAAAATCTTTCATTTTATCCTTAAAGCTGACATTAATATTAATGGAATCAAGGATCTAAATCTAATCTGTTTTTCTTCTGATATTTTTTGATAAAATGTCAAAACATTTTTTTTCTCTAAAAATACAAAAGAGGAGCTAAAGGGATTGCTTCGTAGTTAAAAGCACCAATGCTTCAGCAGGGGACCAAAGTCTCATTCCCAGCACCCACACCACTGCTCACAACCACCTGTAGCTCTAGTTGCAGGAAATCTGACCCCTTTCTCTGACCTTGCCAGAAACAAATTATGCATATACATACTTGAAGGCTAAGTACTTATACAAATCAAATAATACAATAAAAAATGCAAAATTGTGAATATGGATTAAATCAAGTTATGTTTTTAGAAATATAACATAAAACTCTTAGTAAAAATTAACCTATACAAATTCTCAATTCTAAAACAAAAATATCAACAAACATTGACTTTAAAATTGATATCTAGAAGTTGACTGTTTTCCAAACCATATCTTCATTCTACAATGACATTGCCACTTGTCAATCATAAACACACACTCTCTTCTCTCTATATATATGAAAATCTCCTGGGGGGGAATGGGAGAGTAAAACCGGCCATAAAAATAAAATAGCCAGCAGTGTATTGCTGGCCGGGCGGTGGAGGTGTTAGCCTTTAATCCCACCAACTTGGGAGGCAGAGGCATGTGGATCTCTCTGAATTCAAGGCCAGCCTGGTCTACAGAGCTAGTTCCAGGATAGTAGAGGTGTTACATAGAGAAACCAAGTCTCAAAAATCAAAAAGCAAAAATGTCTTGTTTAACCTATTTTGAGACTTGTTTAATTATGCCACATTCTAATCAGATGTCAGATGTAATGTCTTGTGAGTCAACATAAAACTCATAAAGAAATTACATTCTTGTTTTCTCAAGGATTTTACCATATGGGAGATTTTCTTCTAGTCATTACTACTCATAGAATACTTCTATTTATAAACTTCACGTGCTATCTTATTGATCTCTTACACTTTGCTGGTTATAGAAATTATCTACCAAAGATTTCATATTTGCCCACTTTTACATGACTACGACCTTACTGATCTGTTTCATGAGAAAACTGTCAGCATTGCCATTGCCAGTTATATCACAGATCTCCTGAATCCTACACCAAGCTAAGTTGCAGAAACAAATCTGAACAAAAATTGGGGTTATTATCAAATGGATACAGTCGAGTCAAGTTTACTCTAAATAATTCTTCCTGATGTTTTACCTACACAGCATTACTTGGATATGTTTATAAGTTATTTTAGTACTTTAAGTAATTGTATTGAAATAAGTGAGTAATGCATGCATTTAACCATGACCACTTCATTTCAAGATTACCGTTATTGTCAGTATCATGCTCTATTTTTAAAGAAATAGGGATATAGGAATAGTTTTGATGTATATTGACACGTGTGTTCACTTGCACAGTGTAGCAGTCCTGATCTTATCTTATTTGTAAAAAATCTTTTCCTGTCACATGGACACTGATGAGTGAAGCACACTCATCCCCTTTATGGTTCATAGTTTGCATATTCTTTCCTAAGGTATCTGAATTGTCTCTTCAATAATCTTGAATTGCCATGAACATTCTAGAAAAGCCATCTCCTCATCCTTTAATGTTTTCTACTTAAAAGTAATAATAAACAATCACTGATGGTAAAATACTTTCTGTCAGATAAACTCATTAAAATAAGATAACAGCAGAATAAGAAAAATGCAGCCAACTGAGTCACATTAAAGAAATTTTAAAAAGTGACGTCAAAGTAAGGAATGATAGTAGATAAAATTTAATGTTAAAATGTTTTTCTTCTAGTAGAAATATCAATCTATTTTTCCAGTGAATAACCCCATTTATTTTGAAGTAGTGATATCTCCTCTTATATATAAGAAAGTATAATTAATTTATCCTTGGCCATGTGCTATAAAACTCAAAGAAAAGGGACCCTTCATTCTAACTATGGTGAATCAATTTTTAAAGGTATTCAATGATACATTAAATACAATCTATCAAGAGAAAGTGTATGAAATAAAATCTACTGGAGGGTTTGCTATAGAATTTCAGAAGCACAATACTATAAACAAATTAAAAACTTATGAAGCGGTTAAAGTTTTGCAGTGTAACATTCAAGCCTCAGTTTTAACATTTTCTTTAGATTGCAAATGATACTTAAATACTTTATAGAATCTTTCCCACAGAAGTTCTTTTGTACAACATTATACTTACTTTAGACTTAAGGCGATCAAGTAGATAAAGAGGTTGCCAACTAAGACCTAACATTTTACAACATAATTGTGAATTTCCTTTCATTATTTCCTTAAAAGGTATAAGAATATCTGAATTCTTTTATTTCTGTGAAATTTAAATAAGTTTATGAAAAGATAATATTGTGATTTTGAAGAAAATAATTCATTAGCATTAACCTTTAGAGGTTATTATCTATCTTTATAAGTAATATTGTAGATATAATGCACACAAACACAGAAAATAGCTGTTGTGTGAATGATTTAATTTATTAATTTTATGTTTTCTATGAACTCTCCTTTAGGAAGAATATCTCCTTTGTTTAAGGAGTTGTCATTAAACAGAGAAAGACAGATTATGTTTCAGTGATTTGTGCATCGCAGATACATTTCTGCCTTGGACTTTTCACTTCTCTTTATTTTGCCTGGACTGAAGCTCCTCCAACACGTAAGCCCAATTCTCTCTGTTACTTTTGAGTTGTATGCAGAAGGTATTTTCTATGGGGGAGCCTTTTACTTCTTCCTTATCTGAAAATTCAACTCACATCCCTTAACTCTTATTTTTTTTCTCTTTAGTTCCTACTCTACAATACATTATCATTGATCATAGAGGAATATATCAGAGAAGGAAAGAGTCCTTGATAAGGAAAGAGAAATTCTAAAATGAATAGAAATGGCTAAGACATGAATTTATGTTGGAATTGGCTACAACCAGAAGAGGAGAATCACAATGAGAAGAGGAAAGCTTTACTGCTTACAAAACGCAGCATATGAATGATGGATTTAACAAGAGGGGCTAGGGTTTAAATGGATGGAGACAGTGGGAATTCAAAACACTCAGAAGACAAGTTTCACTGTTTCCTCGTTTATCAGGGAAAGAGACAGATATCTGCAATTATAAACTGCCAAATTATGCCGATAACAACCACAGAATATTAAACAATCCTGTAATACATCTGCTTTAAATAGATACCTTTTAATCTGAGGTAAAATTGTATCTAGCCTTTCTCTTTAAATTAAAAAAATAAAATTAATTTACACAAATAAATATATAGCCAAAAGACATTTATATTTTCAAACACACACACACACACACACACACACACACACACACACACAGTGCAAGAGAGAGAGGGAGGGAGAGGGAGAGAGAGAGGAGAGTGAGCATGGGAACCTGAGTTTTACCTCCAGAACACAAGTCAAAAAACAAGAACAATAGTCTGGATCTTTAATATAAAATATAAAATAAAGGATTACCAAACTTGCTGGAAGGCCAGTTAAGTACAATAGATAAACTTAAGGTTTTGCAAGAAACCCTGTAAAACATTGAGAAATGATTGAGAAAGACCCTTCACGTTGCCCTTTATTTTAGCTTCCACATATGTGGATGCACACACACAAACTGTGCTGTAATTTTACAGAATTTACCTCAAAAGAATTACTCTTTCAAATTATGTCTATTGTTATTTCCTACATTTTTTAAAAATCTTCTTACACCTTAGAATACACGAGCAATCTTGTATGTATTTCACATCTCTCAACTTTGATAACATCTGTACTATTTGGCAGAATTGGCTTTAAAGATTCTTTAGGTAAAGCTTCATAATCCTCCATATGGATATAAAATGGATGTCACAAACACTTGAAATGTCCCATTTGGATGAACTCTCTGTACCTGAATTATCTGAATATGAGACATTTCCTTTATTCATTACTAATACAGAGTAGTACAGCATTAACCACATCCATCTGTAAATGTATAAGACCTTTTCAACTTGATGCATATATGCTATTTGTTTGATATGAAGAGAAATTGAGCTACAAAATCATTTAGAAAAGGCTAATATAAGTATAATTTCAGGTTTTCCTAGTACCTCTTTGTTCTGCTGCCAGAGAGAATAGCCTAATTTCTGGGATATGTTCCCAAATTACACAGTAGATACATTTTTCTCATCTATTTTCAGAGAGGTAGTAGACGAGAAGTTTAGACAGTGCATATTCAAGTCATCTGGATTAAAACTCCTTTTTCATTCTTCATATGTTTGATTTTATCTTTATCTCTTTGAATTTCAAATGATGGCTACACACCAAAAGACCATACTAGTTTGTCATACAAATCCAGAGTATTTAGATTGCTTTGACATCTGCAGGTTAATTCCTTAAAAAAAATGATCAGACTGGAATTGTTTGACATTGAAGGTTTTCTTCAATCACCAAGTTGAGGTATTCTGAAACTAAAACCAACTGTGAACATTAATTAAGAATTAATTCTTAATTCTTTTATCTAATAGAGTGTGATCTAATTAGATACTCCATGTAACAGAATGCTTATTTTGGGGGGACTCATGTCATAAACCTTTGTATTCTCACGATTGACCTGACTTTGTGTGGTAACTGAAAAGTGGGGTCTGTACTTACCAACTTATGGCAATATTGCCAGTGGTTACTGAACACTAAATGTACACCTAGTGTAATTCGGACACTAGATTTTCTGTCTTTATATACTGACAACTAAATTAAAATTAAGTGATCTACCGCAAGTGGCTACTAATTTGGACAACTCAGATTTAGGATTAGAGATATTGATGAAATAAAATGATCTTGAATAGTTCCCACTTTATGGGCATCTTTGTCATATTCTTACTTATAATACACGGCCAATGTTAAATAGAAATTGTTGAATTTCACTATAATTAGGAAAGTTCACTTTGCAATTTTTATAATAGGAGAAACTGCAATAATCTTTCCAGTGCTAGAGGTTTGCATGATATGTTAAATTAAGAAAAATTGAAAAGTACAAACCCTGCTATGAGAATTATAAATGTGGACAACCACTTTGGAAAAATCTTATGCTACCCCACAAAGCTTGCCATCTTCATTAAGTAACTCAATATATAATATATACAGACATTTTAATTTTGTGTACAAAAGATGTGCTAAAAAAATAAGTCTTCCTCCTATTATAATCATTTATATTACATGAAATAGCCTTTGAACAGGGACCAAATCATCTTCACCAAACATAGATATGAAAAAGTGTGCATATTTTTAACCATGATCTTACACAAAAAGTGAGTCTATTAAATATTAATACTTAGCTGCACAAATATATGGGTGAGCACAGAAAGACCAAAAACAAGGTAGTATATACCTCATGGGTATATCATATATTCAGCTGAATGTATTCAAATATCATTCAAAATGGATAAAGTGAGGCTATAGAAATTAGAAGTCAGATTATGATCACTTTGGGGGAACTCAGAAATAGTGAGAGAGACAGTTCAGGTTTTGTGTTTGCTTGTTTTCATTTTCATTTATCTTTTATCCTTGCAGGATAATCTGAGAGGTGACTTTTCCCTCCTGTGAAAATTTAAAGAGGAATACACTTAGAATTTGAGTGACCTTCTATGAACTTGAAGTAAATATCAATGGGAGCATGTATAAAATGATCAGTAAATAAATATATTCCCTGAAAATAATACCATGATTGATAATGGAAACAGAACCTAATAATACTGTACATCATTAAATGCTCTGATTGCCATTTTCATCATTTAACTCATCGTGGTAGGTGAGGTGCATATTATAAAGAACATATTTTATAAAATGTGTTCCTGTTTCCTAATATTTAAACTAGACAGTATGTAACAGAAATAAGAACATGAACAGTAATAATTTAAGGAATGTAGTTCATGAAACATTAGTTATTATTGTTTTATAGTTGATTCCTGCCTTGAAGGTTTAAAGGAAAAACAAGTCTCAGAATTGTCACCATCACGCTGTGAAGTCATTAGCAAGAACAATACTGTGCTACTTAAAAAAAAAAATTGGTAAATCCCCAGTAAGTTGATGTAGGTATACTCTAAATATATTGTAATGGCCAAACATTTAAATCACTCGTCGGATTTTTGCCTTTTCTTTGCTAGATTCCTACTTTTCTTAAATTGATTTATTAATGTCCAAGGTTGCTTTACAGTTTTATCCTTTTAGCAATAATAGACGCAATATATCACAAAAACAAATTTTTAAGAGAACATCATTAGAGTGATGGAGCGCTGGTAATAAACCCCTTCACACTTGGATGAACTTAAATCAGTTTCTCTTTATTGATTTTTGGTCATAACATAATTTTAAAGTTCAACTCAGTTAATAAAAAAAGATTTGCTCTGGTGTTATGGACAAAATGCTTGTATGTTGTTTCCACTTCATTTGTGGAAGAGTGTTACAGTGTATTTTATTTGGATCTTGGATAGACACAGCCATAAGAATATTATTTTGTGATAATTCTTATGTACAATATCTTATGCCTCTTAATTGATATGAATCCTTTAACTCATCCTATCATGATCCAATGACACCTGAAGAAGAAGTTTATTTCCTATTTGCGATTGTGGAAAAAAATATTTCAGCATTTATCAATTGGACCTATTATATCTACATTAAGCTTAATTTGATACATATCATAATATTTTAACTATTTTTCCTAAAAACTATCTTTGCTGTGATTTTATTCCTTCATGTAGGATTATCAGTTTTGTGTAAAGAGAAGGCTGAATTTTTTATATTTCATTCAACTAACTCAGAAACTCACCACTCTTACCTGTCTCTACAATAACGAGTCACAGATATACAGTGGGTTAATCAGTAACTGCATTTGGGCTTAAGTGTATATTAATAGGAAGGAATGGGTAGCATAAAATTCATATGAGGATGATAAATCTCTCTTTATTGTTCTTTATGTGAACTGTCCAGTATAAAAGATATCATTTCCCCCAATGCAATGTAATGGAATACACATACTATAGGAATTCAAGGGCTGTTCCAGAAATAGTCCACAGTTTTTACAAAATTGGCAGCTCTATATTATTAACACTTTTCTTTTTGTACACAGGAAATCTATAAGAATGGGAAATAGAACAGTACATATTACTATAACTTTGTAACATGATTTATGTCTAGAAAAGTAACTAATACACAAATCCACTGCTTACTTTTAAATACCCATTGTGGTATTCCTCACACACATGGTGTTCACTGATGAAACAATGCACTGGCACTTTGCACACACAGATGAAACCCTCAATAAACAAGTAAATAGAAAAAAGTCATTAGGATGGAGGCAATTGACACTTGTTATGTCTCCAGAAGCTTTTGATGAACCATATATGTTAATTAATTTAAAGAAAGGGCTCATCTCTATAGTTCAGTAGAGCTGGAACCAAATCCCATTTCTCAGTCCACTTTCTGTCACTACTCACCAAGGACTCTTGGCAATTTTGCAAGTTTCAAATTTACATAAATCTTAATAATCAGCTTAAGTATGTTTACAAATCAATTCATAGACATCTATTCTTTATATTTTTGTGGAAGGCAATTCAATTTGAAGAAGACATGATATAATAATTTAGTGTGAGAAACCATGTCTGTAGAGGTAGTCGAAAACCATGTCTGTAGAGGTATAAGAAAAAATAAACAGGTTTTATTTAAATAGGAATTCCCAAAGACATAAAACGAAATGATCTTACTTCTCAGAGTGTCATTCAAGCTATCATTCAAAAGCATCAAGTATATGCAAATTAATTTAACAGAGTCATTATCTACTCAATAAGGTATAGATGAGTTTGTTGCTTTCATATCTTAAGACAAAGACTTGAGCCAATTATATGTTTCAGCCATCAAAAAGATGACTATGACCTTGTAAATGACATAAGAAAGAAAGACTACAATTATGGAATATACTGTCAAATTGTTTCTCTTATAATGAATATGACAAAAATTACCATGGAGAAATGGATATGTATTTATTTTAGCAATTCTTGCATTATTAATGGGAGTATTGTAAATTGCACAAGATTACAAGAACTTTTCCAAGTATCTGTTGTTAAGAATTTCAGTCCAATGTGGATTGATAAACAATTCAATCCAATCCTTCCATAACATATGGGAAAGAAAATTATTTTTATTGCTGTTGCTCAAACCCTGACCTCTATTTTACAAAGAGTAAAATGCTACCCATGCTCAGAATTCATCCTTCTGTTTTGTCTCGTGGCTTGCCTGCTTATTCATTTAGAGGGCACATAGATTGCAAGCCAAAAGGAAAATAGAGGGCAAACCCAGGCCATGTTCTCATGAGATTTGAGCTGGTGAAAGAACATCTAGAATTAATAACGTGTGAACCTGGAGCTACTCAGGCAGCTAATTGCCTTCAACAATGTTCATCATTAATCCAGATATTGCCATTCGGTTTTAGTTAAATAAGAAACTTCACATTGACATGAGATAGTTTATAGGGTTCACATTTGCTCAAGGTTGAGTGCACAACTTCATAGTGTGCCAGTGGTTCGTGCTGGCATATGTCGGGACTGTGGAGTTTATCCTCTTAATCCAGGCATGCATGCCACAGAAGATGAAAAAGATTTGTACAATCTTTTATGCTTGAAACAAGACTTCAAAATCCCAAAGAACAGTCAAATTTACCACTTAAATTTTCCAACTAATTTTTAAATGTCTTTTTCCTAAAAGATTTAATCTTTACTTTCCAAATGCATTTTAAAAACACATAATGTGAAAACTTTAAATAAATTAATCCATATCTGAATTACGTACCTTTCCCTCCCCTACCTTCTAAACAGCTGTGTGAAGTCTCTGTAAATTGCCTGTGTGGCCAAATGAAAAACAGGTGTAAAAGAGAAACCTGGACAAATCCTCTAATTTTGTTCGTAAAAATGGGCATTTATTATAACATGGAAACTTTATAACTTCAAAAATATATTTTTATTTTTATATATTTAATTCAGGATGTACAAACGCATTTTCATCAATTTGCAAATAAAGAGAATTTTTTCATCCATATTGCTGATGGTGAAAGAAACTTTACAGGAAAAGTAGAAAACTATTACAGCTATTAAAATGCTTTAAAGATAACAAAAATAATTTTAATTTTGGATAATAGATCATATTGCAGCAATTCAAAGATCAAGAATGTTGCTTATCAAAATAAAAAATTTACTCAGCATAGTGCAAAATCCTCAGGCAATCAGAATTGCAGTATAAATCTATTTTCTCCCTTTATAAATGAATCAATATTTTTGAGTACACATGTTTTCACTGAGTCCTATTTACCTTCTCTATTTTGTATCTGCTTTACATTTCTTGTTGTCAGGGAAGACTAGAAGATCTATTTTAAATTTGATCACATAAACACATCATAAAGTGGAATCATACTAAAATTGATAGCTTTATATTCACAATTATTACTGCCCTGCAGTACAGTTTCCCAGCTAAAATATTTGAAAGCTAGCTTTGTTTCCCAGCTTAAAAATTAAGTCTGAAGTATTTTTCATTTGGAAAATAAATACATGGTAATCCCCTATACCTCTTGCTCCTGGGATAACACAACCGAAGAACTATTTTTTAATACCCTAGCATGTCCTTTGTTCTTGTATTGTTAATACAAAACAAAAATTCACTACAGCAAATCTTCCCAAATGGTCTGTGGCTGAACAACCTTCTCTTCCTGGAAAATTCAATTAATGATTTTGTTTTCATCTTCCAGTGAAAGAGCACTTGTTGAAGGAAACATACTTCTGGGATAAAATTTGATTCTTGAGCATCACACTCCTTTCATTTATATAATATTTATCTTATTGTTATGACTGGGAACTCAAGGTGTATCATACTCCAACTAGGTGATATCAACTTTATAAGAATAGAGGTTTTGTTTACTTTTGCCAATATTTATCTCTGCTTTCTAGCAAATGAAACAATGCCTAGAAAATGTCAAATGCAGGTTTCTTGATCACTCTTCTAGACACCCTTCCAGAGGTTGTTTTTATGACTCCATACACGTTTTTCTCAGTGACAAAAGGAATTAAAATTATGTATGTCAACTTTGAACTAAAGATGAAGAAAAGGAATATTTTGAAAACAGAGCCCAATTTTTAAATGTAAGCAACTCAGTATAAAATGTAAATAGCTTGGAGTTAATGGGTCAGGGTTTGTAGATCTCCAGCTAAACCACAGATGCAATTTCTGGAATCTAGACAACTATACATAGGAAGTCTTATATAAATACTTCATTAGTAATTAGAATGAACAGACAATAAAAAGTTTTCTCCCTGCAACCCGTATGTAAAATATAAATCTCTTAAAGGCTTATTCTGATTTGTTTTTGAGATTATAATGTGACTGTGATTCCAAGACCTAAATTTTCTATCTAAATGAAGACCCTGGTTGCAATTAACATTAATTCCTTATTACCAGAGAGATTCATAACCAGGAATAGGGAGAAGAATTATGAATAGTGTGAAGTTTTCTCCATTCTCATTTTTAACTTTTGTGTTTTTTTGCATCCAAAAGATGCCATTTAGATTTATAAATATAACTTTATTTTTACATAATAAATATTTTTCACAAATAATTACAGAATAAGGAGATAACTCATTTTAGCATAGTCTTCACTCCAGCCCTATTCTTACTGTAGTTATCAATGACACGTTCTTGTAAAGCTCAACACATACTTCAGGACTTTGACCTTCACTATGGTTTCGTGTCTCCTAGACACACTGTAGTTTCCTGGTTTTTACAAGGCCAACTAGATGTAGTTTTTGGTTTGTTTGTTTGTTTGTTTTGAGTTGTTTTTGTTTTTGTATTTTTCAATTCAGTTTTTTTCACTCTTCTTCTTTCAGTGTTTGGACTAAATGTCAGTTTTAAATCTATGTTAAGTTACTTAGTGTAAAGCGATGACTCTTTATTAAAACATTCAAAACTATTATTAATATTAACTGGGATACATTATATATCTAATGTCTTTACCATACTCTACTGGATTAAAATATTAAATTAAAAAAAATATGCCCTCTTTGCTATGAGAGGGGCCTGACTTAAATATCAAGAATATTTGTATAGTTACTGAGTAATAAGATGAGAACCATCCTCCCGTTTATGTTTCTAAAATGCTTAATTTTCAGTTTTTCTACTCTATATCCTAGGAAATGTTTGCACCTACTTTATATCCATGGTTTCTAATCCTGAACCTACGGTAAAATCATTAATAATGGGCTACCATACACTCTGTTTCAGAAGTGCACAATAAACATACACATCCATTATGTATCAGAAGATAATAATGCATAAGCATATTGGAACTATATGTGTTAAAACTGTAAACTCTGTAAGGCTGATTCTGTTTATTAACTATATATTGTTTCCTTAAAATTGTGAGAATTTGCCATTTACTGTGACTAGTGAGTCTTAATTTTTAGGATATACATGTTGCTTATTTCATTCTGAGGTAGTAAGCATTTTGTCATGTTTACTTGTTACTGCATGACTCCTTATTTTAGCAATGCCCTCATTATGATTGCCTTGGAGATATATATATATATATATATATATATATATATATATGTTTATATTTCTAAATACTTATTTAGTCCTCAGTTATGCAGTTGTCTTCCTGCATCAAAAATTTACCTCTCTTTATCTTTTTCGTTTCTTTTTCTTTTTTGAAAGAATATGTTTTATTTGAATTCATTACAAAAGTATAGGCAACCAGACTCATAAAGACAAATGAATGTTCTCTTTTATCTTTGTTTCTTATCTCCAAATCCTCAGATCAAATGGAAGTGATCACACACAGAAAACCATCACTGGTCAGAGTGCAACAATTTTCTCCCTTCTTTTCTGTCCTTCAGACCCTCCTGTATATGCCTCTCCTTTTTCTCTATCAAATTCAAGTTCTCTTTTTTTATTAATTGTTGTTATATACATGTGTGTGTGTTTGTTTGTATGTGTGTATGTCTTTAAATACATAAATACTACCTGCTCAGTCTGTATAATGTTACATGTATGTATGTTCAGGGATGACCATTTGGTATTGGATAACCAATTGGTGTGCTCTTTCTTGGGAATGATTATTTCTCCTACTCTTGACCGTCTAAAGTTGTGTAGAGTTCTGTGTGTAGGATGCAGGCATCCCACGTGTAGTCTTCATATAGAGTCAACAAAATTTCTCTTTGCAACAACGCAGATCCTTACAGAAAACCACAACCAATCGAACTGCAGAATAGTGAGGCCCAGATCCAGTGAACATATGTACAGTACAGCTTCTACACTTAAGGCTCAGGGAATGCTGAAGAAGGCCGGACAGAAAGGTTAAAGAGCAAGAGGATGAGGAAATTGGCAATGGGACCGTGTCACCTGGTAATATGAAAAGTTGCACCCATGGAGGATCACCAACCTGGCTGTTTAATATTTGCTGTATTTTTTCCTTTTTAAAAAAGTTGTAATTGAAATAGAATTACATCACTTTCTCACTTCTTTTTTCTCCCTCCAATCCCTCCCATCTACCTTCTCTCAAACCCTTCCCTTTCATATCCTCCAAACACTCTCAAATTGATAACCACTTTTTCTCTTATTATTATTGTCATATACACATATATATGTGCTTGTATATATGTATACATACACAAATATATATATATATATATATATACATACACAAATAGATATAGATACAATCTCATAGATATGTTTGTGTTGTTTCTATAATATTTTAGCGTTGACCATTCTGTACTGGACAACCAATAAGGGGTTCATCCCTAGGAGAGTCTAATTCTTCTTATCCCAACAGTCATTAGTTGCCTCTAATTCTTTATCTAGGAGTGAGACCCTTCGAAATTTTCTCCCTTCATTTTAATATACCCAGTGATGTTTCCGTTGTTCCAGTATTAATTATATAATCATTTCTGGGAGGGACCCTTTCAAAGCAGATTTGCTGATATGCTAGCTATTACAATCATTTCCATTCCCTCTTCTGAAATGTCCCCTTAGCCATAAATGCAGGATCTGTGATGCAGATGTAGCCCTCGGAGCTGCATCCCCCAAATCTGCTGATTGCTATTTATCTTTTTCAACACCTCAGATAAAAATTGCAGACAAGCCCCGAGTCTTCAAACACAAAAGAAATGCTTCAGCATTAAATTTGAAAGTAACTATGATTCTCATTTTTTAAACATTATACTTACTCCAGATTTGTATTTGTAACATTTTTTTCTAGATCCAAACATTAAAGTAATGAATTTCTTAAAAAGAAGTACATGATTTATTAACTCTCCTTTGGACATTTTGTGAATTCCTACTACATTGAATTATCACATTATTTGATGCATAAACTCTTATCATTTTATTAGGCTACAGCTAGAATTTTTCATTTTTTTTTCCTCACTGACACATTAAGCTTTGAATAGCTTCACTCAAAAGTCAGGAAAATAAATCAAAAGTTCTTGCAGCAAGTGCCGTTCAGCCGCCCAGGGATCACCTAGTAGAAGGCTGCTAGCTGCGTAAGAAATCTATAAGGAACTACAAAAACTTCTTGTTCAATTGTCCCACAAGTATTCACTATCAATATACACTTTTCTACCATACGGAAGTTAAAATGTTACAAACCATTTCTATGAACCTAAATATTACTTGACACTTACTATATTTCTTATTTAAGAACTTTTAGTGGTAGCATCAATGTTTGTTCTCACACATTTAAATGAGCTGATGGTAAAAGTTAAGTCATTCAATCCTAAAGGTACATCTGATTTTTTCTTTAAGTTGGGTCAATACACTTTCTGGGACTCTATACTATTACTATTTTCTAATACACTTTTTGGGCCTCTATACTATTACTGTTTTCTTTTATGTGTATGGCTTTTTTGCTTATGTATGTCTGTGTACAAAATGTGTGCCTAGTACTCAAGGAGTCCAGAAGAAAGCATTGGATCCCCTGGAACTGTAGTTTCAGATGGTTATAAGTTACTTGTGGTTTCTGGGAATTGAACCCAGGTCCTCTGGAAGAATAGTCAGTGCTCCCTTACCTGCTGAGGCTAGATCCAGACTATGTGTTTTTAAAGTATTTCTAATATGGAAGGCACTATTTTTGGCATCATGTAAGACTAAAGAAAAATCACCCTTAATGATGATGACATGACAGTTCTTGTGGATGTTATAATAGCAGAATGGAAGCTTTAACATTTAAATTCATTCAATAGTTGCTTTGTTTTTCATTTGTTTTCTTAATTTTTTCATCTTATTTATTTATTTATCTGTGTATGTCTGTGTATGCGTGTGCACGCATGCTGGTGCCATTGTATGCATATAGCCTCAGAGTAACAGCTTGCTGAAACTGGTTCTGTATGTCCATCATGTGGCCATGGGGCTCTAACTCAAACCATCAAGGATCAGGGACAAGAGCCATTACCTGCTGAGCAATCTCAATGGCCTTTCTCTTTTTTGTGTTTAAGAATACAGTTTAGGCCAGCTGGACTGGGACTGAAAAAGCATGGGATCAAACCGGACTCTCTGAACATGGCGGACAATGAGGGCTGACTGGGAAGCCAAGGACAATGGCACTGGGTTTTGATCCTACTGCATGTACTAGCTTTGTGGGAGCCTAGTCTGTTTGGTTGTGCACCTTCCTGGACCTGGATGGAGGGGGAAGGACTTTGGACTTCCCACAGGGCAGGGGACCCTGACTGCTCTTTGGACTGGAGAGGGAGGGGGAGGGGAATGGGGGAAGGGTGAGGGAAATGGGAGGTAGGGAGGAGGCGGAAATTTTTTAATAATAAAAAAAAAGAAAAAAAGTAAATTAAAAAAAGAACAAAAAAAATACAGCTTATATCTGGAGCTGATTGCCAATCCTTGTGCCTGGTCCTCTTGCCTTTACAGAGAGGTACCTTTGTCTAAATATCCTGTGTCCCTATTTCCTCAAATCGAGAGCGATAGTAACACTCCTGTCTCGATGGTAACCAGCAACTGTCTAGGTGAACCTAATGTCTGATTCACAGATGAGAAATCAGACCTGGTACTAGAAACTTAGCCTACTGCCTCGGCCTGGTAAGGACATCGTTCTCAGAGGAGGACCTGCTACTGCCACGTTACTATCTTTATACCCACAGCCGAGTGGGTTTACACTCAGCCTTTGCCAAAGAACTTTCTCTTTGCAGCAGAAGAAAACCATCACAGAAACCCACAACAGATCAAAATGCAGAGACTGACCAATAGTGAGGGACCCAGCACTAACTGATTATCCATAACACAATTCCTGCATCTTAGGCTTAGGGAATTTTTCACAAGATGGGGCAGGAGGAGTGGAAGATTCAGAGGACCAGGAAGTCTTCTGTGACATTGTGTCTTTGGGAAATGATGGAGAAGCTTCACCCATGATAACAATATGTCTGCCTAAATAAAACCAGCACAGTGACGACACCAATAGGCATACTGACAAGGGAAGGAGAAGGCTCTTGTGGTCCTACCCCTAGACAAAGAACTGTAGAAAATTGATGATAAAATGCCTTTTTAAAATCTTCTAAGAAAAATATATTTTCTTGATTAAAAAATATTACTTAAAAAAAAAGAACTTTTAATGGTAGCGTCAATGTTTGTTCTCACACATTTAAATGAGCTGATGGTAAAAGTTAAGTCATTCAATCCTAAAGGTACATCTGATTTTTTTTTTTTAAGTTGGGTCAATACACTTTCCATTCCCTTTACATCAGTCCATATGAGCCCATCTTCCAAGATGCAAACAGTTAATCTGAAATTATACAAAAACCACTGAAGGACGTCAGTGAACCACGACTCTTTTTCTGTTATTCTGCAAACTCCAGCAAGGTTATTTTCATTTGTAGCATAAGCCTGACAAGCAGAAATAGCCTGGTGAGAAGAACAAGAGTTCGAGTTATTTGGGGCGAAAGGTAGAGATATTGAAGCCAAGGTTGTTGACACTAATAGAAATGAAACCAAATGAAATCGGCTTGGCAGCTGAGGAAGAAGGGGAAAGGGAGGAACAAATGTATTACACATTTATCCCTCATCAGTAAAAGAAAAGGGGAGACCCTAGATATATCTGTCATAGCGACAGTTCAGCAACAACTCTGAGCTACAAAGACACTGCTGAGACAGACACACGCATCTTAGCAAGGAAGCAGTCCAACCTTAAAATAGAATGTAGACAGGGGGAATTACCAAATTTACTAATACTATGATTTCCCCAGGAGACTTTGTAAGAGATGAAAGAAATGCAAAAATCAGTGAAAACTGCGTAGAGGAACTTTTAAAATTATGAAATAATGTTTTGAATTCACATTTAAATTTTTAGTGTTCTTGGTCACCATTCCTTTGCTGTTTTCAACAGAGAATTCAAAGTTCCACACTAATCTACGTCAATCAAAACTCTTTTTTTTCTGAATCATTTTGATTAAATTCTAAATTCATTAAGTGCTAATCCATTTATATATTAGGTGTCTTTTGAAAATTGTGTGAAAGCTTTTATGTTTCTTTCCCCTTGTTGGGTTTTAATATATTGTATCATATAAAAATTATCTTCAATTTTAGCAATTTCCATATTCATAGAAATTGCTATTGTTCTATGACTAATGCCAAATGTCAAACATAACTAATTGGAATAACTTCTATCATTATTTTTAGGATGTGTTAACTAAAGGTGCTACAATAATAAAAAAAAGACAAAATTCAGAATTTTATCATTTTTATTAATTAACAATTAACTAATTGCTAATATTTACATGATGTTGGAACAAATTACTAAAACATCATATGAAAAATTCATATTGCCATCACTTTGGTTGGTCTGGAAAAGTGTGAGTACTGCATTGTTAGTTAAAATCAAAATACCAAAAATCTTTAGAAGTTCATCCCTGCAATCCAAGCTTTCAGGAAGGAGGAGGAGAAGATTATAAATTTGAGATTAGATTGGATGGAAAATTATTTCAAGGCCAACCTAAGGTGCCTGTTGAAACCCTACTTCAAAACAATCAATAAAATGATGAAGCAGAAGGAAGTGCAAGAATTAAAGGAGGGCTGGAAGGGGGTGGGAATGAAGGAAGGAAGGAAGGAAGGAAGGAAGGAAGGAAGGAAGGAAGGAAGGAAGAAAGGAAGAAAGGAAAAAAGAAAGGAAGGAGGATGGGAGAAAGGAAGAAAGGAAGAGAGGAAGGGAGGGAAGGATACATGAAGGGAGGGAAGGATACATGGAGGGAGGGAACGATAGCAAGATGACTTCCAATAATCTCAAAACAGGGACAGCCAAAAAAAATGAAAGTAGTATCCTGTTACAATATATTAGACTTTCTCATTTATAAGTAAATCAGATTCACTTAGTAGATTTAACAATGCATTCTGAATATGTTTCTTATATTATTCATGTAATATACTAATATAAATTAATGTTATATAACATAATAATTTTGTTAATTTATATGCATACCTCAGTGGAGGGGATTCCATGATCAATTTTTTTCTATATGCTACTTATCACTGTTTCAGAATCTACCATTCTTGCTGTTCGGTATTAAGCTTCTGAAGTTTTATAGTCCTTTTACAAGGCAGTCTAGACCTAGCTGCCAACTCTCCTCTCAATAATATTCAGGCTTAACATATTAGAGAAGTATAATACAATTTTGTCCCATGAGTTTATTATTTTTGTTGCTTATGTAGTGATTTCACTCAGGTAATTAATATCTCTTAGCAGTTGGCTTTGATCAGTAAACAGAAGAATTGCCTAGGGTAGACCTGACTAATTGGAGAGCTCTTTGGAAGTCATGAACAGAAGCACTGAGATAGCTCAGCAGGTACAGGCACTTGCTGCCAAACATGGCAGAAACAGTTCAATCCCACATAATGAAAGGGAAGGATGAACCCCGCAAGTTGTCTTCTGACTTTTGGCAGTGCCAAGGCATGCATATGCCCTGTCACACACTAAATAAATAAATCCAATAAAAAAATAAAATAAAAACGATTCAATGCACCAAAAAAATCTCTCCTCTCTTGGAACATATGCATGCACAGGCACACGTGCACATGCGTGTGTGCGTTCGTGCTAACACACACACACACACACACACACACACACACACACACACATACACACACACACACATGAGCTGCCAAGAGAAGGGCCACATCTAGGATGTGAGAGGGAGTTTTTCCAGGCTCAGCAAGAAGGTGAACCCTTCATTCCATAACTGCAAGAAACTGAACTCTTCCAATAGCCTTAATGAGCTTGGAAGAGGTAGACCACCAAATGAGAATGCAGCACTGGCTGCTATCATGGTTTCAGCCTTTTGAGACTCTGATGAGAAAACCCAGACAGGGTCTTCCTGTGGCTCCAACCCATGAGAAGTGACATAATAGATGTAGTTTTGCTTCATTAAGCTTTGTGATTCATTATGCAACAACAGAAAACAGACACATTCTTGGGGCTTTATGGGAGGCTCTGAAATTTTGGGTTCTAGTAAAGACAACTGTATATTTTCAGGAAAGTCTACTATTTTCAATCTACTTCTATCTAAGGAAAAAATAATCACTTATAACCTTATTTGTTGAATGACTGTGATAGTGTTTATCACTTGTTTCAGTCTATGCAAACACCTTCCACATTATTCTCTGAAGAATGTTGTTTTATTTAATATCTTTATAATATATATATTATATATTTTATGTCTATAAAATATTGTCACTGATAGAAAAATAAATGCTATACTAGAAGACTTTAATTCAGAAAACTCAGGACTGTAAAACCAGGGAGGTTAAAATTTCCATTAGCACTCAGTGCTATATATTGCTTTGAGTATCACTCTGTTAAGTATTAATATTAAGTATTCCAATTCCCAATGAACAAAGCTAATAATTTCCGAGGAATATTTCCATTGCACTAAATGTTGGTTATAAGCAGCAGTAAAGAGCAACGTGACCTGAAAACTGACAAGGATGAATAATATACACATTGGCAGTGCTAGTTCAAACCCAGAGAAAGATGGACTTCTTACTCCTCATTCACAGAAGGGGCTATGTTATAATCCTTTCCATATTCATGAAGGATTAATCTGCTCTGTAGATAGCTTTGTAAATACATGTCCACCTCAGTATTTCTTTCAGCTTATAGATAATCGTGAACTGGAATGGTCACCTTATATGTTTAATCCAATTCTTTTAAACTAGTTGCCCTATGAATGAATGAACATTATTTCTTGAACACAATTCTGCAGAACAGCATACAAACAGAAATAAAGAAAACCCCTATAAGCTAAACGATCAACTTTTGAACAGTGATGTGGGCTGATAACTATGTCCTCATTTGTAGAAATAAAAAAACAAATTATTATCAGCCAAGACTCTTCCAAGAGTAAAGTTGTGGACAAGGTGAAGACTTTAAATAAAATCCATGGGATTACTATCCAATGGGAAAAAAGAAAACAAGTCTTGTGGGAGCTAGCCCTGAATGAAAATCAATGTGCACTCACATAGCATAAATAATAATGAGATTTGCTGTGATGAGACAGGATGCTTTGGCAACTTGCTGTCAGAGACAGAGCAAATTTGTGGCTTTGTGCCAGTCAAGCTGAGCTTAAAGGGCCTGTCACAATGTTCAGATCGTGTTACATTAATGAAAAGAGTACCCCAAAGAGAAACAGATCCCCCTTAGTCATTTCCACATTCACTCAAAATTGCATACACCCCCTCCCACTTCCAAATTTTGAGTTGCGTGACTTGCCACCAACATAAAATAGAAATCCCATTCAAAGACTTAAATAATTTATTTTGGTTGCATTTCCTGTTTAATTAAAGTGCAAGGATACTGGAAAAGTCTTCTTTTAAAAGAAAAGTGTAAAGCAACACACATTTCTTGTGGTGTTTTTTGAGATACTCCCTTCTGAGACTGATTTTAATACTAGAAAACTAGTTCCAGAGAACTAGCTCACCATAGAAAGCCCATTACATTACGATGCATGTTACAGTATAATATATAATGAGAGAGGAAATAATTCATAATTAAAATCTCATATTTCTAGTAGACTAATGAGCCTTCAAGATCTTCAGTGGACACTCTAATTCATACACCCATTCAACAAGAACATTGGAATGGGATTATTACAGTCATAGTAGTTCTGAGAATTCTTAGGCTGAACAGAAGAAAAAGAATAGAATATATTTTTCATTCTTTAGGAGTTATATCCTTAAGTATAATTAAACAAAACAAAATGGAAAAAATGAGAGAGGGATGGAAAGAAGGAAGAAAAAGAGAGAGGGAGGAAGAAGGAAGGAAGAAAGAGAGGGAGGGAAGAAGAAGGAAAGAAGAAAGGAAGAGAGGAAGAGAGGAAAAAGAAATGCAGTGAGTAAGGGAGGAAGAAGGAAGGAAGGATGAAAGGAAGGAAGGAAGGAAGGAACGAACGAACGAACGAACGAAGAAAAAGATGGAGGAAGAGAGGGAGGGAAGAAGAAAGGAAATGATTTTAAGGAATCCCTGACTGGATATTAAGGAAAGAGCAAGTTTAGATGCTAGTTCATTTTAGAGTTTCTCGCTGACACCAGTGACTGGGAAGGTAAATAATGAAAGCAACAAGATAACATGATTGATCTTACAGTGATTCTTAAAGTGGCAAATAATGAAGCCTTTAAAAGGTAGGTGACTCTGCAATGGAAAAGCAAGGAAACATTCTTGAGAATGTGTGCAATCCCTTTAAATTTGGGGATTGATTCCATACAGAGTCAGCAATAGAGTAATTGATAATGCCTTCCATAGTCCTGACCCAAGCCACTAGTTAGCTTCTGTTAGACCAGAAAAGTATGTGTGAAAGAGGAAGGTACAGGTGAATTTTATGACCATTTTCTAAATCCCATGCAAAATGCAGTGGACACAGATACCAGAATATGCATCAAAAATAAAAAGAACTCTAAGTGTAAATATGTTGCAAAATGTTCGTCAAAAATGAAATTATTATTTATATCTCTCTCACATGGCTTCCAAAAAGTTTGTGTTTTCAAGTAAACACAATTCTAAATTCAAATTCTAAATAATCATCCCAGCTCCAGGAGGCTGAAGCAGAAAAGTCACTGCAAGTTTAATGCAAGCCTTTTCTACTGCGACGAGACATCTAGGTCAACCATGGCCACATAAAGAGAACCCCTCCTCAAGTTCTCTTTGTAAATGAATGAGCTTATTTCCAATCATCAATACCCAAGAACTTCACTAAATCTCACTATAAATATCCAAATATTGGAAAATGACTTGTATATCAACAACATATTTAGAAAAGTGCTTGGGATAAAAATATCTCTCAAACCGAGGAAGTTTACAGGTTTTAGTGATTTAAACATCAAAAGTAATGGTACCATGCTATTTCAGGTGTTTCCTTTTCATCTAGAATTAGAAGATTTCAGGAAGAGCTAAGTGTTGGATTATAGATGGATTTTGAAGCCATCATTTTACACTATGAACCGAGATGGGAAAGTAGACCTTATAATCATAGACAGAAAAAAAAAAAAAAACCCTAACACGTTCTGAGGAGAAAACAAGTCCTACAGTTTGACAATGCCGTCTTTGGCACTCTAGCTCATTTGTCTGGACTCCTGATAGGTTTCAACCTAGAGAGACCTGGAACTCTACAAAGATCTTCTCTGCGCATCTTTCATTATTCCAGGCTGAAATGGCAGCATGCCTGGGTACTGTGAAGATGAATGCCAAAAGAGGCATTAAAAATTTGGCTCTTGTTAAATGCCTTCGAAGAAACCGCTGTTTTCATCAGGAAATGGCAATTACATGCATAATAAGGCCTGCAAGGTTTATTCTGAAGAAGGGGAGAGTCCTATACCATGGGTTGTTCCTTTATATACACTCGCAATTCATCGGTATTAGGTTTAGTAAAAGATTCTGATAAAATCTAGTGGATAACACCCATAACTCTTCATACTTCTGATTTCTACCTGCAGTGTTTATTGGCCATTATCCCTACAAGCAATCCTAAAGTAGTTCTTTATTTAGAAAAAATTTTAACAAGAAAAATTTTTAAATGCTTTATTGTTTTGTTTTTTCTCTTTTACTTTTCTTTTGCATATGAAATAAGCAGCCTCAATTTTCAAGCTTCTTTGTTAGAGAATTAGAGAAACCACATAGTCAAATAACTCCTTCATTCAGTCCAAGATTGTGGTCCTTGTTTGTGTCATGCAAAATGCTTTTGGACATGTGTATGTTGACTCAAGTTAAAGGCAGCATCATGTTCAGAAGATTAATTATACCTTGTTTTCTGCATGGGCATCTATACCAGCTTCCTAGACTGTGAAATAGGTTTTATAGTAGTACCATATTTTCTTTAAAGTGTATTGAATTGGAAAGCAATATAGCATATTATAAAAAGTATATAGGGATTTACTATTATTATTATTATTATTTGCTACTAGTTTCCACAAACGTACTGGGTGTTTGACCTATTCTAATTCTATCAAAAAATTCAGTTTCTATCTCTCCCTTGTCAAAAGAAGTATTCTAATAAAACCAGTGAATAATCACTGACATTTCAAGAGAACATATAAAAGGATTTTAAATGTAGCTACTCAGAGTCTCTCTCATCATTTCTACTACTTATATAAATAAAATGTTAACATAAGAGTTCAAGCTATTGAAAGCAAAAATAAAAGGAGAAAAAGACTTAAACATTTTTACATGCAATTATTAAGATAAAATCTAAGATCAGCTTCCACACAGCTAGCTCATTGAATGAAGAGAGGTCAAGTTGGTGCCACCATGAAGGCTTCACCCCTACATTCTAGTTTGTTGGCCCAAAAATGTACTCTGCAGGTTATGGAAAGAGAACTCGGACATCAATCCAGACACTAAACTATGCACCTACAACCTGCTCTGTGCACAAGATGTGTTGGGGCATTGATGGCACAGAACTTGTGAGAGCACCCACTCCGTGCCTGTCACTGCTTAGAAGGCTAGAACCAGAGGCTGGATAGCCCAGAGGTCTATGGTGGAACCAAATGCAACTGGCAAAAAAAAAAAAAATCAATGAAATAATCCCTACTGATATTTTGCTATACTATAGATCAGCACCTTATCCAGTTGTGATCTGAGAGGATTCCTCTGGCAGTAGATGGGAACATAGGCAGAGCCCCACAGCCAGTTGTTATGCTAACAGAGACTGCACATTGGCCGTCTCCATCAGGTAACTCTCCGTCATTTTCGGGGAACCCACAGAAGAGAGGGGGTTAAGATTGTAGGAGTCAAAGGGCTGGAGGACTTGGACTGCCGAATCAACTAAGCAGGGCTTATTCTGGCTCACAGAGGCTGAGGCGGCAAGCAAGGGTCCTGCACAGACCCATCACCACTCTACATTCATGTTCTGGTTGCTAGATTGGTGTTTTTGTGCGACTCCTGACAGGGGAAGTGGTTGTCTCTGACTCTTTTGCTTGCTCGTGGGACTGTGTCCTCCTAGTACGCTTCTCTCTGCCTTGTTTTTTGTTTTGTCCAGTTTGGTTGTTCTCTGTTGGAGGCCTGATCTTCCCTGAAAAGGAAACAAGAGGAATGGATCTGTGGTAGTGGGAGGCAGGTGAGGGAACTAGGAGGAGTGAGGGGAGAGGAAGCTGTGGTCAGGATTATCTTTATTTACATATGTGTGTGTGTGTGTGTGTGTGTGTGTGTGTGTGTGTGTGTGTATTTATATATATCATAATTTCAAACAAAGCATATGACAGACCAATAGAAGATGAAAAGTTCATTCCAGATCAACTGATCACCCTTGAAATTCATTCTGGTGCCAAGGGACTTAAGTGACTAATAGTTACTCAGTGAAGTAGGTGGTAGCAAACTTTCACTTGAAATATTAGAATTTGTGTATTCTCCCTATATTCTGGGTAAATTACTTCTCACCTTTTTTGTGTTTTTATTCTGAAATTATTGCATCGCTTATTTGAAATATTTATTTAGTAATATAAAAAGACACAATAAACAGTTCTATTGATATCAAGAAATGAAAGTATTTAGCTGGGTTCTAAAGTTAAAAAAGAAAAAAATCAAGAGCACTTTAAATATACAGACCATAGCTACATGTCTCCATGTCCTTAATAACACATATACAAAAATAGCAAATTCAGAACTAATTTTGTGTGCTGTTTAGTATGAGACTGAGGCATGGCATTTTGTTAGCAGTACAATGTTGGCTTGTACATTTCCCTGGCTGACATTAGCTCTAGTGGGCTAAATTTAGGGACTAAATGAAAAGATAAGTAAGTACTTTGGCCCAGGCCATGTTGACCTAGTAACTAGGGTTAGGATGTCTTACAATGGCATGCATAGTTTTGAATTATTCTACGTTTTGTATCTTTATACATTTTATTATATAGTTGTTGAATTAGTACTTTTCCCTTGTTGATTTTAATATTTTTCTTCAGGATATTTTAAATTTTTTTGAGATTTTTAAAATAAAAAAAACTAAATTTAAAGCTTAACACTATTAAAAGTGAAATGTTTTATTAGAAATAAAAACTACATGTACTGGGGATATTTGTGCATTTAATAGGTGGAATTAAATTTAGAAGATGGTAATGGAGAAACATGATAAGACAAAAAATAAAAGATTATCAGAGTCAACTGAGAAAATTCTATGCAGAGACTCATTGCATATCCCCATTTGTCCTGAAACTTGCTATGCAGACCTAGTTGTCATCAAACTCATAGAGATCTGCCTGCCTCTATTATCCAACTGTTTCCTAAGTGACAGGCACTACCCAACCCATCTTCTGAATTCTAAAATCTAAACTAAACTATAACTCAGCTCTTCCAGTGAAAATATAAGGATGGTTCAATTTTTTTTTTCTAATTGCCCAGTTGGTCTTTTTTTTTTTAGAAAGTAATTTTATTAAATTATAAAAGTTTCCATTTCTGCCCCTCCTCCCAACACCCTCCCACTCCCCCCCCCCCCCGACTCCCTCTCCTCCTCCCTCTCCATCCCTAAGAGCAGTCAGGGTTTCCTGCCCTGTGGGAAGTTCAAGTTCCTCCTCCCTCCCTCCAGGTCCAGGAAGGTGAGTGTCTAGACAGACTGGATCCCAAAAATCCAGTATATGCAGAGGAACCAAGTCCCATTGTCATTGTCAATGGCTTTTCAGAAAGACTCCAGGTCAGCCACATTCAGAGAATCCGGCCACATTCAGAGAATCTGGTTGGATCACGTGCTCATTCAGTCCCAGTCCAACTGGCCTTGGTGAACTCTCATTAGATCCGGAGAGGGTGCCTGAAACGGCCTTGGCCCATAACCATACTGATGAATATTTTGCTTATCACCATAGAACCTTCATCTGGCGATGGATGGAGATAGAGACAGAGACCCACATTGGAACACTGGACTTAACTCCCTAGGCCCAAATGAGAAGCAGAAGGAAAGAGAACGTGAGCAAAGAAGGCAAGACCAGAGGGAACCTTCATCCAAAGATGGATGTCGATACAGACGGAGACCCACATTGGAGCACCGGACTGAGCCCCCCAAGGTCCAAATGAGGAGCAGAAGGAGGAAGAAAATGAAAAAGGAAATCAGGACTGGGAGGGATGCGATCACCCACTGATGCAAGAGGATGGTTCAATTTTATCCAATTAGTCTCATAAGAATAAAAAAACAGGAAATTAAAAACTTCATAAAATTTTACAATGATTTTGATAATGTTATGGTAAATCATACAATATATGATATATGATATATATTAAAAGTGTTATTGTCTTGTTTTTCATGTCTCTTATGATATTTAATGACATAAAGAACTCAACATGCAACAACTCAGTGTTCTATACAGGGCAAAATGCGTTCTCCAAAGTCTTCATAAAAAGAATTTCACAACATAAATTGAATATTCATTGTGAGTACAAAGTCCTGGAGCAGGTGAAATGTTTGCTGTCTTCAACAAATCTCTTAACATTGCTGTGTTTTGATTTCTTCATACATTCAAAAGATAATTTGTAAATGCTCTGCATTTTGACTAAGATTTATGAGGATTCATGTCTAAGAGCATTCTGTTCATGTTATCAAGCTAGGAATTTTAGCTCAAGCCTGGTCCTAGAAATCCTTGTACAGTAGCCATCGGCATCTTCCTCTCCCTCCTCAGACTTCCTCTTACTGTAATAGAAAATCTGCTCCTTGAGATTTTCATGCTACCGAGGTTCAATTTCGGTACACTCAAAGCATTTCCTTGTAGGGAGGCTAGCTTTCCTGGTAATCTCAGGTTCGTGTTCACTTGTAAGTATAATAGAGCTTTATCGGGACATTTTTGTAATGATAATACGCTACATTCCTTCAGACGTGGAGAGGTATGAAATAGAAAATTATGATAATGTATGAACACAAAGCAAGTGGAAGAAGAAAATGTTTTTATCTGTCAGGAGTCTAATCCTACGGGATTGAACAGCAAGCTCTTCAGAAGAGGGAAATCTAGTTAAATGGAAAATATTGTTATACATGAAGAAGGAAAGTAATACGCAGATACATGAAATAAAGAAATATTGAGATCTCTTGACCAAGACATCTAAATTTCATACAAAAAAAAAAAAAACCTGTTCCTTGTTAGTGCTGCAAGGGTCAGACACCTGAAGAGCAAAAGTGCTTCTTAAAAACTTTTAAATTGATCTTGGATATCTAAGTAAATAAAATCATTTGTAAAAATAAGGTAAGATAAAGACTGACATACATATTTGCTTTTTATAGCCTTCAGGACATACACACCCAAATATGGCGACTTGACATTCAGGATGATAGGAGAAGCAAGAAGTACTGTCTAACTTTACTCTGGCCCTTCCCTCCTGAAACAGGTATGTTGTCCCCATCCTCCCAACCTCATGAGGAAAGAAACATTTTTATTTCTGTATTCATGGAGACAGGGAACATCTGAACGAACAGACCTTAAATTTTCTCCAATAAATGTTGGTTATTTTATACTCTTTTGTCTTATCTTAATTCTTCAGCACCATCCTCTTACCATCCTGCCCCAATAGAAAGTGTACAAATGTCCTTGGTCTTCACTTTTCTTCTCTGTTAGGTTAAAATTTAATAAAATATACTAAGTTTGTTTTTTTTCTGATAATTTATCTTGCACTATAGCATATTAAGCCACAAACATAGCAATGATTATGTGAAAAAAAACTGCTTCTTCTTCTAAACTTTAAAATTATTAAAATCCATCAAGAAACCTGGCAATGAAAATAGAATGCCTCCTAGGAGTCATGTAGAAAAGTAGAGACCTACTTCCAGAAAAATACTAGATAGTACAATTAGAGCCAAGTAATTAACAGAATTAAAATATAAATAAAATAGGAGACAGCCTCATTGGGATTTAATAACCATACAAAATAAGGTGTAGTATGCTTAAAAATATAAATAGGCATTTATATTTTTCACTTATGCATTCGAACATCTTAAAATATATTTTTATTATTCATTATTTGAGACTTTTATGCCTTTTGAAGATATCTAGGAACAATTATATATTTTGCAAGGGTAGTTGCATTACCCAAGAGGGTGTCTTCACTTATGAAGTAACCTTTAATGAATTCAACATTTCCCAAGGGAGATCATTTTATTTGAGGAATCTCTAATTAATATTTGTCTTCCCACTATTATTATAGTATTATCATCTTCTATGCAATTTCTATTATTGGCTCCCCTTAGATTTTCAAATAATTTTTCTTTTCTCCATGCATGTCATGACTTTTTGAGGTTTTTACTATTTTTTTAAAAAAAATGTAAGCTCTGTTGAGATATAATCCACATACCATGCAACTCACCTACTTACAGCTTTTGGAAGAAAGACAGTGATGTAGCTATAAAACTTTAGAATGTATTTATTGTTATAAAAAGTAATTGGGTCAAGTATGCCAGTGTGAGCAAGGGGAAGTCGGCTATGAGCTCCAAGTCAGCTTGAAATACATAGAATCCCCATAGAAGAATCCATTTTCTTCATAAAAAGCGGAAAAGAATTAGTAAAAATAATGTCATGTTCTTATCTACAGCTGTTCCCATCCAAGCATCCTCCTAGATCTGGGAAATTAGTAATCTACTTACAACATTTCAAATTTTAAAGACATTTTGTTTGCCCTAGATTTTTTATTGGTATTATGTCACATTTTATACATCACACAATTTATGACTGATAATAAAGGTCTAACCTCATCTCAATCTTTTTGGGCAAAATCTTGTATGTCACAACATCCCAAGCAAATGAACGTGTCAAGTATGTAACGTGTCATGGTGCAGTGTTCTAAAATCCAACTCTTCACTGCATCCTAGGTAATAAGAAAATCAATTTTATATTTGTATCTATTTATCTAATTATGTATAAGTGAATAACATTAGCAAAATGATAGTAAAATATATAGAATATCTATTTAAACCACTCCAAGATTTTACTAACTTATTTATGTGGTACTAAGATATACTAGGTGGAGGTATTATTTACAAAGTATAAGTTTATATGATTATTAATAACAATGATTTTCATACTAACTTTTCCAACGCTTGTTTCTAGCCATGAAAGCATCAAGAAATTATTGAGCTTAATTCTATTATTCTTCCAACCACTAATGCTTTGTATTGCTTTTTCTTGGTAGTTATGTTAGTAAAATATTTTTAATGTCTTTCACTATATCATTTGTAATAATGTCCGTTGTCTAGTATAAAAATCACTAAATAAGTGAATTATATAGTTCAGTCCAATATTATATCTATTCATTTATTTAAGTCTCTACAGAGACTAAGTTTATAAGGACCAGAGGAAATTTATTTTATTTAGTCAGTTGCCATATAATGCATATGTTTATTTCCATGTATTTTATGTGAACACACTAAACATATTAAAAACAAGATATAACTAATAAAGGAATCTAATTTATTGATATATGAATCTATTAAAAATAAAACCATAATCATATGAATAAATAGATAAGTTGTTTGAATATGATTATCAAATTTTAAACACTTTAAAACAAATGTTATTTGTGTATGAATTAAATAATAAATCATAATCACCTTGCTACTTTTAGGTTTCCAAATAAAACAATTTCTAAACTCATTTTAAGTATGTCTGACCAAATCATTAAAATTACATACTTTTTATTTGAAGTAAAGGAAAAATTGGCAAATATATCCAGTTAAGTTATGCAGATAGATCTTCACAAACTGTTTTATATGCCAGGCGGGGTCAAATACACAGTGAATCCCTGTCTCAATTAAAATTCCATTTGTAAAGAATTGAAAGAATTATGAAGTAAAAATGCAAGCCTTATTGACTTGAACAAGTATTTACTTGTTTTAACTGTGAATTAGAATCTTTTAGTAAGTTTTAATTAGTGTCCCAACATAAATTTATAAAAATATAATTAATGATGCTAGTAATGTTCATTGTGACCATTAATATGAAATTCCATCTCAAAGTGTTGTCTTCATTTAACTCACTCAAAATTATTATCTCATAAACTTGTTCTAAGTGGTGGAAATTTCTAGAAAGATATTGGAAAGTACATTACTATTAGTTAAAAAGTAAGGTAACCATAAATGGGAATGTAAACATAGGTTTTGTCAACTTAAATTTTGTTTTAGTTATAAAGTGTTACAGGGATTAATAAAAGTGCAAAAATGATTTAGAACACAGGATTCTCAAGTTCTTATTAAGAATGACATAGTAGATTGTAAAGTTTTACACAGGCCAATCTTGCTTTTCTTCTTTTTCTACTTCTTTTTTAAAACTCATCATTTAAATGTTGTCTTTACAATCTGGAAGCTGTGTGGCTTTGTTACTTACTATAAGACAATCGCACCTAAGAGGATATGTCACACTTCCACACTGTGGTCTGATTGTATTAGATCAAGTATGGCTAAAGGAAAAAAATATTTTGACAGGGGAGATGGCACTTGAACACATCAAAGTGTCAGTTCAGATATGTGGCATCTGAAACGTGCCCTCCCCTTCTCCCTGTTGCATGAAATCTGCCACCTCTCATTGTCTCTTCCAGATGGTGTGCTGAGTTCTCTTCGGCTTTATTCCTAGAGAGCGCAGGTCGACATCAATCTGTTACGCCATTTCCTTGTAATACTAATGCAGTTGCTTTATCAATGCCAATTAGTCAGTGGCACAGAACGACTTCTTCCTCAGCGGCTAATATAATTTCTTCTTTTTTAATATTAAAAAAGAAATTAAAGAGCAGCGACCAGACTGGCATGCATCTGGCAGCCTGTGGCCACTTAGGAAGCATTGAAATGATATTAATGGGGAAGTATTTACTCCAAAATATATTAAAAACCTTATTTGGAGCTTATGTTTTCTAAAAGAAGGCTGATGGTGCTTATGTGAGATAAGACAGTAATTAATGTGGCTTTTGTCATAGCAAACTTCTGTTGTCACAATGTTCTTATTCATAGCATAACGTAAAGGAAAAGGTAACTATATCCCAATTGTGCGTTAGTAAATCTCTTTGAGTCCTAATGGCCTCCCGATTCACTAATAAAGCACATATTGAAGATAT